>NC_039366.1:160367467-160713728 GCF_003573695.1 Papaver somniferum | reverse complement strand
CGTACGGTCGTCTCCTCAATTCCGTACAAACCAGCAAATCGTTTTGCCCCATCTACACCATGACAAATCATAAAATTAAAATAAAATAAAATTGTCCAATGTCCAATTACAATTATTTATAATCAAGAAAATCCTCACCTTACGATTACAATTTTGAACACGCAAAAATTCAAAATAACAAATACATTTTAGAGTAATAATTACAAAATTGAATGAAAATACCTGGAATTCAACATTGGTTAGAGTATGCCTCTTCCTTAATTGAAGAATTAGTTGTGAGAAACTTTAGACATCAATTCTGTGCGGAACAAAAAAAAGTCATGGGGAGAACCACAGAAAGAAAACAGAAAAAAATGGTAGTGAGAACAACGAAACAAGAGAAAGAAAAATTCAATAATGATTTTTACTTAATATTGCATTCCAAAAATAAAATAATCAAAAGAACAATATTGGTCGCAAATATTTTCGCATTTAATGTGCCTATCAACAGAATATATTCGAAATCTAAAATTATATAAAAACAATGTAAAGAATATATTCGAAATCCAAAATTATAGAAAATTATGAAAATTTTAAGATATTAATTAATAGTATTTTCAAAAGAACGCGCAATAGGGGGATAGAGGAAAAAGACAAAAATTGGATCCAAATATCAAATCAGGGTCACCCCTTATCTAAGTATTTTTTTTAAATCCTAATCTACCTCTCACTAATCAGGTTTAGTGGTTAATAATAATTAGTAAAAATCTTAAGTATTTGTTAAATGATTAGTATGTATTTGTATTTGTATTTGGGTGAGTGAGATGAGAGTAGAAAAATGGAAAAAAATTGAGTGGGAATTTTTGTTGGTGAAAGTGGAGGATGATTGTGAAGAGAGAATTGCTGCTAAGAGATTGAAAATTTGATTTTTTTTCTTTGAATCCACCATTGTTGCAGCTGAAATAGCTCGGTGCCGGCATTGTATTCAACCGAAAAAACCTTGCAGGCATTTGTTGGAAATTTTCATAAATGTTTGCCACTATCCGGGGGGGTCCGGGGGGGCGTACCCTCAAACATAATTATACTAATTTTAACATGGGTTCAAGAGGGCCGAGTTTGCTCAGTGGGGAGTAAGCCGGTGGCTACGCTGCCAGGGGGGAGGACGGGCCTATGACTAGCATCAAAAAAAAAAAAAATCAGTCCGCTGCCGGCACAGTCATTTAATTCTCGAGCATGCCGGTACCTATGCCGGCATAGTATGTTGCTTAAATTTCTATGCCGGCACATGATGAAAAGTATCCAGAAAATTGATTTTTTTTCACTTGACTACCGACATTGATAGGATGTTCTCGAGCATGCCGACATTTAGTTCTGGCATTGAATTCATCAATTACGGCATGGTCTTCATCACTTTCGACGATGTAAAAAAATATATTTCCGGCATGGTCTTCATCACTTCCGGCATGGTCTTCATCACTTCCGACATGGTCTTCATCACTTCCGGCATAGTCTTCATCACTTCCGGCATGGTCTTCATCAGTACCGACATGGTCTTCATCACTTCCGAATGTGAAAAATAAATGAATCGTTTTCAAAGTGAGGAGCCGGTAGATAAGGAGAAGAGAATTTGAAAAGGAGTGGGGAAAATTTAGAATTTGAAAGCGAATGGGGAACATTTGGGTTTCAAAGCTTTAACCCTAAAAGAGATTAATAAGAAGTGGAGATGGAAATGGGGGATATGATTTTGTTTTCTGATTTTAAGTTTTTTGATTTTTATTTTGAGGGAAGGGTACTTTAGTATTTTTGCCCCCAAAAACACCCCTTAGCAGACACTATTGGTTGGGGGAAGTAATTCATATCCCCCAATTAGTTTTCATATCCCCCAATTGCGTGTTCTTCCAAAATATCGGCTTTTTTGTGTTGGAATTCTAGATCTATGGGCGCGCTCTATATAAAGCGCTTCAGACTCACGGGATCCCTCTCCATGTTGCATTTTCTTTTGCTAGGGTTTAATTATTTTTTTTCTCCTGCGGCTTTTCCGTCTAATTCTTTTTCGTTTTTTGTTTTGCATGGTTGCGGCAGTGGGAGCTCATGAATATTGAAAAGGTTATTCTGGAGCTTTTTGGTCAAACAAGCAAGGTATATAATCGTGAAATCATGTTTTTTTTTTTTTTTGGTTTTATTGTTTTTTTTTTTTTAGTTTTTTTAGCTTTTTGTTTTGCATGATTGCGGCATTATGAGCTCGTGAGTATTGAAACGGTTATTCTGAAGCTTTCAGGTCATAGTAATAAACAAGCAAGATATATAATCGTGAAATCCTGTTTTTTTTTGGCTTTGTTGATTTTTTTTTTTTAATTCTTTTTCGTTTTTTGTTTTTCATGGTTATGGCAGGGAGCTAATGAGTATTGAAACTGTTATTCTGGAGCTTTGTAGTCATTCTAATAAACATGCAAGGTATAATTTTTCGGTTTCATTGACTTTTTTTTTTCTTGATTTTGTTTTGAATTTTACTTGATTTTGTTTTGGAGATGTTGATGATACCTCACGAGCTCTGGAAAGTTTGGGTTAAATAATTATTTATTTATGGAATTTCTGATGATACCTCACGAGCTCTGCAGGATTTTTGTATCCAGAATTTCTCTTGCCAACTTGACTCAACACGGAGTTCTGCTAAATTAAGATTTTGGTTATTGATTTAGGTATAAATAAGTTTGATTGTCTTTATGTTTCAGGTTGACACATGCATACCATTCGGAATATGGTCGATGTAAGCCCATGATTTTCCTATCAGTTTGTAAACTAGTAGATATGTAATGGACATATGATACATATTTCCAAGTGATGGCACAAACAATAATAGGATATCTAACTTTTCTAGATTTTCAGAAAAAAACATTCCCCAAATACGAAAACTCTAACATAAGTAATTTTAAAACTAGCAAAAATAAAATAAAAATTGAAGCATAAAAATTAAAGAAGTAAACAAATTAGATAGAATCGTAAAACTAACAAAAATGATAAAATCCTAATTATTTTCTTAAACAAAATCCGTAGGTAAAAAGTAAATAAATTATATTTTTTGAAGCTTATTTTGGTAAAACATTAATGAGGCATTAATTCCAAATACCTCGGTATAATTTCCTATCCTATAATAGAAGATATTTTTCTGGGCTCGGCATCTCCTTATAAAACGTACCAACCCAAATCAATCTCATTGCTTCGGCACACCTCTCCTTCAAGAACAGGTTGGAGTTTTTTTAGGCTTCTGTTGTCTGCACACTTTTATTAGTTTTTTGTTTCATCCGTGATAGTGTGTGATTGCTTTTTACTTCTAGTTTTTTTTTCCTCTTATTTCTTGGAATTTGGGATGTTGTCGTCTAATCTTTATTCTTTTTTCTTTTTAACTTGTTTTGCATTTAATAGTCGCGGAAATGGGGATCGCATGATCACTGACTTGCATTTGTAATAGTCGCGGAAATGAGGAGCTCAAGAATACTGACATCATAGGTAATGAAATTAATTTTGATGTTTGTATTTTTGTTTTTTTGGGATTTCTTTGATTTTAATCAGAAAATCAAGACAGTGGCTTTTGGTGAATCCAAGGTGGTGATCTTAATTAAGGGTTAGCTGCTGAAGGAATATAAAGAAAACAGAAGGAATACAAAGAGAACATGGGTAAGTTTTCTGTGACGTCTCAAGCCAAATGGTCCAGACCAGTCACAAAAACTCTATACCATATCTCTTTGACGGTTCAAGGCGAGAAATTTTGTTATAACATTTGATAAGTCGAATGTAGTGATGTATATCAAGTAAACTAGATTGAAAGATTTTTTTTAGAGTCTGACAAGGGAGTTAAAGCTTAGTCCGATTTAAGTAATACTTTTTAACTATTAGAATCGATTTGCTTTTTTGCTACCTTGTTTTTTTGTATTGCTACTCTTAGCTTTCTACAAAAGAGAAGCTAAACTAATAGACTCGAAATTACGGACGAAGGGCATAAAAAGTGTAGGTGTTTGTTCTTGCTTCCGTTTACTTGATTATATTGCTTTTTTCCAGCGAAGGAGACTGCAGTCTTAAGTACGGGTGACAAAATGAATGAAATCAACAGGGTTAGGCGACAAATATAATACCATCCAATCCATAATGAGTAGATCCTGAAATCCTCTTCTTTTTTTTTATTGGATTTGTGTACAAATGGTAAATCAATAAAAACAACGATAAACATTATAACGTTCATCACCGGTATGCTACAGTTGGCGGGATGGTTCTGCTTTTGGTAAAAGAAGGTTCTAATCTCTTCTTCATCGGCTTATTCTCTCTCTTATTGGTTGACTTTTTTTTAGGGTTTTGCTGTCTGCAAACTTCAATTAATTTTTTGTTTGATCCATGGCTTTTTGTCTGACCAGTGGTAGTGTGCGTGTGTTTTTATTTAGTTTTTTGCAGATCATTACAGGAAGTGCGCATGATCGACGCTGCCTTTCTTCTTCGATAACAACTCGGGTAGTGTTTGTATAATCAAAATAGATTTTTTTTTGAGTCGACTGTTAAAAATATTTATTTGTCGCAGGTTATTTAGTAAATGTATTTGCAAGATGTTTTTGTATCTTTTTAAAATGTTTTATCGTATCATCGGAATCACACAACTGTACCTTGGATCAGTGGGAGACTGATTGGGGTTCAACTATAGTCCAGTCCGAAGTTAGTTTGCAGTAGGCTAGTATCTGTAGCGGCTTAATACAGTGTGTATTCAATATGGACTAGGTCCCTGGGTTTTTCTGCATTTGCGGTTTCCTCTTTAACAAAATTTCTGGTGTCTGACTCTATGGACAAGAGTACTGTCTCTGATAAAAGCGTCACCAGTAATAAAGATTCTCTCTCGTCTAATTCTATTAAAGAGAAAAGCTATTCTATCTCGAATATAGAAAAACCTTGTGGTTCAACGAAACAGACAAACAATGGCAGGTGTGTTATTGATCTCCCTTCGAAAGAAACCTTCTCTTCCAATGAGTGGGATACAGCTGAAGAGAGTAATTTGATTCTAAATCTTGTTAGAATTCAAGCTGTCAGATTGGATCAGCTAAAACACCATGTCAATGTTCTTCTTGGTGTTGTAAGAGATTGCAAAGTCCATGGCAATGATGAAGATCATTCTTCTTGCTTAACTCTTGAGGCCACCCTCGAAAAGGATGCCTTGGATATTGAACGCCGTTTGAATAAACTCCCCGTTCAAGGTTTTTCAAAGCAATCTAATATACCAAGAACTTCTGATGCTTTACATTCAGAAGTAAAAACAGGTGTTCCTAATATTTCCACCAAACTTAGGACATTCTGTAAAAAACACAAATCTTCTGATGATGATATTAAAACGACTTTCTCCAATCGTTCTTATGATCAAAAGGTATGTCTCATCTGTGAGACCAAGAGTTCTGTTAGACAAAAGAGAAACCCTAAGTTGAATAAAGACTCCTTAGTTCAACTTCAACACACCCTAGATTTGATTCTCAAAGGTGTGACTGACATACGTATGATTGAGCCAATTGGTTTTCGTACCTATCTTGTGAATTCTACTAGGAATGTCAGTACAGTGAGTTCCTCCAATGTTCAAAGGCAGAATAGACGTCTTAATAAACATCATCCTAAGGAAGTTAACCGCTGTGCTTCTGAAAGCAACGTTGATCTTGTTGAGAGAGTCATCCCAGAAGAAAGGAAAATCAGTGAGATGAGAAAAGATATTAAAAAGATAGTTGGAAGATATAAAGAGCTTGTCGACAGATTATCCTCTTCCACATGTCAAGGCACTTCTGGTAAGAACTCTAACTATGTCTCTTATTTTGATGACAGTAAATTTTATGATAATTTCTCATGTCAAACAGGATCCCTCTCTAAGACTAAGAGGAAAAACAAACTTAACCAAATACATAAAGCTCGTGATGAGCCTGTGGCTCGTACTTGTTCTAATTAATCACAAGGATCGAGAATTTACTCATATAAAATCTTGTTGAGTAAGTAGTGTTAAAAAACAGGTATACTTGTTGCTTGCATCTGTTAAGTTAAGCTATTTTCTTATCGTTCATAGATAAACTTGTGTTGACAGATCTGCTAAGATCAAGTATTGGTGAAGTCAATAGAAGATGTTGCATACTGTCTTAAAAGTTGTGTTTAGGTCCTGTTTTTCAAAAATCTTAAGGACTTTATTTTTCAATGGGTATTTGTTGTCCTCGAACGGATTCTGTTCTGTCCCGAGTCAATGCTTTAGATGAAACCCTAAATAATCGTCCCCAAGAATAAATATCCAACTTTTTAGGGTTACAAGTCACGTACGTGTCCTCCGGGTAGTTTTGGATTTTCAAGGGATGTCTTCCTCCTCTTCTTGCTATGGTGGTTTTGCAAAAAGATTTCTTGACAAAGGTGTTGAGGTTGGTTCCAAGAGGAAGAGAACACTTGTAGATGAAGATCATACCAATGCCTCATGCTTCTTTGCTTATACTCATGAAGATGCTGAAAAGGATGATATGATCTCTGCTGAAGTTGTTCATGACTTTCTTAAGTATTTTGGGGAAGCAAAACAACAGCTTGTTGATACTCTTAAAGGTCTTGATATGGTGAAAACTGAGTTGGAAAAGGTTGTGTCTGACCTTGGTCTCATAAAATCTCAAATCAAGGATCTTCGAAGAGAGAATCATCTCTCCGTTGATACTGAGAAGGCTGTCGATTACAAGCTCATAGACTTCATGTTTCATGTGGGTCATGTACCTCCTGTGTCCTTGTTCGTTGTTGAGGATACACCGAAATCCATTTCCCTTTAAGCTTGTCATCTGTTGAAGTTGTTTGCCTAGTATGTATTTTTTTTGGATTAGTTGGAAGAGTAACTAGTGCTTTGAATAGCGATGATTGTGACTACACATAGCTATTTTTGTTTTCATCTTCTTATGTTATTTTTTAGGTTTATTGGTATTAAATTATAAAAATATTTGGAGGATGATGTTTATTGCAGTATTTTAATGGTTTGTGATATTGCAATATTTTTATGGGATATGTATTGTTTACGTCCGTGAACTTGAAGGTCCCATATTGCAGTCAAAAGTAAAGTCGTTCATGAATCGGTATTCGTATTGATGAAAGGACGAATGGACTTTTGACATATACAAAAGTTATGCCTATGCAATCATGTATTTGATGGAAAATAGGATAAAATCTTTTGTTCAACAAGGATAAAGTCTATTATGTCGTTATGATGGAAAATATAATAGATCCTTGTATGTTATCCACGGTATTGATCTTCATTGATCTATTTTATTATGTTTTACCGTGAAGGCTCCATTGTGTGTCTTATGTTGAGCACCTTACAACTAAGTCGATTTACCTTGGGTTTGTTGGTTGTTCCATAAGATGCTATATGTCGAGCATTAGAAACTAAATTAATCAACTAGTTTGGTAATTTAGTTAGTACCCCATAAGTTTTCTTTCTTATGTTGAGTACATGTACGGTTAAGGTTGTCATGTTCTATGATGAACTTAGTCGGGGTTCCATAAGGTCTCTTATGTTGAGCCCAAAATAATTAAATTGATTACTTCGGTGATTAGTTTGGTTGTTTGTATTCCAATTAGATTAATTATAGGTTCTCTTGTAATTAATCTAGTTGAGTTTTCATATAGTCCACAAGTTCTTGTGTTGAGTATGTGAAAGGCTACACTATCATGTTCTTTGGTTAATGTAGTCATATATTCCGTAAGGTTTTCCTTATGTTGAGTATTTGAACGGTTAAGTTAGTCATCTTCGTGTGATTGACTTAGTCGTAGCTCTGTGAGTTTACTTATGTTGAGCACTTTCAATTAAATTGATCACTTTTGTGGTTTGATTTAGTTGCGTATTCCAATTGAATTAATCATGGGTTTACTTGTGGTTAATTTGGTTGAGCTTTGGATATAGAAAATCATTCCTATGGCTTTTGGTGTCCAATAAAAAATCATTCTTTTCTTTCGAAATTAAGGTCGCTCTTGTTGTTCTCTCGGGAATGACATCAAATGGGGGAGAGTTATTTTGAACTTGTGCTTAATGGTAATATCTTGCGGGGAGTGCGGTTGTGGAATTTTATAGGGGTTATCTTGTATCTTAAAACTCCTTGATGAATGCTGTTAGCTTCGGCTATTAGATTGCATCCAAATTAAGTTGGTATGTATTTTTCTTTTGGTCATGAAATGTCTCTTGTGGAAATTTCATTATGATCCCGTTCTTGTACCTTTGTCAATTTTATTGACAAAAAGGGGGAGAAATATCGTAGTTCACACTACAAATACATATGGTTTTCGGAGCATTGTGTAAGGGGGAGTGGTTTCCATGATCGAGATGAAGTATTGACTAGGGGGAGTGACACATATCATCGTAGTATTATTGTTAAAGTCGTGATACAATTGGACTATGATGTTATATAATAATACTATGACACTGTATAATAATGATCAAGAATCTCGATTTCTCTCATTGTTATAGCTACGGATCTTCAACAATGATGGTGCTAAACTTACAACCTTTGGGATCATTGGAGTATTTGGAAGGACGAAGATTTCAAGGAACGTTGAAGATTAGACTATGGAATAGGAGCCACCAAAGTTTATCTTTTTTGTATTCCATATGTATTAATAGTTTTGTCACTAAAATTGACAAAGGGGGAGATTGTTAGAGCATAGCTCGGTCAACCTCGCATACGTTGCTATCTCAAGCATGTTTGTCAATGTTAGTGATCAAAACTATAAGTCTTGATTTCTAGCCTACATAGCTAAGTCTCGTACTAGGATAGAAAAGTGTAGTTGAGCTCAAGGACTTCATGGCGATTCATCATACAACGACGAAGATCTATACAAGGAACCGTGGAACTTCATCAATAAAAAGGTATGTGGAGACTTGAAATTATCTATCACTCAAAAGTCTATCTTTTCTATCTCCTACTTCTTATGAGAAAAAAGTCGTATGCTATATAGACTAGATCATACACATTTGATATTTCAAGCTGAGCGTTCATTGATTATCTTTTATCTCGAAATCGTGTGTTGGTAAAGCGTTTCGCTTTGATCAAGTTTATCTTCACCTAGTGACGAAAGTCATGAAAAGTTTCAATCACTTTGAGAATTACTCTGACGTGAATCGGTCCGTGAATAACGGCTAAATAGCGTCCTCTGAGAATGTCTCAATTATTGAAATGAGAGTTTAGATTACATAACCATGTATTCCTTGAACCGAAGTTTTCGAACTTTGTTGATCAAGAGAACCCAGTCCGCAGACTCAGTCCGCGAACTGTCGGAAGTTCTCGACCGAGAATTTCTGATGGATTTTCCAAAACTCGTTTGTGTTGCTAAGTCCGCGAACCCAGTCCGTGAACTGGCGGAAGTTCTCTTTCCGAGAATTTCTGCTGAGTTTGGAAAACTCAACCGATTAACTTAAGTCCGCGAACTTGTTTGTGAACTTAAAAGGTTATGATCTAAAGATGTGCTCTGAACATGAAACATTAAATTACTAAGGAATGCTTTATGCAAACCGTGGATATAATGTTCATGAGCCGATTCAATCGAATTGAATCATCTTTGTTTCAATTGTGTCTTGTGTAGTTACATAAGATCTCATAGCAATTGAACAACTCTTTAACTAATTCATTTGAGTCAATTGAACTAGTTATGGTGAATAAGAACAAGGTTAATATGAAATGCTCATATGGTTAACTTTTTGGGTTACTATGTTGAACCAACATACACGCACACGTTTGGGCATGGTTTTCACGAACCCAGTAAACGTCTACCCAAGTGTGTGTGACAAGTTAAGTTTTCGATCTAACGGTTGAGAAATATTAGCTTGAATCTAAATCAGGTTTTCATCTGACGGTGAATAAGGATTGCTTTGTACCTAAGGCAAAACCCTGATTTGAAGGCCAGCATTGTGCAAAACTAATCCCCACACGTTTGTGTGCTACTAGTGCGCCCGCTAGAGTTGATCTCCATTAACCTTTGATTTTCTTCTCTAAAATCAGGTTAACGACTTAAAGACTTCATTGGGATTGTGAAGCCAGACCAATACTACTTTATCATAGTTGTGTGATCTGATCTTGCATCTTTTATCGTACGAGTACAATCGATTGATTGACTTGAGATCGTGAGAGTTCTCCGATAGGCAAGATAAAGAAGTCACAAATATCTTCGTCTCACTGTTTGTGATTCCTCGACAATCCGCTTGTGTAGTCAGGAAGGATTGTAGAGAGGTGATTGATTAATCTAGGCTGTTCTTCGGGAATATAAGACCGGATTATCAATTGGTTCATGTTCACCTTGCTTTTATATCAAAATACGGAACAAAAACTAGGGTTTATCCGTGGGAGACAGATTTATCCTTTGATTGACTTTTCTGTGTGAGACAAATCTGTTTATTATCAAGTCTGTGATTTTGGGTTGCAGCAACTCTTGGTTGTGGGTGAGATCATCTAAGGGAATCAAGTGCGCAGTATCCTGCTGGGATCATAGGCGTAGGAGTACAATTGTACCTTGTATCGGTAGGAGACTGATTGGGGTTCAACTGTAGTCCAGTCCGAAGTTAGTTTGCAGTAGGCTAGCGTCTGTAGCGGCTTAATACAGTGTGTATTCAATCTGGTCTAGGTCCCGAGTTTTTTCTACATTTGCAGTTTCCTCGTTAACAAAATTTCTGGTATCTATGTTATTTCTTTTCCGCATTATATTTTATATAATTGAAATAATACATGTTGTGCGTTCGTGATCATCAATTGGAAATCCAACCTTTGGTTGTTGATTGATATTGATTGATCCTTGGACATTGGTCTTTGGTACCGTCCAAGTATTCCTTGTATTTGATAAAGATTCGCTAATTTTTTTTAGCTTGAGTAAAGATAAAATCAAGAGAGAGATATTAACTCCTTGAGATACTTTTATCTAGATTGAGTCTGACTGTCTAGTTGATTCTCTAACAAAGTATTTCGGAGTTAGTCCATACAGATTGCTAAGCAAAATATTGGGTGGTGTTGTTAGACCCCCGCTTTTTCAATTGGTATCAGAGCATGCAAACACGTTTAAGACCTCATCAGTCTGTATTTTTAGCGATCTGACTCTATGGACAAGAGTATTATCTCAGATAAACGCGTCAACCATCTTGTGAAAGCTTGATATTGCAACCGAGAGATTAATCTCCCACTGTGGTCGCCAATCTGTGGATGGGGCAAAACGATTTGCTGGTTTTCACGGGGTTGAGGAGACGACCGTACGGAGGAGACTCCTTGAACCGAGCGAAATGTTCAACCTCACACAGATGCACTGCAAGAAGGGAGTGCTTTGAATTCGAGAGATCAATCTGTGGTACTCCGGCCTAAACCAAGACAATGGTCGTTCCAGAGTAAATTCGGTCACAAGAGAGGATGGGTTGATCTGTAGGAGGGAAGCTGAAAAAATGTGTAGAATCAATGGTAATCAAAGATTGTGGGTGTGTTGTGAATTTTGAATAAGATAAGTTTTGAATGATTGAATTTGCTCAGTTGAGAGTAATTGCTCAATTGATGAGGTGTTGATCTCGTGTTATCTGTGAGACGTGAGATTCTTGTTCTTGTTTCAATCATGATTCAGAAACTTATTTATATTGTTGGAATTGTAGACACCATGTTCCCATGAAGTGTGACAGTTGATGGAATCAAAGAGTGGGGAAGTGGAAATCGTGTTTGAAACCAGTTGCTCATCGTGCGGAGACTTGGTCGATTTTCCATCCACTACTTTGTTAACTCCTTCAATTGATTGCACGAGTTGCTCACATTCCATTGTGTGTATGAACACATGTGTCGTAGACCGCCAGACCAAAACCCTAGTTAATATCCCCCCATGTGATACGATTGACGTCTCGTGAATGTGATACGATTTAGTCAGTTGCTGACTTCATGGGACGATGAGTCCATGTATTTGCTGAGTTGAACATGATTCTGCAAAATGTTCTGAAACTCATGAATTGAACGTGTCCGTTAAGACAGAGGCGTAAGTCTCACGTTGAGGTGAGCAAGTATTGCTCATTCGATGAATTGTTGAATATTGATAGTTGAACCAATATTCCTTGGTTTGAGCAAATATTGCTCATCTGAGCAAGTGTTTCTCGTCTGATGAATTATTGGCAGCGTGACCGAAATAAAACATTAATTAGAATACTGGTAGTTGAACCGAGTATAATAAAATGGTGATCATGAGATCATCGTAAAATTATTAGCGTTCGAATCTGGAATTATGATCTTTGGACTCAGAAATCCTAATTTGATCAATTGATGACCGAGTGATAGTTTATTGAAATTTAACCATGGAATGAAGGAGGACCGGCTACATGAGACCGTGGGTCGACCATGTAGCGTCCTTATGCTCGCGTGAGCAAATACCAAGTCCCCTTGAAGAGTTAGTGAAAAGATGATCAAATGTTGGTTCAATCATTTTTCATATAATGCTCGTATGAGCCTTAGGTGATAAAACCTAATTAATTATGGAAAGGTGAGAGACCGACCAAGAGGTCGTGAAACAAACCCTGGATGGTTGTGGGGTCGATATACGATCACTTCATGAAATTCCAAAATTATTTGGAAGAGTCTTGGACCTAATACGTGCAATTGCGCAAATTAGGTCAAACCATGAAAATACGTGGGACCGGCTCATTGCGAACCAAAGAGCCAACCTTGTTCGGTCAAGGTAATATGCTCATGTCCATGTCTCAGTACTGAGAATTTTGATATTTTCTGGCGTGCGTTTGAGCAACCATTTGAGAAAATACAATAAAATCAGGGTTTTGCTGAAACTGAGGAAACTTCATGAGATGAAGGAAAATAATTATAAAATGAAGGAATGATGAAGCATGGGACCGCTGAAGCCAAGGCATGGACGGCCGGCCAGTGACCACGGTCCCATAGTGCCTTTTCCTAATTTTATATTATTTTTCATGATTATATGAAAATATCATGAAATAAAAGAATTTGTTGAAATTAAGGAGTTTCCTTGAAGTGAAGGAGTTCCATGGGATTAAGGAAGAAAATATTATTCAAATAATAAAAATAAGGGCGTGTGGGACCGGCTAGGGCATGGCCGGCCGGCTTGGGACCCGGTCCCACGAGTTTTCCTAATTTTTATGTATTTTCCGTGTATTTTTCCATGATTTGAAGGAATTTTCCTAATTTGAGAGAAATACCATGAAATTAAGGAGTTTCATGGGATGAAGGAAACCTTAAAATAATAATAACAAAATAAAGGGGCGTGTGGGACCGGCTAGGGCATGGCCGACCGGTTGGGGCCCGGTCCCACGGGTTTCCCTAATTTTATATTATTTTTCATGTATTTATGAAAGTACCATGAGATGAAGGAGTTTGCATGAGATTAGGGAAATAATAATAAAATAATGAGGAACCATGAGGTGTGGGGCCGGCCGGGATCAAGGCATGGCCGGTTGGTCAACAATCACGGCCCCACAATATTTTTCCCAATTTTATATTATTTCCTTCGTGAGAAGGAAGCACCATGAAACTGAGGAGTTTCCTCAAACGATGGATGTTTGTTCAAATGAAAGGATTTTCATAAGATCAAGGAAAATAACAAAAAATATGATAAAATATAAAACTGGCATGGGATTGGCCACGACACGGTCGGCCGGTCGGTGAGCCCAATCCCCTGGCGCCTTGGTCAATATTTTAATTATTTATTATTTTCCTTCCTATTTTGCATAGGTTCATCGTTTCGTCGTATTTTGAAATACTCGTTCGTGCGGTGATTGTTAGTGCATCATCATTGAGTACACTTACACCATTTGAGCCGGGGCTTACTCGGAGGTAGCTCAAACGCACGTGCGTTGAATATTTATTACTAACCCATGGAATTCTGCTGGGAAGAACCATAGATTTAAGTAACGAAATATTGCAAAAATATTTGAATATTTTTGGAAATTCAGTGGATGAATCCAAGAATTTAGGAATAATTAACTTATGGCACTATACTAGCAGAGCAAGCTGTCTAGGAGCATTAATTATTCTGACATGAGCTTGATGGAGCTTCATATCCTTTATATAGTCAAGGAAACTTGTCGTTTGTATCCTGAAGACGTTATCGCTCTATACTAGCAGAGCAAGCTGTCTAGGAGCCGTCAATCTCGTGATTATATATAGAAATAATTACTGAAGTGTTCAGTATTCATGAGATATGTCGTTGTCCAGCCGAGAGACTACATATCTGCATGTACTCTGAGATACAGTATTCTCAGTCAGAGGATTCGATGAGAGACCCGTGTCTCAATACTCACATCTGATTGCTGGATCAGGAGTTCGTATAATTATGAGTTTACGATTTTAGCCTTTGTCGAAAATCCACCATCTACATTAAGTCCCCTGCTTAGTGAGGAAATCCGTGTTCCTCAGTCAGCATTGAATGGTGATTTTCCGGTCATAAACAATATAAGTAATTGAACTTGGTCGTAAGTTAAGACGTTACCGGATTTCGATAATACGAGCAAACCATGACTTCAATGAAGATCTCAGTGGCATGATAGAGCATCGTTTGATGAGCATAAATTGGTGTTGAACCACTGATTTGGACGACGGGACCTTGGTCGTTTAGGATTCGCGGGCCGGGCCCAATAAGAAATCCTTATTTTAGGAATAGACGCTCGTCCGTTCGTTAGTTTAAGGAGCAAACAAAATAGACCTGAGTCTAATGATAAAAATTTTGTCTATGAGCTTTCACGAAAAACAAAATTTTATTTTTTAAATACGTGAGATTTCACAAAGTAGAATAAACTCTCGTTTCAAAGGTGGATGCTCGTACGAGAGATTTTTTTTTTTTTGAACAGACGTGCGTTTGTTAGTAATAAAATTTTGTTTATGAGCTTTCATGAAAATTTTTCTCTTCGAGCTTTCGGAAATTTTTGAAAATATACTCTCGCTTCAAAGACAGATGCTCGTGCGAGAGAGCAAAAAAAAAATATAGATATATTTTTCAAATTTACGTGAGTTTCACGTTAAATATATATATTTTGTAAAATCAACGTTTTGATTTTGAACAACTGTTGAAAGTAGACAATCATACATGGTGAAATAATGTTTGTATGTGAGTTTTCACAATTGTAGAATGGACGTCTGTCCAATTTTTGAAAACCAGTGAATGTTCACATAGTAAAAAATTTACGTGGGTTGTTCACGGTTTTATAAAAATCAAGTCATGATTTTGAATAATGAATTTTGTTCGTGTTTGCAGGTTTGAAGGAGCGAACGAATTCTCGAGATTGTAATCACTACATCTAGTGAAATTGTAAATAGGTAAGAGTTAGAAGGTTGCCATTTTTGTAGACTTTGTTGCGAGCATATTTATTCCATGATTCATTGTTCTGTCGAAGCCTGCGCTTTGTATGAACGATGTGCTGAAGTAGCCACTTTGTGAGAATGACTGACTCCCATGATGATTCTTCCAAAGATGGTGTTTCCATAGATAACATCTCTTCGGACGAAACTTTAAGAAATGGTACTTATGGAACCTCTGGGTGATGGTGAGAGATCCTTCATACTGAGTTGTACTCGTGGTTATTTCATTAGCTTTACCATAGGATGATCGTGTAGTGAGATCCTGGATCAATGTAGACTCCACGGAAATGGAAGAAAGTCTACGGGATGTTAGCAAATGACGTGTAGTCCCCAGCCGTTTCTTTGGTGAGTTGTTAGCGCTTCTTGTGTCATGACTTTGCCCGTGCAATTAGGATCATGAGACCAAGGTTTGTTATTTATTTTCAGACTTTTTCTCCATTGATTGACGGTCTTCAACTTGTTCCCGGGCAAACAATTCATGAATCCAGCACTGATGAAGAAGTCGATGTAAGTATCCTTTTTCGTGCAGGTGGTCGTGGCATCTCCTTGAATGAAATAATAATAATTGTTTTGACGAATCCAGGAAGAAATCATTGTAGATAAGCATCGTGTTGATGAAGTGTGGTCTTCTTTGGGATATGGGAATATGGAGAATTCCCAAAATCCCAAACCGAATGGAGATAACGGCGTTGCCAATGGAGATTGCCGAACCAGAAAATTTCAGACTTCAACATTTTAGCAAAAACACCGTAGAATCTTCGTTCGAAGTCGGATTTTCGCGATCTGCATATGTATCTTCAAGACCAGAAAATTTCCCAGCTTTATTAAAGATGATTTATGAGTTTTGAGCATGTTTAGGGCCTGAAAAAGGCGAAACAGTAAACTTCCAGGAGACTTTCAGAATTTTTTTCAGATTGTATGTTGTCCAATGTTTGGCCACATCTCCTTGCTCGTTTCTTCAATTGATTTGAATTTTGGATAAGTTGTAGAGGACATTTATACGAAGAGAATGGTATATGACCCATCCCTAGATTCTTCATCAATTTCTCCCAGCTCGTCGGTTTGTACAGGACAGTGTAAAATCATCTCAGGCGAGCTTGCTGTAAAACACCCATGTTGTGTTCTTAGACCATTCGCTTGTATCTTGAACGGTTTGTGAAGGATTTTAATGTCATTTATTCATTAGAGATCAGGAGCCTTTGATTGATACATGAGCATGGTGCTTGTAGTGCCATCTTGTTTCTGTCAGTCGTAGAAACATCACTTCTGAAACCCTGGTCACGGGACCATAGCTGAGGTTGCTCTCGAGAGGGGATGATGTAATGACCATGGTTTCATGTCCCGGTGGTAGCATTACTTTTATGATGAATTATTAGCACATGATATTCTGGTTCCATGAGTTTTGGACTGTGAAACTGATCGTCATGATCAGTGGACCGTCAGTCCCCAGTATTTTGTTAAATCTTTCATTTTCCTTTTCTCTTCTTCTGGCAAGACTTGGATAGAGGACCCAGGTAGAAAAATTGATGTAAAGACCTAGGTGGTCGAAGTTGGAGGTACCTTGATGAAGTACTTAGTGGAAAGACCTGGTGGACACCGATCGACCGTGGAAGTCATGAATCCCGCCTAAGAATTGCTGCTTGCATGTTGTATGCTCTGGAAGTTGTAGGGACCTCATACAAGGTCGTAATTTGATGCTTTTCCCCAACTTTTGAAGCTAAGAGGCTGAGTTATCTAATGAGAAAATAATCACTCAATTTGGAGTTGTAGAGGTCATCCAACGTGCACATTTGTAATTTGTAATCCCGTACAAATTTTTCAGACTCCGTACACCTGACCGTAAAGGCCATATCTTTCATCTCGTATGTCCGATTGATGCGCCCTTTTGGTATGTTGTAGAAGAAACATAGACGAACATATTTCGTTGAGTAAGTATTGTCCCATTCCTCACCCATTGGTACGTTTTTGTAAACCCATGGTCTGGAGCATGTCGTATCTCATTTGTAGAGGCGATGAGAACATCTTATAGAAGACCTTGATTTGTACCCGTCCGTCGTGCAAGCTTCAGAAAGACTTTCATGTGAACATATTTCATGTCTACACGACTTGATATGAATCATTAGTGCTTGGAGAAGTCCGCTTCATCGAGCAATACTTGAGAGAATGATTAGTTGATAAAGCCCTGAGGATGTTGCTCCTGAGACCGTTGTTGGTGCTGAGACCATGAATGATAACTCTCCCGAGATCCTTGTCGATGCTGAGATCATGGATGGTGTTCCTCTAGAGATTATTGTCGATGCTGATACCATGGTTGGAGTTGCTCCAAAGACCGAAAAAGACTAGAACCATGATTATAGATATAATCTTTGCTCCTCCATGCAGTGAGCCTTTTACATTCACGAACTAGTTGATGAGTTGAGCGTCCCTAAGATGAAGGTGTACTGAGAGTTCAATCTGAATGCTCCTGAAAGCGTAACTTTACCATGAACTGGCTTTGTCAGTGAGTCGACGTTGTTGTGGTAGATAGCATCAGCAGTTTTCATACTGGATGTGATTGGTGAAGAGAGGAAGTTCCTCAATCATGCAGGGGCTTGTGATGTGGAGAAATCCCGTTGATGGAGTTTCATGGAATCACCTCAGGTTGCCCAGTGTATGTTGAAGGAGTTAGTGCCATCCATGTATGAATGATGTTGCATCTTCTTCAGAAGTCTTATCATGAGATAATGTAGACTTATCGATTGTAGTTTAGTTACACTTTGATCGTGCTGGTGTTGAATCCATGTGTTATCGTCGAGATATTTTTGATGTACTCTTTGATTGGGAGTACAATTTGATGGCTTCTTAGATGCTTGAGCGTGGAAGCGTATATTCCTTAAGCATCGAATGTCTTAGGGGTTTGATCATCTCGGTCCTGGAGTATCTTCTGTTGATTCAACATCCCTTTCGTTGCGGTAATGGGATTCGACACTTGTGCAGAAATCAGAGCTTTCTGATTTTATGGAAGAAATGGACTTGCAGGAAAAACGCCCAAAGTGTTCTTTGCCATGTTTGGACATCATCTCAATAATGAATGTTTCAGTGCTTGATTCGGAGAAACGTCAGATTGAACCACTTGGTAAAATACTAATGCGGTGAAGCCACCATTCATAACGTCTTGCAGAGTTGCTAGCAGAATTGAGTCCCCATGCTAAGATAGCATGTGAGGAAATAAATGACATAGACATGGGAGGAATGGGACTTGCCTGAGTACATGACCTTTTAATGAATGTCTATGCATCTTTTGCAGGTTCTTGTTTCAACCTCGTCAAAGTTCGAAATTCTTCCAAGTGCTCTGATGATGGAACGTCCGCCAAACCTTTTGGATCAGAACTTTCTTCGTTAGAGAGATGTGTAACCAAAGGCGCTTTGTAAGTACCCATCTTTTCAGCATGGATCCACGCTCGTCTGAAGGGTATGTCATATCCTGGATCTCCTGATTATGTGAAACTTGGTTTCCGTCCAGGTTGAACCTATGTTCATTTTGAGAATGATGTAGCCATAAGTATTTCCGAGCGTTCCTTCAAGGTCTCTGATTGAGGTGGGAGCATGAGTAGCTCCTTGTCGAGTGATGCCTGTTGATCTATGGTTTTCAGTGGAATGTTTTTGATGGTGGTGCCAGCATCGATCAACGTTCTTCCAAATTCGTTTCTTCTGGGATTGACTATGGCAAGCAGTACCCAGTCGTACATCTCTTGGTCTGTGGCTGGAGGCTCAATAAGTATTTTCAGAATGGACTTCTTGACACGATGTGGTTCAGTACTGTGAACATGTCTCTCCTTTGTGTCTTCGACAGATAAAGCAATTCATGTTCGACCAAGGATTGAACTGCCTCTTTGATAGGTTGTTCAGAGAGTATAAAGGTCTGACTCGGAGAGGATTCTTGTGCACTCCTTCAGTCCCCATTTGAAGCTATTGTGGATCAACCTTCTCTTTGAAAATGTGCTTCAAAACTCCGCAGTCACTTGTGGGATGATTGACGAACCTGTGGAAGCGGCAGTAACGAGGACTTTCCATGTCTTCTTCAGTTGGTTCTTTCTTGACATATGGAAACTTGATTGCACCATCTTGGACTCATACATCCAGGAGTTCTATCACCTTTTCAATGGAAAAAGGAAAGTCAGGTGCTTCTTGATCAGGAGCTCTTGTGCGTTGGTCAGAGGCTTGCGCATCTTGTTTATCCTTCCTTTGTGCTTTTGAAGGAGCTGAGGTATGCTTGAGTGGCGGTTTGGATTTCCGTTTGCTCCCTTCTGCAACAGTGTTTGTGGAAGGATGAAGGTTTTACTGCTTCTTGATCAGACGTATGCTGCCTCGAGTGTCTCGCGGTTTTTCAACCTTTGTAGCTTTTGTTCTTTCTAGTAAAGCGGGCGCAATAGTTTTCGATCTCTTCGCCACTTCATGAAGCTCTGAGAAGTTCTGGAAACGAAGATTTTCCAATAAAGCTCTGTAGACCGGGATCATGCTGTTGATACAAGTATACCGGTTGCTGCTCCGTGACGTTTGGATCATGACATTCCAGGGCCTGGACTCTGAATCTTTTCACGTAGTCATTGGGATGTTCATTGTTCCTCAAACATTCTTCCAAGATGAGAGAGAGTAATTTGCTCTGACACAAAGAAGTACTTTCTGTAGAAGGCGTTAATCATTTCTCCCCAATTGTTGATAGTTCCTGGTGCGATGTTGTTGTACCAGGTATATGCTCTGCCTTTCAAGGATTTTGAAAATTATTTGAGGCGAACAACATGGTTATGTTCATGTTCACCCAAGGCTTCCAGGAACCGAGAAACATGTTCCCGAGCATTGTCTGTTCCGTCATACAAAGTGATGGTTGGAGAGGTATAACCTTTTGGAAGAGGAACCCATTGCGTAGCAACAGGGTATGGAGGCTGGTGACGATGGACATGTGATGTCTTGTCTTTTCCACGGTTCTCCAAGATGCGTTCCAAATCTTCCCGAGTAATGAAATTTGATGATTCCTTTGTTGATGGATCGTCTGCAGCTTTGCGGACTTCGTTGCCATCCATTGTATGAATTGGAACTACTTCAGGATCAGCATCTGGAGATGTCTCCTTTTTATTTTCCCTTTTCTTGAGTCTTCTCTGACATCTTGTCAGTGAGACTTTTGAGATAATTGCACAACTCCTTCTGTGTTGCAGCCATGTCAGTCTGATTCTTGGCAAGAGCCTCTTGCACCTTCATGAGATCAGCTATGGTAGGTGGGTTTTCTCTGATTTTCTCAGGGGAACGACCAAACAGGGGATGTGCTCCAGTCTGATGAGGAGTGACGCCACCGCCATTGTTGGAAGCAGGAATGGTTTCTGGAATATCATCATTAGTGTTGTTGCTAGTGTTAGCATCATTTATGTTAGGATCTGTGATCGTGCGTGACCTAAGATCAACAATCTTGTGAAAGCTTGAGATTGCAACCGAGAGATTAATCTCCCACTGTGGTCGCCAATCTGTGGATGGGGCAAAACGATTTGCTGGTTTTCACGGGATTGAGGAGACGACCGTACGGAGGAGACTCCTTGAACCGAGCGAAATGTTCAACCTCACACAGATGCACTGCAAGAAGGGAGTGCTTTGAATTCTAGAGATCAATCTGTAGTACTCCGGCCTAAACCAAGACAATGGCCGTTCCAGAGTAAATTCGGTCACAAGAGAGGATGGGTTGATCTGTAGGAGGGAAGCTGAAAAATGTGTAGAATCAATGGTAATCAAAGATTGTGATTGTTGTGAATTCTGAATAAGATAAGTTCTGAATGATTGGAGTTGCTCAGTTGAGAGTAATTGCTCAATTGATGAGGTGTTGATCTCGTGTTGTTTGTGAGACGTGAGATTCTTGTTCTTGTTTCAATCATGATTCAGAGACTTATTTATATTGCTGGAATTGTAGACACCATGATCCCATGAAGTGTGACCATTGATGGAATCAAAGAGTGGAGAAGTGGAAATCTTGTTTGAAACCAGTTGCTCATCGTGCGGAGACTTGGTCGATTTTCCATCCACTACTTTGTTAACTCACATTCCATTGTGTGTATGAACACACGTGCCGTAGATCGCCAGACCAAAACCCTAGTTAATATCCCTCCATGTGACACGATTGACGTCTCGTGAACGTGGAGTCTGCAGGGCAGACGTGTATTTAGTCAGTTGCTGACTTCATGGGACGATGAGTCCATGTATTTGCTGATTGGAACATGATTCTGCAAAATGTTCTGAAACTCATGAATTGAACGTGTCCGTTGAGACAGAGGTGTAATTCTCACGTTGAGGTGAGCAAGTATTGCTCATTCGATGAATTGTTGAATATTGATAGTTGAACCAATATTCCTTGGTTTGAGCAAATATTGCTCATCTCAGAAAGTGTTGCTCGTCTGATGAATTATTGGCAGCGTGACCGAAATAAAACATTAATTAGAATACTGGTAGTTGAACCGAGTATAATAAAACGGTGATCATGAGATCGTCATAAAATTATTAGCGTTCGAATATGGAATTATGATCCTTGGACTCAGAAACCCTAATTTGATCAATTGATGACCGGGTGATAGTTTATTGAAAATTTAACCATGGAATGAAGGAGGACCGGCTGCATGAGACTGTGGGTCGACCATGTAGTGTCCATATGCTCGCGTGAGCAAATACCAAGACCCCTTGAATAGTTGGTGAAAAGATGATCAAATGCTGGTTCAATCATTTTTCATATAGTGCTCGTCTGAGCCTTAGGTGATAAAACCTAATTAATTATGGAGAGGCGAGAGACCGACCAAGGGGTCGTGAAACCAACCCTGGATGGTCGTGGGATCGAATGACGATCACTTCATGAAATTCCAAAATTATTTGGAAGAGTCTTGGACCTAATACGTGCAATTGCGCAAATTAGGTCAAACCATGAAAATACGTGGGACCGGCTCATTGCGAACCAAAGAGCCAACCTTGGTCGGTCAAGGTAACATGCTCACGTCATCAACACGTCCGCGTCTCAGTCCTGAGAATTTTGATATTTTCTGGCGTGCGTTGGAGCAACCATTTGAGAAAATACAATAAAATCAGGGTTTTGCTGAAACTGAGGAAACTTCATGAGATGAAGGAAAATAATTATAAAATGAAGGAATGATGAAGCGTGGGACCGCTGAAGCCAAGAGATGGTCGGTCGGCCAGTGACCACAGTCCCATGGTGCCTTTTTCTAATTCTATATTATTTTTCATGATTTTATGAAAATATCATGAAATAAAAGAATTTGTTGAAATTAAGGAGTTTCCTTGAAGTGAAGGAGTTCCATGGGATCAAGGAATCAAATAATATTAAAATAATAAAAATAAGGGCGTGTGGGACTGGCTAGGGCATGGCCGGCGGCTTGGGCCCGGTCCCACGAGTTTCTCTAATTTTTATGTATTTTCCGTGTATTTTTCCATGATTTGAAGGAATTTTCCTAATTTGAGAGAAATACCATGAAATCAAGGAGTTTCATGGGATGAAGGAAACCTTAAAATAATAATAATAAAATAAAGGGGTGTGTGGCACCGGCTAGGGCATGGCCGGCCGGCTGGGGCCCGGTCCCACGAGTTTCCCTAAGTTTATATTATTTTTCATGTATTTATGAAAATACCATGAGATGAAGGAGTTTTCATGAGATTAGGAAAATAATAATAAAATAATGAGCAACCATGAGGTGTGGGGCCGGCCGGGATCAAGGCATGGCCCGTTGGCCAACAATCACGACCCCACATTATTTTTCCCAATTTTATATTATTTCCTTCGTGCGAAGGAAGCACCATGAAACTGAGGAGTTTCCTCAAACGAAGGATGTTTGTTCAAATGAAATGATTTTCATAAGATCAAGGAAAATAACAAAAAATATGATAAAATATAAAACTGGCGTGGGATTGGCCACGGCACAGCCGATCGGTCGGTGAGCCCAATCCCCTGGCGCCTTGGTCAATATTTTAATTATTTATTATTTTCCTTCCTATTTTGCATAGGTTCATCGTTTTGTCGTATTTTGAAATACTCGTTCGTGCGGTGATTGTTAGTGCATCATCGTTGAGTACACTTACACCATTTGAGCCGGGGCTTACTCGGAGGTACCTCAGACGCACGTGCGTTGAATATTTATTACAAACCCATGGAATTCTGCTGGGAAGAACCATAGATTGAAGTAACGAAATATTGCGAAAATATTTGAATATTTTTGTAAATTCAGTGGATCCAAGAATTTAGGAATAATTAACTTATGGCTCTATACTAGCAGAGCAAGTTGTCTAGGAGCATTATATTCTGACATGAGCTTACTGGAGCTTCATATCCTTTATATAGTCAGGGAAACTTGTTGTTTGTATCTTGAAGACATTATCGCTCTATACTAGAAGAGCAAGCTGTCTAGGAGCCGTCAATCTCGTGATTCTATATAGAAATAATTACTAAAGTGTTCAGTATTCATGAGATATGCCGTTGTCCAGCCGAGAGACTACATACCTGCATGTACTCTGAGAGACAGTATTCTCAGTCAGACGATTCGATGAGAGACCCGTGTCTCAATACTCACATCTGATTGCTGAATCAGGAGTTCGTATAATTATGGGTTCACGATTTTAGTCTTTGTCGAAAATCCACCATCTACGGGGGTTTTTCTGCATTTGCGGTTTTCTCATTAACAAAATTTCTGGTGTTTGTGCGCATTATATTTTATATAATTGAAATAATACAGGTTGTGCGTTCGTGATCATCAATTGGAAATCCAACCTTTGGTTGTTGATTGATATTGATTGATCCTTGGACATTGGTCTTTGGTACCGTCCAAGTATTCATTGTATTTGATAAGACTCGCTATTGTTTTTAGCTTGAGTAAAGATCAAATCAAGAGAGAGATATTAACTCCTTGAGATACTTTTATCTGGATTGAGTCTGACTGTCTAATTGATTCTCTAGCATAGTATTTCGGAGTTAGTCCATACAGATTGCTAAGCAAAATATTGGGTGGTGTTGTTAGACCCCCGCTTTTTCAATTGGTATCAGAGCAGGCAGACACGTTTAAGACCTCATCAGTCTGTGTTAGTGATCAAACTCTATGGACAAGAGTACTGTCTCTGATAAATGCGTCACCAGTAATAAAGATTCCCGCTCGTCTAATTCTATTAAAGATAAAAGCTATTCTTTCTCGAATATAGAAAAACCTTGTGGTTCGACGAGATAGACAAACAATGGCAGGTGTGTTCTTGATCTCCCTTCGAAAGAGACCTTCTCTTCTAATGAGTGGGATACAGCTGAAGAGAGTAATTTGATTCTAAATCTTGTTAGAATTCAAGATGTCGGATTGGATCAGCTAAAACACCATGTCAATGTTCTTCTTGGTGTTGTAAGAGATTGCAAAGTCCATGGCAATGCTGAAGATCATTCTTCGAGCTTAACTCTTGAGGCCAGCCTCGAAAAGGATGCCTTGGATATTGAACGCCGTTTGAATAAACTCTCCGTTCAAGGTTGTTCAAAGCAATCTAATATACCAATAACTTCGGATGTTTTACATTCAGAAGAAAAAACAGGTGTTCCTAATATTTCCACCAAACTTAGGACATTCTGTAAAAACCACAAATCTTTTGATGATGATATTAAGACGACTTCATCCAATCATTCTTATGATCAAAAGTTATGTCTCGTCTGTGAGACCAAGAATTCTGTTAGACAAAAGAGAAACCCTAAATTGAATAAAGACTCCTTAGTTCAACTTCAACACACCCTAGATTTGATTCTCAAAGGTGTGACTGACATACGTATGATTGAGCCAATTGGTTTTCGTACCTATCCTGTGAATGCTACCAGGAATGTCAATACAGTGAGTTCCTCCAATGTTCAAAGGCAGAATAGACGTCTTAATAAACATCATCCTAAGGAAGTTAACCGATGTGTTTCTGAAAGCAACGTTGATCCTGTTGAGAGAGTCATCCCAGAAGAAAGGAAAATCAGTGAGATGAGAAAAGAAATTAAAAAGATAGTTGGAAGATATAAAGAGCTTGTCGACAGATTATCCTCTTCCTCATGTCAAGGCACTTCTGGTAAGAACTCTAACTATGTCTCTTATTTTGATGACAGTAAATTTTATGATAATTTCTCATGTCAAACAGGATCCCTCTCTAAGACTAAGAGGAAAAAAAAAATTAACCAAAGACATAAACCTCGTGATGAGCCTGTGGCTCGTACTTGTGCTAATTAATCACAAGGATCGAGAACTTACTCATATAAAATCCTGTTGAGTAAGTAGTGTTAAAAAACAGGTATACTTGTTGCTTGCATCTGTTAAGTTAAGCTATTTTCTTATCGTCCATAGCTAAACTTGTGTTGACAGATCTGCTAAGATCAAGTATTGGTTAAGTCAAAAGAAGATGTTGCATACTGTCCTAAAATTTGTGTTTAGGTCCTGTTTTTCAAAATTCTTAAGGACTTTATTTTTCAATGGGTATTTGTTGTACTCGAATGGATTCTGTTCTGGACCAAGTCAATGCTTTAGATGAAACCCTAAATAATCGTCCCCAAGAATAAATATCCAACTTCTTAGGGTTACAAGTCACATACGTGTACTCCGGGTAGTTTTGGATTTTCAAGGGATGTCTTCCTCCTCTTCTTGCTATGGTGGTTTTGCAAAAGGATTTCTTGACAAAGGTGTTGAGGTTGATTCCAAGAGGAAGAGAACACTTGTAGATGAAGATCATCCCAATGCCTCATGCTTCTTCGCTTATACTCATGAAGATGCTGAAAAGGATGATATGATCTCTGCTGAAGTTGTTCATGACTTTCTTAAGTATTTTGGGGAAGCAAATCAACAGCTTGTTGATACTCTTAAAGGTCTTGATATGGTGAAAAATGAGTTGGAAAAGGTTGTGTCTAACCTTGGTCTCATAAAATCTCAAATCAAGGATTTTCGAAAAGAGAATCATCTCTCCGTTGATACTGAGAAGGCTGTCGATTACAAGCTCATAGATTTCATGTTTCATATGGGTCATGTACCTCATGTGTCCCTGTTCGCTGTTGAGGATACACCAGAATCCATTTCCCTTTAAGCTTGTCATCTGTTGAAGTTGTTTGCCTAGTATGTCTTTTTTTTGGATTAGTTGGAAGAATAACTAGTGCTTTGAATAGCGATGATTGTGACTACACATAGCTATTTTTGTTTTCATCTTATTATGTTATTTTTTAGGTTTATTGATATTAAATTCTAAAAATATTTGGAGGATGATGTTTATTGCAGTATTTTAATGGTTTGTGATATTGCAATACTTTTATGGGATATGTATTGTTTACGTCTGTGAACTTGAAGGTCCCGTATTGTAGTCAAAAGTAAAGTCATTCATGAATCGGTATTCGTATTGATGAAAGGACGAATGGACTTTTGACATATACAAAAGTTATGCCTATGCAATCATGTATTTGATGGAAAATAGGATAATATCTTTTGTTCAAAAAGGATAAAGTCTATTATGTCGTTATGATGGAAAATAGAATAGATCCTTGTATGTTATCCACGGTATTGATCTTCATTGATCCATTTTATTATGTTTTACCGTGAAGGCTCCACTGTGTGTCTTATGTTGAGCACCTTACAACTAAGTCAATTTACCTTGGGTTTGTTGGTTGTTTCATAAGATGTTATATGTCGAGCATTAGAAACTAAATTAATCAACTAGTTTGGTTATTTAGTTAATACTCCATAAGTTTTCTTTCTTATGTTGAGTACATGTACGGTTAAGGTTGTCATATTCTATGATGAACTTAGTCGGGGTTCCATAAGTTCTCTTATGTTGAGCCCAAAATAATTAAATTGATTACTTCAGTGATTAGTTTGGTTGTTTGTATTCGAATTAGATTAATTATAGGTTCTCTTGTAATTAATCTAGTTGAGTTTTCATATATTCCACAAGTTCTTGTGTTGAGTATATGAAAGGCTACACTATCATGTTCTTCGGTTAATGTAGTCATATATTCCGTAAGGTTTTCCTTATGTTGAGTATTTGAACGGTTAAGTTAGTCATCTCCGTGTGATTGACTTAGTCGTAGCTCCGTGAGTTTACTTATGTTGAGCACTTTCAATTAAATTGATCACTTTTGTGGTTTGATTTAGTTGCGTATTCCAATTGAATTAATGATGGGTTTACTTGTGGTTAATTTGGTTGAGCTTTGGATATAGAAAATCATTCCTATGGTTTTTGGTGTCCAATAAAAAATCCTTCTTTTATTTCGAAATTAAGGTCGCTCTTGTTGTTCTCTCGGGAATGACATCAAATGGGGGAGAGTTCTTTTGAACTTGTGCTTAATGGTAATATCTTGCGGGGAGTGCGGCTGTGGAATTTTATAGGGGTTATCTTGTATCTTAAAACTCCTTAATGAATGTTGTTAGCTTCGGCTATTAGATTTCATCTAAATTAAGTTGGTATGTATTTTCCTTTTGGTCATGAAATGTCTCTTGTGGAAATTTCATTATGATCCCGTTCTTGTACCTTTGCCAATTTTATTGACAAAAAGGAGGAGAAATATCGTAGTTCACACTACAAATACATATGGTTTTCGGATCATTGTGTAAGGGGGAGTGGTTTCCATGATCGAGATGAAGTATTGACTAGGGGGAGTGACACATATCATCGTAGTATTATTGTTAAAGTCGTGATACAATTGGACTATGATGTTATATAATAATACTATGACACTGTATAATAATGATCGAGAATCTCGATTTCTCTCATTGTTATAGCTACGGTACTTCAACAACGATGGTGCTAAACTTACAACCTTTGGGATCATTGGAGTACTTGGAAAGACGAAGATTTCAAGGAACGTTGAAGATTAGACTATGGAATAGGAGCCACCAAAGTTTATCTTTTTTGTATTTTATATGTATTAATAGTTTTGTCACTAAAATTGACAAAGGGAAAGATTGTTAGAGCATAGCTCGGTCAACCTCGCATGTGTTGCTATCTCAAGCATGTTTGTCAATGTTAGTGATCAAAATATAAGTCTTGATTTCTAGCCTACATAGCTAAGTCTCAGACTAGGATAGAAAAGTGTAGTTGAACTCAAGGACTTCACGGCGATTCATCATACAACGACGAAGATATATACAAGGAACCGTGGAACTTCATCAACAAAAAGGTATGTTGAGACTTGAACTTATCTATCACTCAAAAGTCTATCTCTTCTATCTCCTACTTCTTATGAGACAAAAGTCGTATGCTATATAGACTAGATCATACACATTTGACATTTCGAGCTGAGCATTCATTGCTTATCTTTTATCTTGAAATCGTGCGTTGGTAAATCGTTTCTCTTTGATCAAGTTTATCTTCACCTAGTGACGAAAGTCATGAAAGTTTCAATCACTTTGAGAATTGCTCTGACGTGAATCGGTATGTGAATAACGGCTACATAGCGTCCTCTAAGAATGTCTCAATGATTGAAATGAGAGTTTAGATTACATAACCATGTATTCCTTGAACCAAAGTTTTCTAACTTTGTTGATCAAGAGAAATCGGGAGGATTGTGGAATTGGCTTGCCAAGTACGCGAACCCAGTCCACAGACTCAATCCGCGAACTGTCGGAAGTTCTCGACCGAGAATTTCTGCTGGATTTTCCAAAACTCGTTTGTGTGCTTAGTCCGCAAACTCAGTCCGCGAACCCAGTCCGCGAACTGACGGAAGTTCTCTTTCCGAGAATTTCTGCTGAGTTTGGAAAACTCAACCGATTAACTTAAGTCCGCGAACTTGCTTGTGAACTTAAGAGGTTATGATCTAAAGATGTGCTCTGAAAATGAAACATTAAATTACGAAGGAATGCTTTATGCAAACCGTGACTATAATGTTCATGAGCCGATTCAATCGAATCGAATCATCTTTGTTTCAATTGTGTCTTGTGTAGTTAAATAAGATCTCATAGCAATTGAACAACTCTTTAACTAGTTCATTTGAGTCAATTGAACTAGTTATGGTGAAGAAGAACAAGGTTAATATGAAATGATCATATGGTTAACCTTTTGGGTTACTATGTAGAACCAACATATACATACACGTTTGGGCATTATTTTCACGAACCCAGTAAACGTCTACCCAAGTGTGTGTGACAAGCCAAGTTTTCGATCTAACGGTTGAGAAATATTAGCTTGAATCTAAATCAGGTTTTCATCTAACGGTGAATAAGGATTGCTTTGTACCTAAGTAAAAACCCTGATTTGAAGGTTATATAAAGGAGACATCAAGCATTGTGCAAAACTAATCCCCATACGTCTGTGTGCTACTAGTGCACCCGCTAGAGTCGATCTCCATTAACCTTTGATTTTCTTCTCTAAAATCAGGTTAACGACTTAAAGACTTCATTGGGATTGTGAAGCCAGACCGATACTACTTTATCATAGTTGTGTGATCTGATCTTGCATCTTCTATCGTACGAGTACAACCGATTGCTTGACTTGAGATCGTGAGAGTTCTCCGATAGGCAAGATAAAGAAGTCACAAACATCTTCGTCTCACTGTTTGTGATTCCTCGACAATCCGCTTGTATAGTCAGGAAGGATTGTATAGAGGTGATTGATTAATCTAGGCTGTTCTTCGGGAATATAAGACCGGATTATCAATTGGTTCATGTTCACCTTGATTTTATATCAAAAGACGGAATAAAAACTAGGGTTTATCTATGGGAGACAGATTTATCCTTTGATAGACTTTTCTGTGTGAGACAGATCTGTTTATTATCAAGTTTGTGATTTTGGGTTGCAGCAACTCTTGGTTGTGGGTGAGATCAGCTAAGGGAATCAAGTACGCAGTATCCTGCTGGGATTAGAGGCATAGGAGTACAACTGTACCTTGGATCGGTGGGAGACTGATTGGGGTTCAACTATAGTCCAGTCTGAAGTTAGTTTGCAGTAGGCTAGTATCTGTAGCGGCTTAATACAGTGTGTATTCAATCTGGACTAGGTCCCGGGGTTTTTCTGCATTTGCGGTTTCCTCGTTAACAAAATTTATGGTGTGTCTGTGCGCATTATATTTTATATAATTGAAATAATACGGGTTGTGCGTTCGTGATCATCAATTGGGAATCCAACCTTTGGTTGTTGATTGATATTGATTGATCCTTGGACATTGGTCTTTGGTACCGTCCAAGTATTCCTTGTATTTGATAAAGACTCGCTATTGTTTTTAGCTTGAGTAAAGATCAAATCAAGATAGAGATATTAACTCCTTGAGATGCTTTTATCTAGATTGAGTCTGATTGTCTAGTTGATTCTCTAGCAAAGTATTTCGGAGTTCGTCCATACAGATTGCTAAGCGAAATATTGGGTGGTGTTGTTAGACCCCCGCTTTTTCAAATGGTATCAGAGCAGGCAAACACGTTTAAAACCTCATCAGTCTGTGTTTGTGGAGATCTGACTCTATGGACAAGAGTATTGTCTCTGATAAACGCGTCACTAGTAATAAAGACTCTCTCTCGTCTAATTCTATTAAATAGAAAAGTTATTCTATCTCAAATATAGAAAAACCTTGTGGTTCGATGAGACAGACAAACAATGGCAGGTGTGTTATTGATCTCCCTTCGAAAGAGACCTTCTCTTCTAATGAGTGGGATACAGCTGAAGAGAGTAATTTGATTCTAAATCTTGTTAGAATTCAAGATGTCAGATTGGATCAGCTAAAACACCATGTCAATGTTCTTCTTGGTGTTGTAAGAGATTGCAAAGTCCATGGCAATGCTGAAGATCATTCTTCGAGCTTAACTCTTGAGGCCAGCCTCGAAAATGATGCCTTGGATATTGAACGCCGTTTGAATAAAATCTCTGTTCAAGGTTGTTCAAAGCAATCTAATATACCAAGAACTTCTGATGCTTTACATTCAGAAGTAAAAACAGGTGTTCCTAATATTTCCACCAAACTTAGGACATTCTGTAAAAACCACAAATCTTCTGATGATGATATTAAGACGACTTTCTCCAATCATTCTTATGATCAAAAGTTATGTCTCGTCTGTGAGACCAAGAGTTCTGTTAGACAAAAGAGAAACCCTAAGTTGAATAAAGACTCCTTAGTTCAACTTCAACACATCCTAGATTTGATTCTCAAAGGTGTGACTGACATACGTATGATTGAGCCAATTGGTTTTCGTACCTATCCTGTGAATGCTACCAGGTTTGTCAGTACAGTGAGTTTCTCCAATGTTCAAAGGAATAATAGACGTCCCAATAAACATCATCCTAAGGAAGTTAACCGTTGTGCTTCTGAAAGCAACGTTGATCCTGTTGAGAGAGTCATCCCAAATGAAAGGAAAATCAATGAGATGAAAAAAGATATTAAAAAGATAGTTGGAAGATATAAAGATCTTGTCGACAGATTATCCTCTTCCTCATGTCAAGGCACTTCTGGTAAGAACTCTAACTATGTCTCTTATTTTGATGACAGTAAATTTTATGATAATTTCTCATGTCAAACAGGATCCCTCTCTAAGACTAAGAGGAAAAACAAACTTTACCAAAGACATAAACCTCGTGATGAGCCTGTGGCTCGTACTTGTGCTAATTAATCACAAGGATCGAGAACTTACTCATATAAAATCCTATTGAGTAAGTAGTGTTAAAAAACAGGTATACTTGTTGCTTGCATCTGTTAAGTTAAGTTATTTTCTTATCGTCCATAGCTAAACTTGTGTTGACAAATCTGCTAAGATCAAGTATTGGTTAAGTCAAAAGAAGATGTTGCATACTGTCTTAAAAGTTGTGTTTAGGTCCTGTTTTTCAAAAATCTTAAGGACTTTATTTTTCAATGGGTATTTGTTGTCCTCGAACGGATTCTGTTCTGGACCGAGTCAATGCTTTAAATGAAACCCTAAATAATCGTCCCCAAGAATAAATATCCAACTTCTTAGGGTTACAAGTCACTTACGTGTACTCCGGGTAGTTTTGGATTTTCAAGGGATGTCTTCCTCCTCTTCTTGCTATGGTGGTTTTGCAAAAGGATTTCTTGACAAAGGTGTTGAGGTTGATTCCAAGAGGAAGAGAACACTTGTAGATGAAGATCATCCCAATGCCTCATGCTTCTTTGTTTATACTCATGAAGATGCTGAAAAGGATGATATGATCTCTGCTGGAGTTGTTCATGCCTTTCTTAAGTATTTTGGGGAAGCAAAACAACAGCTTGTTGGTACTCTTAAAGGTCTTGATATGGTGAAAACTGAGTTGGAAAAGGTTGTGTCTGGCCTTGGTCTCATAAAATCTCAAATCAAGGATCTTCGAAAAGAGAATCATCTCTCCGTTGATACTGAGAAGGTTGTCGAATACAAGCTCATTGACTTCATCTCTCATGTGGGTCATGTACCTCTTGTATCCCTGTTTGCTGTTGAGGATACACCGGAATCCATTTCCCTTTAAGCTTGTCATCTGTTGAAGTTGTTTGCCTAGTATGTCTTTTTTTTGGATTAGTTGGAAGAATAACTAGTGCTTTGAATAGCGATGATTGTGACTACACATAGCTATTTTTGTTTTAATCTTCTTATGTTATTTTTTAGGTATATTGGTATTAAATTCTAAAAATATTTGGAGGATGATGTTTATTGCAGTATTTTAATGGTTTGTGATATTGCAATATTTTTATTGGATATGTATTGTTTACGTCCGTGAAATTGAAGGTCCCATATTGCAGTCAAAAGTAAAGTCGTTCATGAATCGGTATTCATATTGATGAAAGGACAAATGGACTTTTGACATATACAAAAGTTATGCCTATGCAATCATGTATTTGATGGAAAATAGGATAAAATCTTTTGTTCAAAAAGGATAAAGTCTATTATGTCGTTATGATGGAAAATAGAATAGATCCGTGTATGTTATCCACGATATTGATCTTCATTGATCCATTATATTATGTTTTACCGTGAAGGCTCCGTTGTGTTTCTTATGTTGAGCACCTTACAACTAAGTCGATTTACCTTGGCTTTGTTGGTTGTTCCATAAGATGATATACGTCGAGCATTAGAAACTAAATTAATCAACTAGTTTGGTTATTTAGTTAATACTCCATAAGTTTTCTTTCTTATGTTGAGTACATGTACGGTTAAGGTTGTCATATTATATGATGAACTTAGTCGGGGTTCCATAAGTTCTCTTATGTTCAGCCCAAAATAATTAAATTGATTACTTCGGTGATTAGTTTGGTTATTTGTATTCCAATTAGATTAATTATAGGTTCTCTTGTAATTAATCTAGTTGAGTTTTCATATATTCCACAAGCTCTTGTGTTGAGTATATGAAAGGCTACACTATAATGTTCTTTGGTTAATGTAGTCATATATTCCGTAAGGTTTTCCTTATGTTGAGTATTTGAACGGTTAAGTTAGTCATCTCCGTGTGATTGACTTAGTCGTAGCTCCGTGAGTTGACTTATGTTGAGCACTATCAATTAAATTGATCACTTTTGTGGTTTAATTTAGTTGTGTATTCCAATTGAATTAATCATGGGTTTACTTGTGGTTAATTTAGTTGAGGTTTGGATATAGAAAATCATTCCTGTGGTTTTTGGTGTCCAATAAAAATCCTTCTTTTCTTTCGAAATTAAGGTCGATCTTGTTGTTCTCTCGGGAATGACATCAAATGGGGGAGAGTTCTTTTGAACTTGTGCTTAATGGTAATATCTTGCGAGGAGTGCGGCTGTGGAATTTTATAGGGGTTATCTTGTATCTTAAAACTCCTTGATGAATGTTGTTAACTTCGGCTATTAGATTTCATCTAAATTAAGTTGGTATGTATTTTTCTTTTGGTCATGAAATGTATCTTGTGGAAATTTCATTATGATCCCATTCTTGTACCTTTGCCAATTTTATTGACAAAAAGGGGGGGGGGGGTATTGTAGTTCACACTACAAATACATATGGTTTTCGGATCATTGTGTAAGGGGGAGTGGTTTCCATGATCGAGATGGACTATTGACTAAGGGGGAGTAATACATATCACCGTAGTATTATTGTTAAAGTCGTGATACAATTGGACTTTGATGTTATATAATAATACTATGACACTGTATAATAATGATCGAGAATATCGTTTTCTCTCATTGTTATAGCTACGAATCTTCAACAACGATGGTGCTAAACTTACAACCTTTGGGATCATTGGAGTACTTGGAAGGACGAAGATTTCAAGGAATGTTGAAGATTAGACTATGGAATAGGAGCCACCAAAGTTTATCTTTTTTGTATTTTATATGTATTAATAGTTTTGTCACTAAAATTGACAAAGGGAAAGATTGTTAGAGCATAGCTCGGTCAACCTCGCATGTGTTGCTATCTCAAGCATGTTTGTCAATGTTAGTGATCAAAATATAAGTCTTGATTTCTAGCCTACATAGCTAAGTCTCAGACTAGGATAGAAAAGTGTAGTTGAACTCAAGGACTTCACGGCGATTCATCATACAACGACGAAGATATATACAAGGAACCGTGGAACTTCATCAACAAAAAGGTATGTGGAGACTTGAACTTATCTATCACTCAAAAGTCTATCTCTTCTATCTCCTACTTCTTATGAGACAAAAGTCGTATGCTATATAGACTAGATCATACACATTTGACATTTCGAGCTGAGCATTCATTGCTTATCTTTTGTCTCAAAATCGTGTGTTGGTAAAACGTTTCGCTTTGATCAAGTTTATCTTCACCTAGTGACGAAAGTCATGAAAGTTTCAATCACTTTGAGAATTTCTCTGACGTGAATCGGTCTGTGAATTACGGATACATAGCGTCCTCTGAGAATGTCTCAATGATTGAAATGAGAGTTTAGATTACATAACCATGTATTCCTTGAATCGAAGTTTTTGAACTTTGTTGATCAAGAGAAATTGGGAGGAATTATTGAATTGGCTTCCCAAGTCCGCGAACTGTTGGAAGTTCTCGACCGAGAATTTCTGCTGGATTTTCCAAAACTCGTTTGTGTGCTAAGTCCGCGATCTCATTCCGCGAACTGGCGGAAGTTATCTTTTCGAGAATTTCTGCTAAGTTTGGAAAACTCAACCGATTAACTTAAGTCCGCGAACTTGTTTGTGAACTTAAGAGGTTATGATCTAAAGATGTGCTCTGAACATGAAACATTAAATTACTAAGGAATGCTTTATGCAAACCGTGGCTATAATGTTCATGAGCCGATTCAATCGAATCGAATCATCTTTGTTTCCATTGTGTCTTGTGTAATTACATAAGATCTCATAGCAATTGAACAACTCTTTAACTAGTTCATTTGAGTGAATTGAACTAGTTATGGTGAAGAAGAACAAGGTTAATATGAAATGCTCATATGGTTAACCTTTTGGGTTACTATGTTGAACCAACATACACGTACACGTTTGGGCATGGTTTTCACGAACCCAGTAAACGTCTATACAAGTGTGTGTGACAAGCTAAGTTTTCGATCTAACGGTTGAGAAATATTAGCTTGAATCTAAATCAGGTTTTCATCTAACGGTGAATAAGGATTGCTTTGTACCTAAGGCAAAACCCTGATTTGAAGGCTATATAAAGGAGACATCTAGCATTGTGCAAAACTAATCCCCACACGTTTGTGTACTACTAGTGCGCCCGCTAGAGTCGGTCTCCATTAACCTTTGATTTTATTCTCTAAAATCAGGTTAACGACTTAAAGACTTCATTGGGATTGTGAAGCCAGATCGATACTACTTTATCGTAGTTGTGTGATCTGATCTTGCATCTTCTGTCGTACGAGTACAATCGATTGATTGACTTGAGATCGTGAGAGTTCTCCGATAGGCATGATAAAGAAGTCACAAACATCTTCGTCTCACTTTTTGTGATTCCTCGACAATCCGCTTATTTAGTCATGAAGGATTGTAGAGAGGTGATTGATTAATATAGGTTGTTCTTCGGGAATATAAGACCGGATTATCAATTGGTTCCTGTTCACCTCGCTTTTATATCAAAAGACGGAACAAAAACTAGGGTTTATCTGTGGGAGACAGATTTATCCTTTGATAGACTTTTCTGTGTGAGACAGATCTGTTTATTATCAAGTCTGTGATTTTGGGTTGCAGCAACTCTTGGTTGTGGGTGAGATCAGCTAAGGGAATCAAGTGCGCAGTATCCTGCTGGGATCAGAGGCGTAGGAGTACAACTGTACCTTGGATCGGTGGGAGACTGATTGGGGTTCAACTATAGTCCAGTCTGAAGTTAGTTTGCAGTAGGCTAGTGTCTGTGGCGGCTTAATACAGTGTGTATTCAATATGGACTAGGTCCCGGGGTTTTTCTGCATTTGTGGTTTCCTCGTTAACAAAATTTCTGGTGTCTGTGTTATTTCTTTTCCGCATTATATTTTATACAATTGAAATAATACAGGTTGTGCGTTCGTGATCATCAATTGGAAATCCAACCTTTGGTTGTTGATTGATCCTTGGAAATTGGTATTTTGTACCGTCCAAGTATTCCTTGTATTTGATAAAGACTCACTATTGTTTTTACCTTGAGTAAAGATAAAATCAAGAGAGAGATATTAACTCCTTGAGATACTTTTATCTAGATTGAGTCTGACTGTCTATTTGATTCTTTAGCAAAGTATTTCGGAGTAAGTCCATACAGATTGCTAAGCGAAATATTGAGTGGTGTTGTTAGATCCCCGTTTTTTCACCCACAACATCATAAAAGGTAATAATCTCTCTCACGTGGTTCAAATACAAAGTCTTGATTTACAAATGAATGCAGCCGTAGAGTGAGATCCGGCTTTCTTCATAAAGTTTATGCTTATCTGTGTTATTCTACCGTGTAAGTCACTTCTCAGTGTCCGTTTTCCTTTGCATAAGCTATTTGTGATGGATGTGCAATATTTTTCTCTTTTTTCAATGGTTTATATCTACGATCAACCATGATAGATAAGTATTTAACCCAAAATGCTTGAGAACGAGTGAAACCCATATATATATACTAAAAATGGAAACACGGTCCTGTTTCTGTATATGTTCACATTTGAGAGGTGTAGCCTTTAAATGTCGTCAAGATATTACTTCGTCATCACTGAAATGATGACAGGAAAATTCCCAAGCATTTTAATGCATTAATAATGGTATATTCTAATGAGCTTTCGCTAGGAGATCATGGTCGTGATGATAAGGACTTGGAGGTGAGATTTTTTGGAAATCTTATATACTATTTCTCGGGAAATGATATACTGTGTTAGAATAAAGAATGGTTGTGATGGTTCTGATAGTAATATTTATGTCATCCTGTAATGCATGTTCCAATATTTAGGTCTATGTTTGGACTAGAAGTGAAAATCCACTTATTGGACCAAAAGTAAAATCGATTTTATTGGGAATTTGTTTTTGTTTCTGATGTGATGTGTTTGTTCATTCAAACTCAGATGTCCATCTAAGGTGCGTTATGGGGGAAACATATCATGTTAGATGTATTTATGTTAACTCAATTCAAGCTAGGAATACTGATATGATTTCATTATTTCAGCTTATATTGTTGCTCGGCTAGCATCAACTTTAAGTAAATGTATACATTCATATTGTTTTTCTTACGTTGCAGTCTTTTCATTTTTGTGCCCACATGACATTCATTGAAAGTCTTTTTACAGGAAGCGTGAAGTTGAAGCTATCTTTATTTCGTGTCCTTGCGTAATGGGGATGTGAGTGAGGAAACTTCGGACTTCCGAATCCACTACACTGGGATTAGTTGAAATTATGTCTTAGGATGAGAAGAGTGGTTCCACTTGTGTCAAACAAGACTTAAAAATACAAAATTTTACAAAAAATGACATAACATCCGTAGCTGGGAAACATACCGTTGGGTACTATTGAGTGCACTAACTGTGATTGGGGGACACATCTTTGTATTCTGGGGTACCGTCTTTATAACTTTGTTGTGTTTGCCAGTAGCGTAATGCATTTAATATTAATAGCAAATAAAACGTAGGACATGACGGACATTTATATTTTACCCACTCAACAAGTCCAAAATGATCATGTACTTCGTGCACAGACAAGTACTCATTATGTTTCGCATATGGGAAGGAAAATAAATGTACATATATTGTTTAATAAAACTCTTATGACCAAATAAAAAAAAGATATTATGACTAAATTGCCCTTATTTAATTAGTTGTTAATTATTTATATTAGTTATTAGATTATATTATTAGTTAGTAATTTATTTTAGATTGTATTGATTCTTAGATGAAATATAAAAAACAAAGTCAAGATTCGACACGATTTTCATCCAATATTCATGCCGATAGTGAACGGTCGACATGGTTGCAAATTCAAAACTATACCTTTGTTAAAGATTTTAACAAAGAAAAGAAAAAGGAAATATAAAAAAAAGTTTACATGATCTTCATACCATTTTATAGACAATTTACTCATCGCTAAATACCTAACAATATTTGGATTAATATATCACATTCTTTCCTAATTACATTGATTTTTCGTATAAACGCAATGTAGTTTTATTTGGTTTATAAGGATATTGAGTCCGTGCTTTTTTAATTATTTTTTCCTATTGTATTGGGTTTTTATCAGTTTATTCAATGTTTTGTTAGTTTTTACTCCGTAGTTTTGTTAGTTTTTACTCCGTAGGATTGTAAAAATATTGAAATTTTATTAGATTTTTAATGATATTCATTTGATTTATATTCCGTAAGATTGTGAACATATTGAAATTTTATTAGATTTTTAATAATATTCATTTGTTTTGTACGAAACTAATTTTAAAACATAGCGAGACATTGAAACGTGCGTAGCACGGGTGACAAACTAGTATACCTAGTACCAGAATATATCTATCCAAAAGTGGTAATAGCTTTATCATTATAACAACTTCAAACCCACTCATATTCGTCATTTTCTTAACTTCTGCTAAATCGGCCACACAAACAATTGCCTTTTTTTTTTCCGCTGATCAAGTCTTGAATACCATAGAGAACGAATCTCAAGTCTTTTCTTTTAGAAGAAAAAAGAGTTTGGTGATTGAATGGAGAAAAGACAAATTTCTTGAGATTGAGTAAGATCACCAACATGACTCCTAATGTGACCCAAATTTCCTGCAACTACATTTGTAATGAAAGCTTCACAAATGCAGAAGCAGAGACTTGAAAAATGTAGTTTTGATAATCAGCACAACAAACGACTTAACAACCGGTGATGTTCTTGGATCCTTTGAAATGCTTGAGTCGATACCAAATAAACCTATGCCATAAATGATATCTCTGTGATACTGATTATCAAAATTTAGAGAAGTTATATCATCTTATGTGTTACTCCCTCCGTCCCATTAAGAAAAAAAGAAAGAGACTATATATTTTTTCAAATCTATCCTCATTAATACTTTCTAAAATATCTAAGTTTTAAACTTTTAATTCCTGATTTTAGTGTGAATTTGGAATCTAGTGGATTATTTCATTGGGGAAAGTGGACTTATATTATATTTTATGTTTGTATATGATTTCAAAGCGGGGCCAAATCAGATTTTTTTTTTGGAAAAAATAGAAAAACCTTCGAGTAATTTGGGACTTGTAAAATACCTTAAACCTTCATCTAAATTGTGACGGAAGGAGTATAATAAAAAAAAATGCTTTTTTTTATCATCATTTTTCCTGGTCGTACCGTTATACCCTTTCCGCAACTATTTGTTCATTACGTACGCCATTCCCAATTTGTCGGCTGGTGCACCGCACATGCGTCTCTACTAGTTAGGAATAAATGTAAGGTTTGTTAAATGAACTTATTGGGAATTGCATCTATCTTTAGTAGAACTTCATAACCTTCGGAGATGGGTTTGTTGTCGGTGTGTTTTGGATTCTATATTTTGTCCACAATGTTCACCAGTGTCCACCTCTTAATGTATGTGTTGAATCGTACACCATCAGCTAATAACATAGCCTTAGTAAAAATTCTTTGAGTGTATCGTAAATTTTTTCTTTTCTCTACCCCAGGTAGAGTTGTTATACATTCTTTCATCTTTTAATACATCTTCTTTTGTGATCATAAAAAGAAAAAAAAATGTTAGTAGTGTAGATGCATTTACTTCTTATATGATTTTTTTCTCTTTCTCTTCGATAACACGTTATTGTATAAGAAGACGTGTTTCCTTTAACTCTTATTCTTTTTGTAACCTTGATAAATACCCCTAATTGGAGATGCATAAGATTATCCAACATAATATTGATGAACCTTAAGCTTCTTCTTCTTAACATGGTATCAGAACATCCATGGCAGAGCGAGGGCATTCTTATTTTCGACCGATCTTTAGTTCGTCATGTCCGTTTTAATTTCGACTACCAAGTAAGTGTTACTTATTTGTTCTTCGTTTGATTTGTTAAGTAAATCTGTTTTGTTAGGTATTTCTAGATTTATTTGATCTTAAAATTTCAATAAGGATTTCATCGTTGTTCTTATTGAGTTCTAAGTTGATATTATTTGTTGTTTCTAGATCTTGTTATTTGAAATCCCTTACTACTTTGCTGATCTACAATGTTTCAGTTAATCATCAAAGTTGTAACCCTTACTGCCTTACTACTATTAACTTGTTTCTCTGTTTCATAAGATACAGAAGTTCAACTCACTAATCTTTGAAGGACGTGATAACCTTTTTTTTTCTTCTATTACATTTTTAATTGGTTTCTGTTTTTGATATCTTCTAAGTTGCACAGGCATTTTTTTTTATGAAATCAGTTTTATCTGTACACTTTTTTTTCTAGTTTGTGAAAGTTTTTTCTCTTTTAGAAAACTATTTGCAAACTTCTGGCAAGCTGCTTGCAACTTACATATGTATCTTATATCATTTCGTTTTAATTTCGACTAACAAGTAAGTGTTACTTATTTGTTCTTCGTTTGATTTGTTAAGTAAATATGTTTTGTTAGGTATTTCTAGATTTATTTGATCTTGAAATTTCATTAAGGATTTCATTGTTGTTCTTACTGAGTTCTAAGTTGATATTATTTGTTGTTTCGAGATCTTGTTATTTGAAATCCCTTACTACTTTGCTGATCTACAATGTTTCAGTTAATCATCAAAGTTGTAACCCTTACTGCCTTACTAATATTAACTTGTTTCTCTGTTTCATAAGATACAAAATTTCAACTCACTAATCTTTGAAGGAAGTGATAACCTTTTTTTTCTTCTGTTACATTTTTAATTGGTTTCTGTTTTCGATTTCTTCTAAGTTGCACAGGCAATTTTTTTTTACGAAATCAGTTTTATCTGTACACTTTTTTTCTAGTTTGTGAAAGTTTTTTCTCTTTTAGAAAACTATTTGCAAACTTCTGGCAAGATGCTTGCAACCTACATATGTATCTTATATTATTTCTTCTTTAATCGTGATAACGTTTGTCGATAGACATTGTGTTCATTGTGGAAGCAATTCACCTTTCATGGAGAAATGTTTCAAGAAAATCGGGTATCCCGATTGGTGGGACACCTATAGAATAAAAATGAATTCCGACGAAAAGGGGCAGATACATGTATTTCGACGGTCACAACAACAACTGATACTTCTTCTTCCTTTGTTGATTCTCTTTCTTTGGTTAATCCGAACCTTTTCCAGCAACCAAGTAAGGTTGATGCCGCTTTACTTGCTACTAATTTTGAAAAAGATCATGGTTGGTACTTGACTCCGGTGCCGTTAATCACATGACATTTGAGCATCTATCTTGTTAGATGCATGTGCATCTGACTGCTCAACTGTATAATTCCAATGGTGTTCCATATCCAATTACTGGAGCTGGGGTAGTTGATTTGAATTATTCCTTGACTTTAGAACATACTCTGTTGATTCCTTCTCTTTCTAATAATTTTGTATCAGTACCACAAGTGACTACACAATCAAATTGCATAGTATTAATCTATTCAACTTTCTGTTTTCTCCCGGATTTTAGCAATGTGAAGATAATTGGGCGTGGTATTAAGAGAGGGAGGTTGTATAATGTAGATGATGTGTGTGAAGGACATTTTTCATCATCCAAGGGGTCCCCTCGTGCATATGAAGATCAAATGCTATTATGGCGGGTCACGTTTCATTTGGTTATTTACACAATTTATTTCCAACCTTATTTTCGACCTACAGACCTTTTGAGTTTAACTATGAAACTTGCATCTTAGAAAAGAGCCACCATAATACTTATCCTGATAGTCTTAACAGAATATTAGTTCAATTTTCTTTGGTTCATTCTGATGTTTGGGGACCTTGTTGAAGTATTAGTAATTCAGGATTTCGTTGGTTTGTTCTATTTGTCGATGATTGCACTCATATGACTTGGTTTTATTTGATGAAAAATAAAAAGTAATGCAACTGATATTTTCAACCTTTTCTGTAATGATTCAAACACAATTTCCACCACTCTAAAGGTCATTCGTTCTGATAATGGTGACGAATATGTTAATGAAGTTTTACAAGATTATTTCCTTGAACATGGGTTAATTTATGAGACTACTTACCATCTATGCCACAACACAATGGTGTGGCAGAGAGAAAAAATTGGTAATTACTTGCTAGAGCTTGTTTAATCGGAGCAAACATGATCTCACATTTCTGGAAATAAGCTATCAGTATTGCGGTATATCTTCTTAATCGTGTACCAACTGGTGTTTTTAAATTTCAAACACCTTTGGATAAATTAGCTTCATTTGCGACAAATCCTTCTCAACTTAAACTTCCTCTACAATTGTTCGGATGTGTTGTTTATGTCCACATACAACAAAAATTGTGCAGCAAGCTTGACCTAAGTGCTCTAAAGTGTGTATGCGTGTGTTATCATCCGTACCAAAAGGGTTACAGGTGTTGTTAGAGCATAGCTCGGTCGACCTCGCATGCGTTGCTATCTCAAGCATGTTTGTCAATGTTAGTGATCAAAACTATAAGTCTTGATTTCTAGCCTACATAGCTAAGTCTCGGACTAGGATAGAAAAGTGTAGTTGAGATCAAGGACTTCATGGCGATTCATCATACAACGACGAAGATCTATACAAGGAACCGTGAAACTTCATCAACAAAAAGGTATGTGGAGACTTGAACTTATCTATCACTCAAAAGTCTATCTCTTCTATCTCCTACTTCTTATGAGACAAAAGTCGTATGCTATATAGACTAGATCATACACATTTGATATTTCGAGCCGAGTATATCTCGCCTATCTATATCTCGAAATCATGTGTTGGTAAAGAGTTTCGCTTTGATCAAGTTTATCTTCACCTAGTGACGAAAGTCATGAAAAGTTTCAATCACTTCGAGAATTGCTCTGACGTGAATCGGTCTGTGAATAACGGCTACATAGCGTCCTCTGAGAATGTCTCATGATTGAAATGAGAGTTTAGATTACATAACCATGTATTCCTTGAACCGAAGTTTTTGAACTTTGTTGATCAAGAGAAATCGGGAGGATTTTGAATTGGCTTGCCAAGTCCGCGAACCCAGTCCGCAGACTCAGTCCGCGAACTGTCGGAAGTTTTCGACCGAGAATTTCTGCTGGATTTTCCAAAACTCGGCTGTGTGCTAAGTCCCGCAAACTGGCGGAAGTTCTCTTTCCGAGAATTTCTGCTGAGTTTGGAAAACTCAACCGATTAACTTAAGTCCGCGAACTTGTTTGTGAACTTAAGAGGTTATGATCTAAAGATGTGCTCTGAACATGAAACATTAAATTACTAAGGAATGCTTTATGCAAACCGTGGCTATAATGTTCATGAGACGATTCAATCGAATCGAATCATCTTTGTTTCCATTGTGTCTTGTGTAGTTACATAAGATCTCATAGTAATTGAACAACTCTTTAACTAGTTTATTTGAGTGAATTGAACTAGTTATGGTGAAGAAGAACAAGGTTAATATGAAATGCTCATATGGTTAACCTTTTGGGTTACTATGTTGAACCAACATACACGTACACGTTTGGGCATGGTTTTCATGAACCCAGTAAACGTCTACCCAAGTGTGTGTGACAAGCTAAGTTTTCGATCTAACGGTTGAGAAATATTAGCTTGAATCTAAATCAGGTTTTTATCTAACGGTGAATAAGGATTGCTTTGTACCTAAGGCAAAACCCTGTTTTGAAGGTTATATAAATGAGACATCTAGCATTGTGCAAAATTAATCCCCACACGTCTGTGTGCTACTAGTGCGCCCGCTAGAGTCGATCTCCATTAACCTTTGATTTTATTCTCTAAAATCAGGTTAACGACTTAAAGACTTCATTGGGATTGTGAAGCCAGATCGATACTACTTTATCGTAGTTGTGTGATCTGATCTTGCATCTTCTATCGTACGAGTACAATCGATTGATTGACTTGAGATCGTGAGAGTTCTCCGATAGGCAAGATAAAGAAGTCACAAACATCTTCGTCTCACTGTTTTTGATTCCTCGACAATCCGCTTATGTAGTCAGGAAGGATTGTAGAGAGGTGATTGATTAATCTAGGTTGTTCTTCGGGAATATAAGACCGGATTATCAATTGATTCCTGTTCACCTTAATTTTTTATCAAAAGACGGAACAAAAACTAGGGTTTATTTGTGGGAGACAAATTTATCCTTTGATAGACTTTTCTGTGTGAGACAGATCTGTTTATTATCAAGTCTGTGATTTTGGGTTGCAGCAACTCTTGGTTGTGGGTAAGATCAACCTAGGGAATCAAGTGCGCAGTATCCTGCTGGGATTAGAGGCGTAGGAGTACAATTGTACCTTGGATCGGTGGGAGACTAATTGGGGTTCAACTATAGTCCAGTCTGAAGTTAGCTTGGAGTAGGCTAGTGTGTGTAGCGGCTTAATACAGTATGTATTCAATCTGGACTAGGTCCCGGGATTTTTCTGCATTTGCGGTTTCCTCGTTAACAAAATTTCTTGTGTTTGTGTTATTTCTTTTCCGCATTATATTTTATATAATTGAAATAATACAGGTTGTGCGTTCGTGATCATCAATTGGAAATCCAACCTTTGGTTGTTGATTGATATTGATTGATCCTTGGGCATTGGTCTTTGGTACCGTCCAAGAATTTGATAAAGACTCGCTATTGTTTTTAGCTTGAGTAAAGATCAAATCAAGAGAGAGATATTAACTCCTTGAGATACTTTTATCTAGATTGAGTCTGACTGTCTAGTTGATTCTCTAGCAAAGTATTTTGGAGTTAGTCCATACAGATTGTTAAGCGAAATATTGACTGGTGTTGTTAGATCCCCGCTTTTTCACCCACAACATTATAAAAGGTAATAATCTCTCTCACGTGGTTCAAATACAAAGTTTTGATTTACAAATGAATTCATCCGTAGAGTGAGATCCGGCTTTCTCCACAAATTTTATGCTTATCTGTGTTATTCTACCGTGTAAGTCACTTCCCAGTGTCCGTTTTCCTTTGCATAAGCTCCTTGTGATGGATGTGCAATATTTTTCTCTTTTTTCATTGGTTTAGATCTACGATCAGCCATGATAGATAAGTCTTTAACCCAAAATGCTTGAGAACGAGTGAAATCCATATATATATATATATACTAAAAAATGGAAACACGGTCCTGTTTCTGTATATGTTCACATTTGAGAGGTGTAGCCTTTAAATGTCGTCAAGATATTACTTCGTCATCACTGAAATGATGACAGGAAAATTCCCAAGCATTTTAATGCATTAATAATGGTATATTCTAATGAGATTTCGCTAGGAGATCATGGTCGTGATGATAAGGACTTGGAGGTGAGAATTTTTGGAAATTTTATATACTATTTCCTGGGAAATGATATACTATGTTAGAATAAAGAATGGTTGTGATGGTTCTGGTAGTAATATTTATGTCATCCTGTAATGAATGTTCCAATATTTAGGTCTATGTTTGGACTAGAAGTGAAAATCCACTTATTGGACCAAAAATAAAATCGATTTTATTGGGAATTTGTTTTTGTTTCTGATATGATGTGTTTGTTCATTCATACTCAAATGTCCATCTAAGGTGTGTTATGGGGGAAACATATCATGTTAGATGTATTTATGCTAACTCAATTCAAGCTAGGAATACTGATATGATTTCATGATTTCAGCTTATATTGTTGCTCGGCTAGCATCAACTTTAAGTAAATGTATACAGTCATATTGTTTTTCTTACGTTGCAGTCTTTTCATTTCTGTGCCCACGCGGCATTCATTGAAAGTCTTTTTACAGGAAGCGTTTAGTTGAAGCTATCTTTATTTCGTGTCCTTGCGCAATGGAGATGTGAGTGAGGAAACTTCGGACTTTCGGATCCCCTACACTGGGATTAGTTGAAATTATGGCTTAGGCTGAGAAGAGTGGTTCCACTTGGGTCAAACAGGACTTAAAATTACAAAATTTTACAAAAAATGACATAACATCCGTAACTGGGAAACATACCGCTGGGTACTATTGAGTGGACTAACTGTGATTGGGGGACACATCTATGTATTCTGGGGTACCGTCTTTATAACTTTATTGTGTTTGCCAGTTTGCCAGTAGAGTAATGCATTTAATAGTAATAGCAAATAAAATGCAGGACATGACGAACATTTATATTTTACCCACCCAACAAGTCCAAAATGATCATGTACTTCGTGCACAGACAAGTACTCATTCTGTTTCGCATATGGGAAGGAAAATAAATGTACATATATTGTTTAATAAAACTCTTATGACCAAAGAAAAAAAGAAAGAAAGAAAGATATTATGACTAAATTGCCCTTATTTAATTAGTTGTTAATTATTTATATTAGTTATTAGATTATATTATTAGTTAGTAATTGATTTTAGATTGTATTGATTCTTAGATGAAATATAAAAAACAAAGTCAAGAATCGACATGATTTTCATCCAATATTCATGCCAATAGTGAACGGTCGACATGGTTGCAATTTCAAAACTATACCTTTGTTAAAAATTTTAACAAAGAAAAGAAAAAGGAAATAAATAAAAAAAGTTTACATGATGTTCATACCATTTTATAGACAATTTACTCACCGCTAAATACCCAACAATATTTGGATTAGTATATCACAATCTTTCCTAATTACATTGATTTTTCGTATAATCGCAATGTAGTTTTATTTAGTTTATAAGGATATTGAGTCCATGCTTTTTTAATTATTTTTTCATATTGTATTGGGTTTTTATCAGTTTATTCAATGTTTTGTTAGTTTTTCCTCCGTAGTTTTGTTAGTTTTTACTCCGTAGGATTGTAAAAATATTGAAATTTTATTAGATTTTTAATGATATTCATCTGCTTTATATTCCGTAAGATTGTGAACATATTGAAATTTTATTAGATTTGTAATAATATTCATTTGTTTTGTACGAAACTAATTTTAAAACATAGCGAGACATTGAACCGTGCATAGCACGGGCGACAAACTAGTATACCTAGTACCAGAATATATCTATCCAAAAGTGGTAACAACTTTATCATTATAACAACTTCAAACCCACCCATATTCGTCATTTTCTTAACTTCTGCTAAATCGGCCACACAAACAATTGCCTTTTTTTTCCGCTGATCAAGTCTTGAGTACCATAGAGAACGAATCTCAAGCCTTTTCTTTTAGAAGAAAAAAGAGTTTAGTGATCGAATGGAGAAACTCCGGTGCCGTTAATCGCATGACATTTGAGCATCTATCTTGTTAGATGCATGTGCATCTGACTGCTCAACTATATAATTCCAATGGCGTTCCATATCCAATTGCTGGAGCTGGGGTAGTTGATTTGAATTATTCCTTGACTTTAGAATATACTCTGTTGATTCCTTCTCTTTCTAATAATTTTGTATTAGTACCACAAGTGACTACACAATCAAATTGCGTAGTATTAATCTATTCGACTTTCTGTTTTCTCCAGGATTTCAGCAATGTGAAGATAATTGCGCGTGGTATTAAGAGAGGGAGGTTGTATAATGTAGATGATGTGTGTGAAGGACATTTTTTATCAGCCAAGGGGTCCCCTCGTGCATATGAAGATCAGGTGCTATTATGGCGGGTCACGTTTCATTTGGTTATTTACACAATTTATTTCCAACCTTATTTTCGACCTACAGACCTTTTGAGTTTAATTATGAAACTTGCATCTTAGAAAAGAGCCACCATGATACTTATCCTGATGGTCTTAACAGAAGATTAGTTCAATTTTCTTTGGTTCATTCTGATGTTTGGGGACCTTGTTGAAGTATTAGTAATTCAGGATTTCGTTGGTTTGTTCTGTTTGTCGATGATTGCACTCATATGACTTGGCTTTATTTGACGAAAAATAAAAAGTGATGCAACTGATATTTTCAACCTTTTCTGTAATGATTCAAACACAATTTCCACCACTCTAAAGGTCATTCGTTTCTGATTTAATAGTGACGAATATATTAATGAAGTTTTACAAGATTATTTCCTTGAACATGGGTGAATTTATGAGACTACTTGACCGTCTACGCCACAACACAATGGTGTGGCAGAGAGAAAAAATTGGTAATTACTTGCTAGAGCTTGTTTAATTGGAGCAAACATGATCTCACATTTCTGGAAATAAGCTATCAGTATTGCGGTATATCTTCTTAATCGTGTACCAACTGGTGTTTATAAATTTCAAACACCTTTGGATAAATTAGCTTCATTTGCGATAAATCCTTCTCAACTTAAACTTCCTCTATAATTGTTCGGATGTGTTGTTTATGTCCACATACAACAAAACTTGTGCAGCAAGCTTGACCTAAGTGCTCTAAAATGTGTATTCATTGGTTATCATTCGTACCAAAAGGGTTACAGGTGTTGTTAGAGCATAGCTCGGTCGACCTCGCATACGTTGCTATCTCAAGCATGTTTGTCAATGTTAGTGATCAAAACTATAAGTCTTGATTTCTAGCCTGCATAGCTAAGTCTCGGACTAGGATAGAAAAGTGTAGTTGAGCTCAAGGACTTCATGGCGATTCATCATACAACGACGAAGATCTATACAAGGAACCGTGGAACTTCATCAACAAAAAGGTATGTGGAGACTTGAACTTATCTATCACTCAAAAGTCTATCGCTTATATCCCCTACTTCTTATGAGACAAAAGTCGTATGCTATATAGACTAGATCATACACATTTGATATTTCGAGCCGAGTATATCTCGCCTATATATATCTCGAAATCATGTGTTGGTAAAGCGTTTCTTTTTGATCAAGTTTATCTTCACCTAGTGACGAAAGTCATGAAAAGTTTCAATCACTTTGAGAATTGCTCTGACGTGAATCGGTTTGTGAATAACGACTACATAGCGTCCTCTGAGAATGTCTCAATGATTGAAATGAGAGTTTAGATTACATAACCATGTATTCCTTGAACCGAAGTTTTCGAACTTTGTTTATCAAGAGAAATCGGGAGGATTGTGGAATTGGCTTGCCAAGTCCGCGAACCCAGTCCGCAGACTCAGTCCTCGAACTATCGGAAGTTCTCGACCGAGAATTTGTGATGGATTTTCCAAAATTCGTTTGTGTGCTAAGTCCACGAACCCAGTCCGCGAACTGGCGGAAGTTCTCTTTCCGAGAATTTCTGCTGAGTTTGGAAAACTTAACCGATTAACTTAAGTCCGCGAACTTGTTTGTGAACTTAAGAGGTTATGATCTAAAGATGTGCTCTGAACATGATACTTAAATTACTAAGGAATGCTTTATGCAAACCGTGGCTATAAAGTTCATGAGCCGATTCAATCGAATCGAATCATCTTTATTTCAATTGTGTCTTGTGTAGTTACATAAGATCTCATAGCAATTGAATAACTCTTTAACTAGTTCATTTGAGTCAATTGAACTAATTATGGTGAAGAAGAACAAGGTTAATATGAAATTTTCATATGGTTGACCTTTTTGGGTTACTATGTTGAACCAACATACACGTACACGTTTGGGCATGGTTTTCACGAACCCAGTAAACGTTTACCAAAGTGTGTGTGACAAGCTAAGTTTTGTATCTAACGGTTGAGAAATATTAGCTTGAATCTAAATCAGGTTTTCATCTAACGGTGAATAAGGAGTGCTTTGTACCTAAGGCAAAACCCTGATTTGAAGGATATATAAAGGAGACATCTAGCATTGTGCAAAACTAATCCCCACACGTATGTGTGCTACTAGTGCGCCCGCTAGAGTCGATCTCCATTAACCTTTGATTTTCTTCTCTAAAATCAAGTTAACGACTTAGAAAGTGCGGAGCTTTTTGATCTCATCATGTCTTCCTAACCCTAGAAGTTCGCGTCCCCATGTTTGTCTTTAGAAAATGGGGATTTGCGTCTTTTGGCTCAACAAGTGTATTTTTGGTTATTTTTGTTTTTACCTATATAAATCTCTAAAAATACAAAAGCTTTTGCTTGTCCAGGGTTTCAGTTGTTCACGGACGGTGTATCTCAAAAGCTTTTGTTCCATGGCACCCGTTACTAGATGCAACACAAGCAAGAATGCAACCCTGGCAGCTAACGTACGTCGGAGTACTGGGATCCCCTCCACAGGTTTGAAGAAAGTGAAGGCTACAATTAATGGTGAAAATCCTTCCTTAAACTGGTTCTTGTCTTCGTATCAAAGTGATGAAAATTTCAGGAACCTGGTAAAATATTTCATCAACAAAAGAAACAGCTTAAAATCTCGAATTTCTGTATCCTTAGAAAATATTGTTCACTATGAACGAATGTTGACTCAATCTACAAACACTGTACGAAAACTAGAAAAAGAACTCAGTAAGTTGACAGTGTTTTCAAAAGACTTGAAGGAGTTTAATGATCCATTTGTTAATGAACTCTTCAATAATGAGAAGGAGTTCTCTGAAGAAACTTTGGAAAAGTTCATGAATGCCTAGGATGTCTTCTTTTTGGATTAGTTGGAAGAATAACTAGTGCGTTGAATAACGATGATTGTGATTAGACATAACTATTTTTGTTTTCATCTTCTTGTGTTATTTTTTAGGTTTATTGGTATTAAATTCTAGAAATATTTGGAGGATGATGTTTATTGCAGTATTTTAATGGTTTGTGATATGGCAATATTTTTATTGGATATGTATTTTTTGCGTCCGTGAACTTGAAGGTCCCATATTGCGGTCAAAAGTAAAGTCGTTCATGAATCGGTATTCGTATTGATGAAAGGACGAATGGACTTTTGACATATACAAAAGTTATGCCTATGCAATCATGTATTTGATGGAAACTAGGATAAAGTCTTTTGTTTGACAAGGATAAAGTCTATTATGTCGTTATGATGGAAAATAGAATAGATCATTGTATGTTATCCACGGTATTGATCTTCATTGATCCATTTTTTTATGTTTTACCGTGAAGGCTCCATTGTGTGTCTTATGTTGAGCACCTTACAACTAAGTCGATTTACCTTGGCTTTGTTGGTTGTTCCATAAGATGCTATATGTCGAGCATTAGGAACTAAATTAGTCAACTAGTTTGGTTATTTAGTTTGTACTCCATAAGTTTTCTTTCTTATATTGAGTACATGTACGGTTAAGGTTGTCATATTCTATGATGAACTTAGTCGGGGTTCCACAAGTTCTCTTATGTTGAGCCCAAAATAATTAAATTGATTACTTCGGTGATTAGTTTGGTTGTTTGTATTCCAATTAGATTAATTATAGGTTCTCTTGTAATTAATCTAGTTGAGTTTTCATATATTCCACAAGCTCTTGTGTTGAGTATATGAAAGGTTACACTATCATGTTTTATTGGTTAGTGTAGTCGTATATTCCGTAAGGTTTTCCTTATGTTGAGTATTTAAACGGTTAAGTTAGTCATCTCCATATGATTGACTTAGTCGTAGCTCCGTAAGTTTACTTATGTTGAGCACTTTCAATTAAATTGATCACTTTTGTGGTTTGATTTAGTTGCGTTTTCAATTGAATTAATCATGGGTTTACTTGTGATTAATTTGGTTGAGCTTTGGATATAGAAAATCATTCCTATGGTTTTTGGTGTCCAAATTAAAAAATCCTTCTTTTCTTTCGAAATTAAGGTCGTTCTTGTTGTTCTCTCGGGAATGACATCAAATGGGGGAGAGTTCTTTTTAACTTGTGCTTAATGGTAATATCTTGCGAGGAGTGCGGCTGTGGAATTTTATAGGGGTTATCTTGTATCTTAAAACTCCTTGATGAATGATGTTAGCTTCGGCTATTAGATTGCATCTAAATTAAGTTGGTATGTATTTTTCTTTTGGTCATGAAATGTCTCTTGTGGAAATTTCATTATGATCCCATTCTTGTACCTTTTCCAATTTTATTGACAAAAAGGGGGAGAAATATTGTAGTTCACACTACAAATACATATGGTTTTCGGATCATTGTGTAAGGGGGGGTGGTTTCCATGATCGAGATGGAGTATTGACTAAGAGGGAGTGATACATATCACCGTAGTATTATTGTTAAAGTCGTGATATAATTGGACTTTGACATTACATAATAATACTATGACACTGTATAATAATGATCGAGAATCTCGATTTCTCTCATTGTTATAGCTACGGATCTTCAACAACGGTGATGCTAAACTTACAACCTTTGGGATCATTGGAGTACTTGGAAGGACGAAGATTTCGAGAACGTTGAAGATTAGACTATGGAATAGGAGCCACTAAAGTTTATCTTTTTTGTATTCCATATGTATTAATAGTTTTGTCACTAAAATTGACAAAGGGGGAGATTGTTAGAGCATAGCTCGGTCGACCTCGCATGCGTTGCTATCTCAAGCATGTTTGTCAATGTTAGTGATCAAAACTATAAGTCTTGATTTCTAGCCTACATATCTAAGTCTCGGACTAGGATTGAAAAGTGTAGTTGAGCTCAAGGACTTCATGGCGATTCATCATACAATGACGAAGATCTATACAAGGAACCGTGGAACTTCATCAACAAAAAGGTATGTGGAGACTTGAGCTTATATATCACTCAAAAGTCTATCTCTTCTATCTCCTACTTCTTATGAGACAAAAGTCGTATGCTATATAGACTAGATTATACACATTTGATATTTCGATCCGAGTATATCTCGCCTATCTATATCTCGAAATCATGTGCTGGTAAAGCGTTTCGCTTTGATCAAGTTTATCTTCACCTAGTGACGAAAGTCATAAAAAGTTTCAATCACTTTGAGAATTGCTCTGACGTGAATCGGTTTGTGAATAATAGCTACATAACGTCCTCTGAGAATGTCTCAATAATTGAAATGAGAGTTTAGATTACATAACCATGTATTCCTTGAACCGAAGTTTTCGAACTTTGTTGATCAAGAGAAATCGGGAGGATTGTGGAATTGGCTTGCCAAGTCCGCGAACTATAGGAAGTTCTCGACCGAGAATTTCTGCTGGATTTTCCAAAACTCGTTTGTGTGCTAAGTCCGCGAACCCATTCCGCGAACTGGCGGAAGTTCTCTTTCCGAGAATTTCTGCTGAGTTTGGAAAACTCAACCGATTAACTTAAGTCCGCGAACTTGTTTGTGAACTTAAGAGGTTATGATCTAAAGATGTGCTCTGAACATGAAACTTAAATTACTAACGAATTCTTTATGCAAACCGTGGCTATAATGTTCATGAGTCGATTCAATCTAATCGAATCATCTTTGTTTCAATTGTGTCTTTTGTAGTTACATAAGATCTCATAGCAATTGAACAACTCTTTAACTAGTTTATTTGATTCAATTGAACTAGTTATGGTGAAGAAGAACAAGGTTAATATGAAATGCTCATATGGTTGACCTTTTTGGGTTACTATGTTGAACCAACATACACGTACACGTTTGGGCATGGTTTTCACGAACCCAGTAAACGTTTACCAAAGTGTGTGTGACAAGCTAAGTTTTCGATCTAACGGTTGAGAAATATTAGCTTGAATCTAAATCAGGTTTTCATCCAACGGTGAATAAAGATTTCTTTGTACCTAAGGAAAAACCCTGATTTGAAGGATATATAAAGGAGACATCTAGCATTGTGCAAAACTAATCCCCACACGTCTGTGTGCTACTAGTGCGCCCGCTAGAGTCGATCTCCATTAACCTTTGATTTTCTTCTCTAAAATCAGGTTAACGACTTAAAGACTTCACTGGGATTGTGAAGCCAGACCGATACTACTTTATCGTAGTTGTGTGATATGATCTTGCATCTTCTATCGTACGAGTACAATCTATTGATTGACTTGAGATCGTGAGAGTTCTCCGATAGGCAAGATAAAGAAGTCACAAATATCTTCGTCTCGCTGTTTGTGATTCCTCGACAAACCGCTTGTGTAGTCAGGAATGATTGTAGAGAGGTGATTGATTAATCTAGGCTGTTCTTCGGGAATATAAGACCAGATTATCAATTGGTTCCTGTTCACCTTGATTTTATATCAAAAGACGGAACAAAACCTAGGGTTTATCCGTGGGAGACATATTTATCCTTTGATAGACTTTTCTATGTGAGACAGATCTGTTTATTATCAAGTCTGCGATTTTGGGTTGCAACAACTCTTGGTTGTGGGTGAGATCATCTAAGGGAATCAAGTGCGCAGTATCCTGCTGGGATCAGAGGCGTAGGAGTACAACTGTACCTTGGATCGGTGGGAGACTGATTGGGGTTCAACTATAGTCCAGTCCGAAGTTAGCTTGGAGTAGGCTAGTGTCTGTAGCGGCTTAATACAGTGTGTATTCAATCTGGACTAGGTCCCGGGGTTTTTCTGCATTTGTGGTTTCCTCGTTAACAAAATTTCTGGTGTCTGTGTTATTTCTTTTCCACATTATATTTTATATAATTGAAATAATACAGGTTGTGCGTTCGTGATCATCAATTGGAAATCCAACCTTTGGTTGTTGATTGATATTGATTGATCCTTGGACATTGGTCTTTGGTACCGTCCAATTTATTCCTTGTATTTGATAAAGACTCGCTATTGTTTTTAGCTTGAGTAAAAATCAAATCAAGAGAGAGATATTAACTCCTTGAGATACTTTTATCTAGATTGAGTCTGACTGTCTAGTTGATTCTCTAGTAAAGTATTTCGGAATTAGTCCATACATATTGATAATTGAATTATTGGGTGGTGTTGTTAGACCCCCGCTTTTTCAGGTGTTATCATCCTATTACTCGCAAATTTTATGTTAGAATGGATATTACCTTCTTTTAGCATGAGAAGTTTTACTAAACATATGATTCCAGTTCTCCTCTTTAGGGAGAAAACAACAGTGAAGAATTGAATTGGATAGATTTATTTCCAAGTAATAAGGGGTTATATCTTTTTGTCGTAGAAGAAAGTTCAAGTAATTATCCAGCTTCCACCGATTTGGGACAGACCATTATGCAATCCGCAGAAACAGTTCAAGATATCGAAACTTTTGTTCTAGAAGACTGCCTCGTTTTTTCAACAACAGTATATACAACCAGTTATCCTCTTGTTGATATCCCTTAGATTGTTCGATTAATACTGACAATTCTTGTGAACTAACTACTGACACCGACAGGTACTAGTTAGCACAAAGGAGTAATTGTGGAGTTCTACCGGATCGTTTTTCATAGATTATCATAAGACGGCGAGGCGTTTGTCAGTTAGATGGGCGATATGATTATTCTCAGAAATGCACAATAATAAGCTCTATCTAATCCGAAATGGGCTGGCGCGGTAAATATGTTCATTATCAGGAGGAAGCAAACAGTTGGTTGCAGGTGGTTCTATGCCATCAAACATAACTAGATGGCTTCATTAATAGGTACAAAGCAAGACTTGTGGCTAAAGGATTTACCCAAACTTATGGTATTGATTATCAAGAGACATTTGCTCTTGCTGCGAAAATCAATACTATTCATGTGTTGTTGTCTACAAATAATAGAATATAAATGCTGCCTTTTTACATGGTAATTTGCAATAACAAATCTACATGTCATTACTTCCAGTTTACAATGTTCCAAACAATATTGATGTTGTTTGTAAGCTAAATAAGGCTTTATACGGTCTGAAAAAATGTCTCGGAGCATGGTTTGGTAGATTTTGTCTAGCAGCGAAGAAATTTGGTTATATACAGAGTAATGTTGATCATACTTTGTTCTTAAAAAAAAGTAGGTGATAAGGTAACTGCTTTCATTATCTATGTAGATGATATGGTGGTAACAGGAAATGATCCAAAAAAGATGAGTATAACCTGAAAAGTTGTTTGTATGCTGAGTTTGAGATGAAGGATTTGGGTGGACTAATTATTTATTGGGAATTGAAGTTACACTATCTGATAAAGGTATTTTCTTGCCTCGGCGAGAATACGTGATTGAATTATTGAAGGAAATTGGTATGCTTGGTTGTGAGCTAATTGGATCTCATATGGAACATAATCATGGGATAGAAGAGTGTTCTGATCAAATACCACCTAACAACGGCCAATATCAAAGGTTGGTTGGACGTTTGATTTATCTTTCTCGTACAAGGCCTGATATTGCATATGCAGTAAGTATTATAAACAGATTTATGCATTATCCGGGCCAACAACATATGGATACAGTCATAAGGGTACTGAGATATTTGAAATCGACACCAGGTAAAGGTTTGATGTTTTTGAAACATGGACATCTTGATGTTTAGGGTTACACTGGCTCAGACTGGGTAGGTAAAGGTGATATGAGAAGATCGACATCTCGGTATTTTATCTTTGTCGGAGGAAATTTAATAACTTGGAAATCTAAGAAACAACATGTTGTTTCTTTGTCTAGTGCTGAAGCAGAATATAGGGCAATGGTTAAAGGCATCTACTGATTATTATGGTTGAAAAGGCTTATGGGGGAGTTTGATTTTTCTCCTGAAAATCCGAGAAATTTATTTTGTGATAACCAGTCAAGAATCAAAATTTCAGAAAATCTGGTGCAACATGATAGAACGAAGCATGTGCAAATTGATAGGAACTTCATTTATGAGAAATTCGAAGAAAATTTAATTGAAGTACCGTATATTCGTATGGAACAACAATTGGCGGATATTTTGACCAAAGCCGTATCAAATACAATATTCAACGATTCACTTACCAAGTTGGGCATATGTAACATACATGGTAGCACATCATTAATTCAGGTGAAATCTCATGATTGATGTTTTACTTCTTCATTGGTTCTCTTAATTACTCTCGTACTTCTTATTTAGGTTAATTAGGGTAATTTTCACTCTTTAATGGCAAATAACTTGAATTCAGAAATGGGTTCATCATTTGTGGATTTGGTTACATGTCCTGTAGAAAGTCCATCAATAGATCTTACTAATAACTCAGAAGAACGTTGTAATGCTTGGAAATTTTCATTAATTGGTCGTTTGGATCTTAAAAAATTGAAATTCTCTGATGTTGTTTTAATTCTGAAGAATCAATAGAAACTTGAAGGTCAATGCAAAATGATTCCTCTTGGTAAAGGTTTCTTCACTATTAAGCTTGATAATGAAAGAGACATGATGAGTATCAAATCTGGCAAATGGGAACTTTTCAACCAAGTTTTATGGATTCGTAACTGGATTCCAGATTTCAGGCCTGAAAAATCATAGAACATCATCAGCAATGATTTGGGTTCATCTTCCAGGACTCAGTTTAGAATATTGGGATGAAAAAACTCTCTTCACAATTTGCAGAGCTCTAGGTGATCCAATTAAAGTTGATGAAGCTACCCTCAGTTATGATAATGGATACTATGCTAGAGTGTTGGTGAATATTGATTTAGCAAAAACAATACCAAGGTTTGGAGGATTTATGCAAAGTGTGATTCTAACAAAACCTCCTAAGTTTTGTGATAGATGCAAAATTGTTGGTCACTTGCATATGGAATGCAGGTTTAAAAATTCACAGGATACAACAACTCAACATACATCAAGCATTCCAAAAAAATGTTAATAATACAGTCAGGGAGAAGTTTGATATTGGTGATCATTCAAAAGAAGCGAGTGGTCAAGAAAATTTTACTCCATCAACTTCAACATTGGTGAAAAAGTTACTCCAACAAAACTTGATATCTGTGAGACTCCAGTTACACAAATCCTGGTTAATGAGCTAAATCATCAGAGCACAAATATTGTTATTTCATGTGGAGCTTTTGGTCCTCTTGGGGACATAAATGATGCAGAAAAAGTAATATGTACTCCTCAACATGTTCCTTTGGAACCTGAAAAAGTTCGACAAATAGCTGAAGACAATGCAATAGAGAAAAGTATGATAAATTTTATTGATGGAAAGAATGGTTCTACCTCAATGCAACAAGTTCCAATTACTTCTTGGTCTAGAGTTGTTCAAAGACCACCCCCTCCATCATCATCAAGTCAACCTAAAATTCCTAAAGAAGCAACTGATGTTAAGGTAACTTCTACACGGAATCCTATCAAATATAATTTTATAAAAAATCAAGGAAAAGGGGGTACAAGGAACCTCCAATCCAAACCATGAAAGTCCTATTTTGGAATTTAAGGTGCCTTAAGAGACCAAGGGCTCAGAATAAATTGTGGTCTTTAGTTAATAATTTTTCTCCTTCTCTAGTTTGGATTCCTAAACCAAAAATAAAATGTAGTTCTTCATTCTACAATAAGTTAAATTTACCTGGAATGCAAAAGATGGTGATACATAATTCTATTTCAAATAATAAAGGAAATATTTGGTTATTCTGGAATCAAGCTTTATCTACTCCAACTGTCATCTCAATGTCTAGCCAAATGATTACAGTGGATGTGGGAGGTAGTTTAATATCTGGTGTTCATGCTCATGTTGGTTATATTCAAAGAAGAATTCTCTGGTCTGAAATGGAAGTAATTAGTGTTATGAATAAATCTTGGCTGGTTATAGGTGATTTCAATGCTGTGGTTTCACCTAATGAAAAGTTTGGGTGTAGAAGTCCAAATAGAAGAGCAATGTTAGACTTTACTACTTGTTTAGACAATTGTGAACTTTTACAAGCTCCTAAAACTGGGTTACAATTTTCTTGGTCTAACTGTCAATATGGCAATAAAAGAATCTTATGCTGCTTGGATAGAGCAATGTTCAATAATATTTGGTTGCAAAAATATGCAGATTGGGGGTACAAGGTTGGTTTAAGGATTGATTCAGATCATGCTCCTCTCCTTGATGGTTGTGCTAACATTCCCAAGCCTAAGAATGTTTCTCAAAAATTCCAAAAAATGTGGATATCTCATCCTACATTTATGAAAGTAGTTCAAGATTGTTGGTCTGAATTGATAGAGGGAGATCCTGCATTTGTTTTTCAAAGTAAGCTTAAAAAATTGAAAAATGTTCTAAGAGAATGGAATTGGAATGTCTTTGGCAATGTGCATACACAAATTAAAGAAGCTGAAACTAAATTAAATGAAGCTATGCAGCACTCTGATAATAATCCTAATGATGTTGAAGCCTTAGAAAAATTGGTTGAAGCTCAGAATCTACATAATTCACAGGAAGTTCACTTAAGCTCATTATTAAAAACAAAATCCAGAGTTAAGTGGATTAAAGAGGGAGCAGCTAACACCAACTTCTTTCATACAATGCTCAAAATTAGGCAAGCAAAGAACTGTATTAGTGAGTTGAAGACTGCAAATGGTGAAATCATCTCAGACCAAGGAAAAATTGCAGATGAATTGGTTAAATTTTATGGACAAAAATTCAAATTTCAAGCAGTAACAGTTGATGAGTTTTTGTTAAAACACATTCCTCAGGTTATTACAGATGAAGATCAAAAGATGCTAGATGTCATTCCTGAAGAGGAGAAAATTAGAGCAACCATTTTTAGTATGGATCCAGATAGCTCACCTGGGCCTGATGGTTTTTCAGGTTGTTTTAACAGAGCCTGCTGGCATATAATAAAAGAAGATGTGATTCAAGCCATTCAATTTTGCTGGAGAAGAAGGTACATTCCTAAAGGATTAAACTCAAATTTCTTAGTCTTGCTTCCAAAAGTTGATGGTGCTAAAACTCCAAGTCAGTTCAGACCAATTGGTTTAAGAAATGTGAGTTTTAAAATCTTTACAAAGCTTATCACCAACAGAATGAGTGTTTTAATGGCTAAACTAATATCTCCTCAGCAAGCAACATATGTTAAGGGTAGAATCATTCAACAACAGATTCTTCTAGCTTCAGAATTGGTTAATGAAATGAAAAAGAAGAGAGGGGGGGGTAATGTAGCTCTCAAACTTGACATTTCACAAGCATATGATTCAGTCAGCTGGCATTTTTTGTTTCAAGTACTTCAGAAATTTGGCTTTACTGAATCCTGATGTGAATGATTATACACTCTCTTCAAATCTGCAAAAATTTCAGTCATGGTTAATGGTGGTCCTTGTGGTTTCTTTTCAGTGGGTAGGGGATTAAGACAAGGAGATCCCTTATCTCCAATTCTCTTTGTCTTAATGGAAGATGCTTTAAGTAGGTATTTATCTGCATCTGTCCAGGAAAAGAAAATAGCTCCAATGGTAATCAGAAATGGAATTCGTCTTACACATTTGTTTTTTGCAGATGATGTGTTCATTTTCTTAAATGGTGCCAAAAAAAGTATAGAGAATCTTACTCAGTTACTGGATACTTATCAAAGTTTCTCAGGTCAACTCATAAATAGAGGCAAAAGTAAGTGTTTTATTGATGGCACTTCAAGTCAAAGAAAGATGCAGATTAAAGAATGGTTAAAAATGGAAGTTAGTGAGTTTCCTGATAAATATCTAGGAGTCATTTTAGCACCAGGGAGAGTTAAGTCTTCTACTGTTTGGCCAATAGTTGAAATGTTGCAAAAAAAGCTAGCAGGATGGAAAGGGAGAATGTTGTCTTTTCAAGATAGGTTGGTATTAATTAAATCTGTACTCAACAGTATGCCAATATACAACATGGTTGTTTATAAGTGGCCTGCTTCAATCATCAAAATCTGTGAAAAGATTATCAGGAATTTTCTTTGGTCAGGTGAGGGAGATACTAGGAAATATAATATTTTGGCATGGAAAAGAGTGTGCACTCCTTACAGTGAAGGAGGTCTTGGTATTCATAGGCTTGAAGTTATAAATAAATCACTTTTGATGAAGATGATGTGGAGGATAATGAAGTCAAATGATGATCGGGCCTTATTCTTCAAAGCAAAATATATGAATAAAAATGGAGTTTGGAGAGACAATTGGCAACTTTCTTCTGTTTGGCCTGGCCTAAGATGGGCTTGGGGCTACTTAAAGGATGATCTGAAATGGTGCATTGGTGATGGACATCAAATCTCTGCTTGGTTTGATACTTGGATTGGTAACATTCCTTTAATTGAGAAAATTGGTTATATCCAATTTGTTAAAGACAATATCCAGATGAGAGTGTCTGATTTATTATTGTAAAACCCCGTAATTTTCTTAATACGGTTTTCGCGCCTTAAACTCATCTACATTATTTTATTTGGATTTTAGTTAATATTTAATTTGAAAAAAAACTATATTTATTTTTGAACATATTTATGATTGCCAAAAAAATAAAATAGTTTATGAGTTTTAATTACGTAGTGATTATGAGGTGTGACGTGTATATATTTTGCTAGAAATATGCATTTTATGGATTTTTAGTAATAATGTATGTCTTGGGTGCATATAGATAAATAATAGGGTGTATTTATCAAAGAAATATCCCTTATCAAAATTTGAGTGGTAGATAATAGTTGGTTAGGGTTTTGTTTACCAAAACCGTGTGAAATAAAGAAAAAGAAAAAGAGGCGTCCTTTTCTTCTTCCCTCTTCTCTTTTGTCTTTAGCACAGAAACCCAAAACACTTTTAGCAATCACTTTCATCTCTCTTTCCTTCTCTTTTTGTTTTCTTCTACTTCCATAAAACAACAAAAGAGAAAACAAAACAAAAGATAAACACCACTTTCACCTTCTCTCTTTCTCTTTCATTTTCTCTTTTCTCTCTCATTTTTCTTTTCAAAACAACAAAAGATAATCAAATCTCTTTTACCTATCACTTTCACTACATTCTTTTCATGGTTTATTTATATTATAGAAGAAGATAAAAATAAAAGCATATGATTTATTATTCTTGGAAAAAGGTGTTGCTATTGAATCAAGGTTTTGGAAAGCTATTTGAGGTAGGGGGTTTCTACCTAATATCAAAATCAAAACTTATTTTAGAATTAAAATTATATTGGTTTCTTTTTGATTTCAAGCTAATAATCATGATGTTTGTTTTAAATTTATTATGTTTGTATAAATTGATTTATTTGTGAGTTCTATATATTGATTATTAACCATTATTGTTAAATTCTTCTAGATTTTTAGTTTACATTTAATGTAGGTAGTAATGTTTTTCTCAAAATAGGAAATATATTAATGCATATTTATTGAGTTTTTGGGTTGTGAAAATTGATTTGATGCATTATACTACTAGTGAATGAAATTGAGTTTTTGTTTGTAAAAGTCACTTTGATGCATTACATTAGTGAATGGAAGTGAATTTAGATTGGCGAAAGTGAGTTTAATGCATTTGAATGGGGTTTACTTCGGTTAGTTCTTTGGGATTCGGTTTGGTACGTATAGGATTAAATGCACTGATTTGAAATGAGTTCTAGGAAAAAAAAAATGTATATATCTGCTGCTGAAATGTCAGGCCTTTATGGCATCGCACCACTGGTGGCAACCCTGGGAAGACTGTTCGGGGAACAATAATGGTTTTGTTAGAGCATTGCTCGGTCGAACTCGCATGCGTTGCTATCTAAAGCATGTTTGTCAATGTTAGTGATCAAAACTATAAGTCTTGATTTCTAGTTTACTATAGCTAAGTCTCGGACTAGGATAGAAAGTGTAGTTGAGCTCAAGGACTTTATGGCGATTCATCATACAAGTAGAAGAACTACTGAAGGAACCGGTGGAACTTCTCGACAAAGAGGTATGTGAAGACTTGAACTTATCTGTCACTCAAAAGTCTATCTACTCTATCTCCTACTTCTTGAGACAAAAAGTCGTATGCTATATATAGACTTAGATTATACACATTTGGTATTTCGAGCCGAGTATACCTCGCCTATCTATATTTCGAAATATGTGTTGGTAAGCTTTTCGCTTCGACCAAGTTTATCTTTACCTAGTGACGAAAGTCATGATATGTTTCAATCACTTTGAAAATTACTTTGACGAGAAATGGCGTAACAACTATATAACGTCCTCTAAGAATGTTTCAATGATTGGAATGAGAGTTTAGATTACATAACCATTGATGGACATAAGCATTGCTGTGGAAACACATTTATGTATAAGTCCTATTCCTTGAACCAAAGTTTTCTAACTTTGTTGATCAAGAGAACCGGAAGAATGACAAGTGCCAAATCCGCGAACTCAGTCCGCGAACTGCCAAAGTTCTCAAACCCGAGAATTTCTGCTGGAGTTGACAAACTACTTGCGTGAGCTAAGTCCGCGAACCGGCAAAACCCTGATTTGAAAGACTATATTAAGGAGACATCTAGTATTGCGCAAAACTAATCCCCACGCCTTAAGTGTGATACTAGTTTGCCTACTAGAGTCGGTTTTCCTTTAACCTTTGGTTTTCTTCTTCTAAAACCAGGTTAATGACTTAAAGACTTCATTGGGATTGTGAAGCCAGACCGATACTACTTTTATCGTAGTTGTGTGATCTGATCTTGCATCTTCTATCGTACGAGTACAATCAGATTGATTGGCTTGAGATTTGATATCTCCGATAGGAAAGATATAAAAAGTAATCACAAACATCTTCGTCTCATTGTTTGTGATTCCACAACATCTTGTTTCGCTACCATACGATTAATATTGTTGTGAGGTGATTGATTAATCTAGGTTGTTCTTCGGGAATATAAGATAGGATTATCAATTGGTTCATGTTGACCTTGATTATTATCAAAACACGGAACAAAAACTTTAGGGTTTTTCTGTGGGAGACAGATTGATCCTTTGATAGACTTGTCTGTGTGAGACAGATTTGTTTATTGTCAAAGCCTGCGATTTTGGGTCGTAGCAACTCTTAGTTGTGGGTGAGATCAGCTAAGGGAATCAAGTGCGCAGTATCCTCCTGGGATTAGAGGCGTAGGGAGTACAACTGTACCTTGGATCAGTGGGAGACTGATTGGGGTTCAACTACAGTCCAGTCCGAAGTTAGCTTGGAGTAGGCTAGTGTATGTAGCGGCTTAATACAGTGTGTGTTCAGTCTGTACTAGGTCCCGGGGTTTTTCTGAATTTGCGGTTTCCTCGTTAACAGAATTTCTGGTGTCTGTGTTATTTTAATTTCCGCATTATATTGTTTTATCTTTATAATTGAAATAATACAGGTTGTGCGTTAGATCATCAATTAGTATAATCCAACCTTTGGTTGTTGATTAACATTGATTGATCCTTGGACATTGGTCTTTGGTACCGTCCAAGTTATTCCTTGTATCTGATTAAAGACTCGCTGATTTCTATTAGCTTGAGTAAATCAAAACAAGAGAGAGATATTAACTCCTTGAGATACTTTTACCTAGATTGAGTCTGACTTTGTCTAGTTGATTCTCTAGAAAGTGTTTCGGAGTTAGTCCATACAGATTGCTAAGCGAAATATTGGGTGGTGTTTTTAGACCCCCGTTTTTTCAAATATCAGAGCAGGCAAACACGTTCAAGACCTTACAAGTCTGCGTTTGTAGCGATCTGACTCTATGAACGATAAGTACATCTCTGATAACGCAACGCCAGTTCAGAGCTATTCACATGAGTCTCAAAGGGTCGAAACTTCTGAGAAAAACTCAAAGACTTGTCCACTGACTGAATCTACTTTCGACTGGAAAAAATCTCTTGAGGAACAGTTGGATGATCTTTCTGATGATAGTGATTCAGAAGAAGGACAAAGTGTTGATGAGGAAGTCTCTCAATATTTCAAGCTGTTTGATCGTGCATTGAAAGAAAAGAAGTCAACAACCTGCTTGAGTAAATACATGGGTCCTCTTTGTCAAGAAAACAGAAAGCTGAGGAAACTCTTTAACGGATATGATGGTGGATAAACTCTTACAATCTATCGTTAAATATTGTGAAGAAGATGTACGCACAAAAAAATCTGAATGTGATAATGTTTTTCGAAATCTCTTCATGTTGAAAGAAAGACTTGCAGAAACTGAAGCAAGATATGACTCTCAACAAAAGCATTTTAGCGACAAAGAGCGCAGTCTTCTCGCCAAAGAAAAATTCTTGGAGACTGAGCTTGCAGCTGCTCTTAACAAAGTAAAATCACTGGAAGAGAATCTGAGTAGATTCAATTTTAGCTCTACAAAATTGTCTTCTATGCTTGGAGCATGTAAAGAACACCGTGATACACGTGATCTGGGATATAAAGGAATAGACGCTCCAAAAACTAGTGAGATCAACTTTGTTAAAGCTAGTGATGATTCTCCATGTGAAAAAACTTTGGCAGCTTGCAATGGTCCCAAAAACAAGAATTCTGCTCCTTCTAAATCTGCTCAAAAGAGGACGGTTAAAAATAATTCCTTGAACTTCTATTACTGCGGGAATAAAGGACATTCTGAAAAAAGATGTCGTTATCGGTTGAGGAATGAAAAGTTTCACAACATTCTTACTTGGATGTCTAAAGAAGTCATGAAACCGGTTTCACACATAGTTGGAAAAGGCACTTTAAACACTCAAGGAAAGCACTGTGATAAGTCCTTTCTTAATTGTATGTTCAAAACAAAAAATGCCTACAATGGAAGAAGAAAGAGTGGTGAAAGGGTGACTGACCCTGCAAGAACAAAAAGGCATAGGAGAAATAAAGAAAAGTTGAGTTCCTCATCTCGCCCTGAAGAAAGCTGCAAATCCAAGACTTCCGCTCCAGACTTCTTACATATCAACAATCGAGTCTCAGATCTAAAAATCAGTGTAAACAGACTCAAACGGAGCATCAAGAAAACATGGAAAACAACTGACTCAGGTACTTCTAACCTTTTTCTTATAAAACTCCTTCAGCTATGACTAGTAATGTCTTTTTGAATATCCTTGATAAAGGAAGAGGAGGAGTGAATATTGATTAGCAAGATGCTCATCTTAGTACACCATGACGGTATAAGGTTGCATCCTTCTTTTAACAAAGAGGGATGCTCTTTGTTCTCAAGATGCTCATCTTGAGAAAACTAGCAGGAGTGTACCAAGTTGTTGCTTAAAGTTTTCTTTTTCATCCCTTCACCTAGTGTTTGCCACTTGACAACACTCTCTTGTATCTCTTTGGTTCTTTCTCTTCTTTGGTGTCACATGTGTTTTGACCGCAAGCACACGTACCAGACCCACACAAACTCCATGGTTCCTAGGGTTTTTGGAATACCTTGTAAATATTGGGTTCCATAAGGTCAGAAGATTCTATTGAGTTTTTGTGCACAATGGAAGGGAGGAACAAGATTGTTGAAGTCAAGCCGGGCAAAACCAGTGAGTTGATTGATGTCTCCATATCATGCTTTCATGCAGTTGATCATGAAAACAACCTACCAGTTCAGATGTCTTCACAACTGGTAGGAAATCTTCTTCAAGACTTTGAAGTAGTACGAGAACATCTTGGGATTGCAACAAGAAATCTTGTTTTTCTGAAAGATGAACTAAAGAAGGAAACTGATGAACTCGCCCATATTCGATCTCTAGTTGCTGACAAGGCTTAGTTTCTTTGGTTATTAAAAACTGAGTATTGTTTATTGTTGCCTAGTATGTCTTCTTTTTGGTTTAGTTGGAAGAATAACTAGTGCTTGAATAGCAATGATTGTGACTATACATAGCTATTATTTTTCACCTTCTTGTGTTATTTCTTAGGTTCATTGGTATAAAATTCTAAACATATTTGGAGGATGATGTTTTTGCAGTATTAATCTTTATGATTTTTTATATTGCAACTTGTTACGGGATATGTATGTTTGCGTCCGTGAACTTGAAGGTCCCATACTTTGTCAAAAGTAAAGTCATTCGTGTTTGGTATTCACGTACTGGTAAAAGGATGAATGGACTTTTGACAAATACAAAAGTTAAGCCTATATTGTCAATTATGTTGATGGAAGATAGGTTAAAATATTTTGTTTTCAAGGATTATGTCTATTTTTGTTGTTATGCAAATAATGATTGAAGATATAACGAATCTTTGTGTATTCCGCAGTATTGATCATCCCTGATCCATATTCGTATGTATTACTGTGAGGCTCCGTAATGTGTCTTATGTTGAGCACGATACAAACAAGTTGATTATTTTTTGATTAGCTTTGTTGGTTGTTCCGTAAGGTACTTTATGTTGAGCATCTTGAACTAAATTAATCATCTTGTTTGGTTATTTAGTTATTGCTCCGTAAGTTTTCTTATGTCGAGCAAAACAATTGACAATTAAATTGATAACTTTCGTAATTAGTTTGGTTGTGTATTCCAAGTAGATTAATTATGGGTTCTCTTGTGATTAATCTAGTTGAGTATTTTTGTGTCTCCATGAGTTTTCTTATGTTGAGCACAAACAATTGAATTGATCACTTTTTGTGTTTGATTTGATTGTGTATACCGATTAAATTAATCACGGGTTTTACTTGTGATTAATTTGATTGAGTTTTTGGATATAAAAAATCATTCTCATGGTTTTTGGTGTCCAATAAAATCCTTCTTTTCTTTTGAAATTAAGGTCGCTCTTGTTGTTCTTTCGGGAATGACATCAAATGGGGGAGAGTTCTTTTGAACTTGTGCTTAATGGTCATATCTTGAGGGGTGTGCGGCTATGGAATTTTAGAGGGGTTATCTTGTATCTTTAAACTCCTTGATGAATGCTATTAGCTTCGGCTATATGATTTCATCTAAATAAGATGATTTCTGTTCTTTCTTTTTAGTCATGAAATGTCTCTTACGGAAATTTCATTATGATCCCGTTCTTATACCTTTGCCAATTTTATTGACAAAAAGGGGGGGAATTAATATGTAGTTCACACTACAAATACATATGGTCTTCGGGTCATTATGTAAGGGGGAGCGGTTTCCATGTGAGATGGAGTATTGACTAAGGGGGAGTGATACATATCACCATAGTATTATTGTTGAGGTTGTGATACGGTTGAACTTTGACGCTGTGTAATAATACTATGACACTGTATAACAATGATCGAGACCGATGCTTTCTCATTGTTATAGCTACGGATCTTCAACCGCGGTGATGCTAAACTTACAACCATTGGGATCATTGGAGTACTTGGAAGTAACGAAGATTTCGAGGAATGTTGAAGATTAAACATGTGGAATAGGAGCTCTTAAGTTTCTTTATCTTTTTTGTATTCCATATGTATTGATAGTTTTGTCACTAAAATTACAAATGGGGAGATTGTTAGAGCATTGCTCGGTCGAACTCGCATGCGTTGCTATCTCAAGCATGTTTGTCAATGTTAGTGATCAAAACTATAAGTCTTGATTTCTAGTCTACTATAGCTAAGTCTCAGACTAGGATAGAAAGTGTAGTTGAGCTCAAGGACTTCATGGCGATTCATCATACAAGTAGAAGAACTACTCAAGGAACCGGTGGAACTTCTCGACTAAGAGGTATGTAAAGACTTGAAGTTATCTGTCACTCAAAAGTCTATCTACTCTATCTCCTACTTCTTGAGACAAAAATTCGTATGCTATATATAGACTTAGATTATACACATTTGGTATTTCGATACGAGTATACCTCGCCTATCTATATTTCTAAATATGTGTTGGTAAGCTTTTCGCTTCGACCAAGTTTATCTTTACCTAGTGACGAAAGTCATGATATGTTTCAATCACTTTGAAAATTGCTTTGACGAGAAATGGTGTAACAACTGTATAACGTCCTCTAAGAATGTTTCAATGATTGGAATGAGAGTTTAGGTTACATAACCAATGATGGACATAAGCATTGTTGTGGAAACACATTTATGTATAAGTCCTATTCCTTGAACGAAAGTTTTCGAACTTTATTGATCAAGAGAACCGGAAAAATGGCAAGTGCCAAGTCCGCGAACTCAGTCCGTGAACTGACGAAGTTCTCAAAATCGAGAATTTCTGCTGGAGTTGACAAACTACTTGCGTGAGCTAAGTCTGTGAACCCAGTCAGCGAACCGGCGAAGTTCTTATCCCGAGAATTTCTGCTGGAGTTTGTAAACTCTGTCCGGTGCCTTAAGTCCGCGAACCTAGTATGCGAACTTGAGAAGGTTATATATTTGAAGATGATTTCTGAACATAAACTTTAAAAATACTAAGGAATGCAGTTTACAAACCGTGGCTATAAAAGTTCATGAACCGATTCAAGTGAATCAAATCATCTTTGCTTCAATTGTGTCTTGTGTAGTTACATAAGATTTCCTTGCAATTGAAAAACTCTCTAACTAGTTCATTTGAGTCATTTGAACTAGTTATGGTGAAGAAGAACATGGTTGATGTGAAATGCTCATATGGCTAACCTTTTGGTTAACTATTGTTGAACCAACAATGTACACGTTTGGGCACGGTTAACAAACCTAGAAGCCTGCAATTCATTTGTGTATAACAAGCTAAGTTTTCGATCTAACAAGTGAGAAATATTAGCTTGAATCTAAATCAGGTTTTCATCTAACGGTCAATATTCATTGCCTTGTTACCAAGGCAAAACCCTGATTTGAAAGACTATATAAAGGAGACATCTAATATTGTGCAAAACTAATCTCCACACCTTACGTGTGATACTAGTTTGCCTACTAGAGTCGGTTCTCCTTTAACCTTTGGTTTTCTTCTTCTAAAACCAGGTTAACGACTTAAAGACTTCATTGGGATTGTGAAGCCAGAACGATACTACTTTTATCGTAGTTGTGTGATCTGATCTTGCATCTTCTATCGTCCGAGTACAATCAGATTGATTGGCTTGAGATTTGATATCTCCGATAGGCAAGATATAAAAAGTAATCACAAACATCTCCGTCTCATTGTTTGTGATTCCACAACATCTTGTTTCGCTACCATACGATTAAGATTGTTGTGAGGTGATTGATTAATCTAGGTTGTTCTTCGGGAATATAAGATAGGATTATCAATTGGTTCATGTTGACCTTGATTATTATCAAAAGACGGAACAAAAACTTTAGGGTTTTTCTGTGGGAGACAAATTGATCCTTTGATAGACTTGTTTGTGTGAGACAGATTTGTTTATTGTCAAAGCCTGCGATTTTGGGTCGTAGCAACTCTTAGTTGTGGGTGAGATCAGCTAAGGGAATCAAGTGCGCAGTATCCTGCTGGGATTAGAGGCGTAGGGAGTACAACTGTACCTTGGATCAGTGGGAGACTGATTGGGGTTCAACTACAGTCCAGTTCGAAGTTAGCTTGGAGTAGGCTAGTGTATGTAGCGGCTTAATACAGTGTGTGTTCAGTCTGTACTAGGTCCCGGGGTTTTTCTGAATTTGCGGTTTCCTCGTTAACAGAATTTCCGGTGTCTGTGTTATTTCAATTTCCGCATTATATTGTTTTATCTTTATAATTGAAATAATACAGGTTGTGCGTTAGATCATCAATTAGTATAATCCAACCTTTGGTTGTTGATTAACATTGATTGATCCTTGGACATTGGTCTTTGGTACCGTCCAAGTTATTCCTTGTATTTTATTAAAGACTCGCTGATTTCTATTAGCTTGAGTAAATCAAAACAAGAGAGAGATATTAACTCCTTGAGATACTTTTACCTAGATTGAGTCTGACTCTGTCTAGTTGATTCTCTAGAAAGTGTTTCGGAGTTAGTCCATACAGATTGCTAAGCGAAATATTGGGTGGTGTTGTTAGACCCCCGCTTTCTCAGGTTTGTTTACCGGAATAATTCTGACAAATAGATTAAGAATTAATATATATGTTTGCTGCTGAAATGTCAGGCCTTTATGGCATCCCACCACTGGTGGCTACCCTTGGAAGAGTGTTCGGGGAACAGTAATGATTTGTTTACCGGAATAACTCTGACAATTAGATTAAGAATCATTTGAAGAAAGAAAAAGAAGACTGTTTGGGGAATAGTAGTGGTTTGTTTACCGGAATAACTATGACAACTAGATTAATGATCTAGATTTTAATGTTGAATATTTGAGTAAGAAAGTGTTATATATTTATGGTTAAAATGGTGTAAGTATTATTGTGAATTTTTATGCATGGTTTTAATTATAATATCGGTTGCATGTGTTTGATTTTCGATGCACTCTATTATTTTTGGAAACTTCCTACTGGGCTATGGTTTGCTCACTCCTCTTTCTCCCTTTTCCACAGAGAATGAAGAAACGCTAGACGTAAAAGAAATTATTATTTATCATGGGGATTTGGGCTTAGCGCAATTTTGAATTAAACCAGAGAGTTGGTTTGTTTTAATATACTTTGATTTTGTAATTATTATTTTAAGTTTTGTGATTTTAAAAATAATATTATATTTAATTAAAAAATATCATTTGAGTTGAGTTTTGTGTTTATTAAAATCTTCTTAAACGAAAAATCTGATCCTACACGAGTGGTTGTCATGAAATTTGGACTTGCTAGCGAGATCGAACCCGACCCACAAGGTCGAATCAGTATCCGCTGGAAGTCCGAAAATCTGGGTTGTCACAATTATCTAATGGCATCTGGAAAATTCCTGCAGTCATTCAAAATGCAATTTCTTCTCTCAATCTCCCAGATACTGGTTGTCAAGATGAACTCATTTGGCAGGTGAATCTTAAAGGAGTATTCTCAGTTTCAGAAGCTGCAAATTTGTTGAGGGTAAGAGAACCTACAGTTCATTGGGTCTAAACATATTTGGAATAACTTTTTGCATCCTAGCATAGCCAGCAATATCTGGAAACTCCTTCAGGGAACATATATTGATGATGTTAAAATGGTCAACTATGGATATGAGATGGTTTCAAGATGTTGTATCTGTGAGGAAGCTGAAGACAATATGGATCATCTTCTCTGGAACTGTAAGTTCAGTTTACATATCTGGAATTGGTTGTGTTCTCACTTCAATTTTACAGTTCCCAAGTGCTTTGATGACATATGGAGAGGTGCTGCTAACAAAAGTCCAATTGTACAACAAATCTGGATTACAACTGCTTGTGCATGTCTTAAGGAACTCTGGTTTCAAAAAAATAAAAGATTCTTTGAAGGATTTGCTCCTAGCACACCAAACTTCAAATGCAGGTTATTGAAGTTAGTTAATAAAGGTGGACTTAGAATGAATGACACTAAATGGAGCCAAAATTATGATCTGCAAATCATTTCCTTCTTCAAGTTGATCCTAGGAACTCAAAATTTCAGAGTATTAAAGCATGTCAGTGGTCTCCTCCAAGTAGTGAATTCACTCTTTTCTGCTGTGATGGTGCTTCCATAGGCAATCCAGGTGTTGCAGGTTTTGGGATTGTTGTTAGGGATCATTTATGTCAAGTTATTGGTACTCTGACTTGTGGCCTTGGTACAACAACAAATTATATTGCTGAAGTGTATCCAGTTGTCTGTGCAGCTGAACTTGCTGTGTTTTGGAAATGTCAAAGAATCATCATCAGGTCAGATTCTCAATCTGTTATTACTGAATTTAAAAAACAGCAAGTTCCATGGTTCCTTAAAGCTAGGTGGATGAAGGCTCTTAAACATTTGCAAGAAATCATGTTTGAACACTGTTTCAGGGAAGCTAATTTCTCTGCTGATACAACAGCCAAAAGAGGTGCTCTCTTGTTAGCAGGAGAAAGACAATGTCATACGGGGAGGCCAGATTTTCTCAAAAGAATTGAAATGCCTGGAGTTGAGTACTTTAGATTTTGCTAAAATTTTATATAGCTTGAGGAAGCTTTTCTTCTGTTTTAGCTTTGAGTAAGTTTACTTTTGTTTAGATTTTGCTAAAATTTTATATAGCTTGAGGAAGCTTTTCTTCTGTTTTAGCTTTGAGTAAGTTTACTTTTGTTGTAATTTGACTCTTTAATAATTAATATAATGTGTGATTCTGACAAAAAAAAAATGTAACATACACGCACCCTTTAATAATTAATATAATGTGTTGAATGTACACCATCATCTAGTATCATAGGCTTAGTCAGTACAGTCAAGTTGTTAGTAGTGTATATTCATTTACTTCTTACATGACTTTTTTTTTCCTTTCTTCCCGACAACATGTTATTGTGTAAGAAGAAATGTTTCCTTTAACTCATACTCTTCTTGTGACCTTGATACATACCTTTTCTTGGAAATGAATAAGATTATCCAACATATTACTTACGAACCTCAAGCTTTTTTTTTCTTAACAATATGTGCTCCTGAGAGCATCCACAATGGACGATCAAACCTATATATTTGGTCAAGAAACGAGACATAACGGGACAGACTATCGAGTAAAAGCTGGACCAAAACCAAATCCCATACTACATTTGGTCTGGGACCAAGACCAAACCCAAATATAATCGAGCGAACGTATAAAGTGATCCTGTGATGGGGCGAACGTATAAAGTGATCCTGTGATGGGGCGAAAAGTTATCCTTATGATGGGCGGACATTATATGTGATCCTTGTGATGGGGCGGACATTATATGCAATCCAGACCAAAAGGGACGGATATGTGATCCTTGTGATGCGGCGAACATTATATGTGATCCTGACCAAATTTACTCTTCCATCCTAGTGTAACAACACGGACTAAACTCAAATTTGGTCGTTTTTTTTGTCTTTGGTTTTGATCGCACCACTGTTGTTGCTCTGAAAGAAGAAAAAAATCACGATTCAACTTATAAACATAGATGAACCCATAAAGAAGATTATGAACTCTTATATTTACTCAAATGACTAAGATACATTCATTTAGATTTGGAGCATCCCATATACACTCACTTGTGGTGAAGGTAGAATAAGATCGACTTGTTTATAACTTGAACTTGTTGAGTCTTTCATTCCAAGAGGAACTTGAATTTGAGGTTCTTCACTGAAATCTACTGAGTCATTAGTAGCTAAAGAAATAATATCAAGAGACTAGTCCTGGACACTCTTGACTCCAGAACCAATTTTATCAACCCAATAGATTTGCGGTTTCTTATCATGAAGTTTTTTGAGAAAACCATCTCTAAACCAAATTTTCTGTGTTCAGAGTTAAGTAGTATTGCTGCATCATAACCTTATATACATTCAAATTCATGAATAAGTTCTCCTTGCATATGAACCAAGCTCAAGCAGTATCAACATAGTGTTATATACGAGGCATATAAAAGACTTACCTGAACTTGACATTCATGAAACATGAGCCTTAAAAAAGATGCAGGCGTGGTAGCATCCGTCAAGAATATGGGTACAAATGTATCCTTGACTAAGGATCCAACATTTGGATATGAATTCTAGTAGTGTCCATAAGAGAGATGAGTTTCATTAACACACACTAGTACCGTTGGTTTTACCAGTAGCATTACCGTAATAAAATATCGCAAAAGACGCAACTCTTAACAACTTCGCTCTTGTTGTGGGTTGTCTCAGTAGAGAATGAAGTATGCAAATCCTTGACCAATAAGAGAGATGGGTGGTGATTGAGGAAGAAAGTCTCTTCTGAACAACTTTAAGGTATCGACAGGGCGAGAGATGTTGCCTAGTGTTATAAGTTTCTAATTGTGGGACCATCCTAAACTAAACTCAGGGCCGGTCCTTCTCTTAAAGCAAGGAAAGCCTTTCTTGAGGCCACGAATTGGAGAGGGCCACAAAAAAAAAAAAAAATCTAATTACAAGTACAAGTGGAGTGCACGTGCGTTGCACGCCGGCAAACCCAACTTTTTCAAATTTACCTTTCATTTTAGCAAAGCCACTTCTGACATCACTACGCAACAAAATGGAAATCCACATACTGAATGGACTGCAAATCAAATGAAAGCATATGCATTTTAAGCTCAGGCACTCTATAATTTGCAAATCAAAGCCACTTCAAATGTTCTTTGCTTATCTCTGACCCATCCCAACTGCGGTGTTAATTAGCCGAGCTAAACCAACCTTTCCTATTGGATATTTTTTTGTTGCCAACTAAATAGATATTTTTTGTTGCAACCCTATGTGCTTGATAGAGTCCAAAAAGTTAAACAGGTTTAGCTACAGAACTACCCTAGGATCGGATTTGGCTCATAATTCATAAAACAGCTTTCATTGTAGTTTATATCGTCTACCACATCAAGTTTTAGTCGGATTACATGTCAAACACGGACATTAAGTTTTCAATTTGATTAACTATTCATCATCAACAACAACTCAATTACACAACTGTATGTATGCAATTCAACCCTAGCATAATATATACACTACACTTGTTCATAAAAAATTTGCCCCAATTTCAAAAACTACACAACTGTATATATACAATTCAATCCTAGCATCATATGTGCACTCTAAATGTTGATATAAATCTGCCCTAGTTTCAATTTGTTGTTCACAGAATCGAAAATTACCAACAAAAAAAAAAAGGAAAAAGAAGATTATCACAGAAAACCAATCAATAGGATCAAATGAAGAACCCAACCTCTTGAAGCAGTCGAATTATGCAATTAGATGCCTTTTCTCAGTTCAATCTCTTTTGCTAAAGTTACTCAATAAAACCCTAATTTGGAAAGAAAATTCCTCTAGGAGAGCAAATTAGGGTTACTAACTGAGTAACTTTGTTTAACAGAGATCAAATTGAAATTGGAGAAAAAACTTTGGTTGAAGATTGGGTTTAATATGGTATAGCATCATCGTCTCCGTCGTTAATGACTGTCGACCGTTTTCGCCTCAGAGCCATTGACGAGAAAAAAGAGAGAAGAGTAGAAATATCGATATCTTCTGATGTTAGTTTTATTCAAAAATTCGATTTAGTCCTTGCAAAGTATAGATAATTAAATATAGCCCTCATAATAAGTTTTATACTGCTCCGAAATCCTTTGTTATCTGGACGGCTAAAATCAGATTAAACGGTTGAAAAGTCATCTGATTCAATGGTTCTTATGTGATGTTCACACGGACAATTAAACGCGGAAATTTCCAGATCCAACGGCTGACTTTTATAATCAGCTGATCTAACGGTCCAATTTGGTTCCCTGTTTTGAAATCAGGTAAGAATTTCAATTATCCTTGCTCTCATTAAAGGGGGAGATAAAATAGAGATTTTTCTCCTTTAAATAAGTCCGGCTCCAGTTGCGAAAGCAAAGAAAGTTTCCAAAAAAAGTTCATACTTATTTTTTAAACGGTCCGCGAGTTATAATCCCAAAGATGTCACTATCCATATGCAAAAACTCCAACAAAACAAATTGTTCACAAAAACCCCATTTAATATAAATTGTCTATATTAGCCTTCTAATTTAAATCACCCCAACAAAAATAAAAAACAACCCCACCTTTAATTTTAAATCACCCCAACAAAAATAAAAATCAACCCCACCATTAATTTCTATTATATTATCACCACCACAAAATAACACCACCAGCAGAACCACCAATGTGCCGCCACCACTGACCACCGCCGTCGCCAAAAACAACCACTGTCAACCGCCGCCACCGCCGTTACCGACCACCACCATCACCACCTCCACCGCCGCCAACAACCACCGCGCCACCACCTCCACCGCCGCCGCGCACCACCTCCACCGCCACCAACCACCACCGCGCCACCGCCGCCGCCAACCACCACCCGCCACACCCCTCCACCAACGCCCCGCCAACCACCACCCCACCCTCCACCGCTCCCAACCACACCGCGCCACCGCCTCCACACCCCACCGCCTCCACCACCGCCGTCGCTCCACCCCACCACCCCACTTCCGTTACCGACCACCACCATCACCACCTCCACTGCCCCAACCACCACCGCGCACCACTCACCCCCACCACCACCGCCCAAACCTCCACCGCCCAAACCACCACTACCGTCAACCACCACCGTGCCACCACCTCCACCGTCGCCAACCACCACACGCCACCGCCGTCCCCCACCACCGCCACCACCGCCCACCAACCGCCGCCACAACCACCGCCCCACAACTACCACCTCGCCACCACCACCACCGCCACCCAACATAGCGCCACCACCTCCATCCCCGAAAACCACCACCGCGCCACCGCCGACCACCACCACAGACCACCACTGTCGCCAACCACCACCACCAGCAACACCACCATTATCGCCGACCACCGCGACAAAAAATGAATTTCATTGATCAATATTCAACAAAATAAGAAAAAAATGATGAAACCAAACAGAAAAAATGATGAAACCAAAATTGGTTTCACCAAAACTAGATGAAACCTAATTAGGTTTCATCATTTTTTCACATATTGTCATTTCGCCAACACAACTTCAATGATGAAACCAAACCAAAATAAACTAGGCAAAAATGACCAAAACTAGATAAAACCTAATTAAGTTTTATCATTTTTCCACATATTGTCATTTCTCCAACACAGCTTCAATGATGAAACCAAACCAAAATAAACTAGGCAAAAATGATGAAACCAAAGTTGGTTTCACCAAAACTAGATGAAACCGAAATTGGTTTCATCATTTTTCCACATATTTTCATTTCACCAACACAAACTTCAATGATGAACTGAACCTGCCAATAGATGAAGAAAAAACTGGTTAATTACAGGACGAATATATTTGATACTATAACGTGCCCAGGATAAGAAGCCCACATAAACCAAAAGATCTGATTAAATATAGATAGTTGGCTTGCATAATACAATTTAATGTCTAAAGCATAATAAACTGAACACAAATTGGAGAAACTACTAATTCACAAAACAGACAATAATCTTAGCACGATAATGACATTGAAGTATATATTCAAGGAAGTCAGTCTCTCTCTACCGAATTTCTGCTTGTTTAGTGGAGCTCTGGAGCTTATGCTTCAGATATATGGATTCCTCAGTACTTAAATATTGATGGTATAGTTAGTCTATGGTAAATTGCTAATGTCGTAAAACTTCAAATGATACTGTAAGCAGAAGGCAACCCTATACTCGGATAGAATCTCTTATTATAGTACCCAATAAGGCATGAATCCTGCAAAGACGTGACTAAGAACTACGACATTTTCCAAAATAAATGATGCAGAAACAACATCAACAATTTTATACATGATGGAGCAGCTACGGACCTCATTGCATATACAGGAATTATTTATTAAGTATAAAGCATCTTTGGCAAGGAGAAGTTCAAAATTTATGCCTAACTACTATTATTTTCTGAAATTCATAGATTAGTATCTAGCAATTCAATCCACAATAATATGTACAGACTTAAACAACAAATTTCTTATTAGAAAGTGGTTAAATTATGATCAGGTTACATGTATTACCTGAAGGGATAAAATCCCACTTCCTCTGCAACAAAAACTAAACCACCAGATAACCCTCTCCATACATCTCCACGATCAATCAAGCAAATCCACCATGGTTTTCCTTCTCAGAAACCTTTATGGCAACCTCAATATCATCGCATCCTCAATCTGGATAGGTAAATGAGTTGCCTATACCGGGATAGAAACTCCTGCCTTTGTAATGTCGTGACCGTTCCGTAGGATCTCTCCAGCTGAAGGATTTGAGAAACAACCTAACATTCTTAAGAAAGTGGATTTTCCTGCACCATTTGCTTATGTTAACACAAGTGCACCTCCGTCATGGACTGATGCATTAATGTTTCGAAGAATTAGTTGGGCATTTCTCATGCATGAGACATTGTTTAGCAGCATTCTAGGAAGTGGTGGTTTTCTTATAAACATTTTAACTCCAAAACGTCATCAACCTAAAAAGGTAAAACACACAAATTGAGAATGAAAACATAAACAAACACAAAACCCCAACTCAGAAATCAAATTCCCTCAAAAATCCAATACAATTGAAAACACAAACCCCAAACTCAGTAAATCAGATTCCCTTAGAACTTCAAAACAAATGATGAAAACACCAGTCACCAATTTCTATTTCAAAATTGAACAACGTCATAGTATAATGAATCCAATTACTTCAAAAGAACAACACAAATTAAAGATGATGGAAACCAAAATTGGTTTCACCAAAACTAGATGAAACCGAAATTGGTTTCATCATTTTCCACATATTTTCATTTCACCAACACAAACTTCCAAGTCTATGTCCGTAACTTTTGTAAGTTAATTAACCTAAACACATCAAATTCTCAACAACTGAAATGTCTATTTCATTTCTATCAACAACTGAAATGTCTATTTCATCTCCATTAAAAGAATTCATCATCAGTTCACTCCATAACATCTCAAGCCATCACCTTCATCATATTTGTAGCTTCATAATCCCTGCAACTCATCATAACCTAAACTAATTATCACAACTATCAACTGCAGTTTCAAGGATATCTATAACTCTATCAATTGATATACTACATCTCAGTAAATATCTTTCTAGGTCCAAAACCCATTTACCAAATAGCAGCAACAACTAAATCTTCTAATTTGTTAAGAAACATAACAATCTCTTCCACTATTTCAACTTAAAATCAGATCCCTCTTCTTAACTCATAAGAGATTCAAATTCATCAACATCCTTTTCTCAATCATCTCCTTCTTAATCAAACCCCTCTCCCTAAATTTTGCAGATAGATCAATATCAAAGAAGAACCCTAGTTTCTTAATTTAGGGAAGATTATAAACCATAATTCTCTACGAAATCAAAATTAAACTTCATACTACCATCTCTACTTCAAATCAGAACAAACCCACTTTAATTCTAACAGACCATTGAGATTTAATAAAAAAGAATCAATCAAAACAGAAACCCTAAATTTGACCTCCGATTTACCTTTTCTGTGAATTCTGATTTCAGTAATCGATTCAACAACATCACTCTTAATCAAAGCAAAATTAAACTACAGAGATACGAATTACAATGAAGAATTAAAGAGGTTTGATGCACTAACCCATTTTTAAGAACCACGATCTATATTTAACCCTCTTTCTCAACTATTACGGAGAAGAAAACCAAATCTTGAAGACGAAATTGATGCTGGTGGTGACGTAGGTGTTGCTGCTTGTGGTGACGGGGGTGTTGCTGCTGGTGTTCGTGGAGATTTGTTGCTGCTGGTGATGGTGGTGGTGGGAGAAGGAGACAGAAGAAAGAAGAAAAAAGAAATCAGAGAAGAAGAAGAAAAGGTCAAGGGCATGTTTGTCTTTTTTTAAAGTAACAAAAACTAAATTTACACATTATTATTTGGCTTGGGGTTTTTGTCCCAGTTTTATTTGAAACGGTTTTTATTTGGTAGAAATAATATGACCGGTTTTTTCTTATCACTAGTTTGTTCACCTAGGGGTTTTGTCACTAGTTCCAATTGATCCAATTGTTATTATTATTTCTTATGTAGTCATTTTTTTTTTTTGCGTTTTCACTATTGTATCAACATAACTTCTTTTGCTGTACTTTCATTTGCGTGTAGTCTTTATGTAATGCACTAATTCTCTACTATTCATGTATTACCTTAATGATCGCAGTGTTTGGGTAAAATTGAGATGGGAAGAAATTAAAGGAAATGATGAAGGATGCAATATGTTATAGAACCTGAAAACACATTTTGAATAGTTCCTGGTGTACTGGGTGATTTGTGCTTCAGTTAATATATGTCATGTGTTGTGAACTATTTCCTTAGTGCATAAAATATATACAACTATTAGTTGTTAAACACCAACTCTTGATTGACATGTTAATGAGGTTTTAATGTATCCTTTGAAGTAACATTTGAAAGAACAGGTGAACTTGGATCTCTTTTTTCTTACCATCAGTTTCGAATGTCTAGGTGGCTAACCACCGTCAAGCATACCTTAATAAAGGGCAAAAAAAAAAAATTGCATTAGGCCTGAAAAAGCGCAGGACCGGCCCTGACTAAACTGGTCCTTTATTGTGACATTACCTTGTAAATTTGACTAGGCAGCGAGAGAGAAAGACATACTGAGAGACTACTTATTTCTTGTTTTGATCATAGGAATTTGGGACTGATAACTGAGAAGGGGTAATGATGTTCATTACTGAATATGAGTAGCTTTTAAATTTTGGGCCTGGTGATCCAACGGAGTATCATCGTGTAACCTCATCGTCTGTACAAGAACGAAGGGACATCGATATATACACTTCTTACTCATTTTCTAAGATAACATCGATATCTATGAACACAATCCAAGCGATATGCTCTGTAGAAGAGCAATCTCCGCTTACGTCAAAGATATAATCCCCAGATACAAAAGATTGCAAGAATTCAATTCCCCAATCACTAACCCAAAAACTCTTATGTTTCAAGGTGCCACTGTGCAATAACTCTTGTGTTTCAATGATTGGTTTTGTGAATCTCGATCTACTTGGCCAAGTTTCTCAACAAAACCTGGTTTAAGCGAGGTTAGCATCCAAACTCAATGTGCTTCTGAGAGGAAATATCGTCAGGCCTAGATCAACTAAAGTTATTTTGTGCAAGCACAATGAGTGTAAAACTTACATGTTGGAAACAAAATACTCTTGCTTCCAATAAAGACAGGTGCCCTGCTTCAGATAACTAAAGAAAGCTGCCTTGATATGTTAGAGTAGATAAATTGAATTAAAGCCAAAAGCAAGAAAGTTGAGGCATGGGAGAGAAAAGTGTCAACAAAATATGAGTTAGATTACTTTTTCATCTTCATACATGTCAGTTGTAAGTACCAAACTAATCCTAAACTCACATTTGTAACAAAAGATAAGACGCACAGTATATTGATATAAAGCACATAGTTAGAAACTTGCTTCAATGTGCTCTATTTTTCTTGAATACGAGTCACACAATCCACTGCAAATGTTTTGCTTCTGCAAGTTCTAATAATTGAGAGAAATTGGATTGAAATAAGAACAAAAATATACAAAGTTGTATCAGATCAAAATATGACAACTGAGGTAATATCTTGGTCACTACTACATAATAAGTAACTACTTGTAGGGAAACATTTAGTAGCATCATTATGTTGTCAGAACGAAAAATAGATAAGATATTGAAAGGATATTTTAACTTGAAGTTTAATTTATTTGTTGTTTCTTGGTTACAACTCTTACAACTAACCTATTTATTTGGGATTACATTAGAAGTGTAAATACTTGACATTAACACTTAGTACGTTATTTCATTAAATATAAAAAACTCATGTATGAGTTTTGTAACTCCTGTAGAAGATAAACATTTAACTTTAATTTTAAATTACTATGTTTTTCACACTCATCCTTAATATGAAATCTTCTTGCAACCTCCGAAGTAGTTGAATTTTTCAGATGGAAGTGCTTTTGTAAAGATGTCAGCAACTTACAAATTAGTATTGCAAAACTCTAGCTTCACTTCATTGCCTTCGAATAGATCTCGAATGAAATGATGTCGTAATTCAATGGATTTTGCTACCTTTGGCGTACCTTATAATTCTTTTGGCAACAACATAATGGAGTTTGCTGGGGTGATGCATACATCGAGACAAAACTCCGACTGAATGAACAATGCTAGACCTTGTGTTTGTGAGATGAATAAGCGCACTGACAAGACTTCGATAAAGTGATGCATCCGTATTTTGTGCTCCATCATCTTTTGAGAATTTCTCATTCACTGCCGTGGGTGTTGTAATAAGTTTGCAATTACTCTTACTAAATTTTTTCAACAAATTAGTAACATACTTTTCTTAAGATAATGTTACACCATGTTGGGACTGATTAACCCGATTGCCAAGGAGTTATTTAATTAAATCCAAGTCCATCATTTCAAACCTTCTCATCATGGATTTTTCGAATTCATCCACCATTTCTGGTTTGGTACTTGCACAAATTAAATCATCCACATAAGTGCAGACAATAAGAAAACCATCATTACTTTGCTTCTTGATGTATAGAGATGGTTCACCAGGGCATCTTGAGAAACCCTTCTCTAGAAAATATCGATTGTGGTATTTCAAACATATGGTGCTTGTTTAAGATCGTAGAGTGCTTTACGAAGTCGATACACCTTATGTTATTTTCCTTTCTGTATGTACCCTTGAGGCTACTCTATGGAAACTTCTTCTTCAATTCACCAGTAAGAAATGTTGATTTAACATCAAGCTGGTAAAATTTCATTTCAGACTGAGCTGCTAGCACAAATAATTTTGATTGTTCCAATCCTAGCAACATGTGCAAACGTCTCGTTGAAGTCAATTCCAGGATTTTGAGAATAACCTTTAGCCACTACACGAGTTTTTTTTTTTTTGAACCATCCTCATTGAACCTTGTTTTGTAAATATATTTTAATTAGTCCAACAACATCTTATCCATCAGGTTTATCAAAAAGATCCGAAGTATGATTCCTGGAGATCATTTTTATGTCTTCATCACTTTGTCATTTTTCATCTCTATTAGCATCTTTAAAACTTTCAGGTTCAAATGCATCACACACGGCATCACAAGCATCGTAGATTTATTGTGATGGTCGGTACCTATTTGGACTTGAATCAGGAGATGATTGTAATTCTTGGCCTGGTTGTCTTGCAGGACTAGTTGATGGAGTTTGATGCACATTTGAATGAGTGCTAAATTCACCATTTTCTTGTTCTTCTTCAAAAAATTGAGGAGAACTGATGTCACTGCCACTTTCCTCGCTTCTAAGATGTTAGTTCGTCAAAAATTACATCCCTTGAAGTAACCAATTCATTAGTTATAGGATGACGAAATCGATAACCTTTTGATTTTTCACTATAACCAACAAAAATATACTTTTCACCCTTTGTATCAATTTTTTCTCATTTCTTTGATGGAATGTGCGAGTGGGCAATACATCCAAACTTTGAAATAGTTTACCCCAGGCTTCCTATGATTCCAAGCTTCGTAAGGAGTTTTATTCAAGACTGCTGTTGTTGGCAACCAATTAAGAATGTGAACAGCAGTGTTAACGACTTCTGCCCAAGATTTGTTAGGAAGTCCTATTGCTTTGAGCATACTTCGCGCCATCTCCATGATAGTACGATTCTTCTGCTCGGCTACCCCATTTTTCTATGCAGTATATCTTATCATGGATTCTATATTGGTGTTGTTTTCAGTGCAGTATTTATCAAAATCATTTGATGTAAACCCACATCCATTATCGGTACGAAAAACATTCAACTGGCGATCACTTTGCTTCTCTACCAAATCTTTAACTGTTGAAACTTGGAAAACGCTTCTAATTTATGTTTGAGAAAGTATATCCACATCAACCTGCTACAATCATCTACAAAAAGAAGATTTTTTTTTCGTTAAATGGTGGTATTTTAGTAGGACCACAAATATCGACATGAACCATTTCAAGTGGATTTCTTGCTCTCCATGAAGTTGGAGTCGATGAATTTTCCCATAGACACAACCCTCATATGCTTGTTTGTTGTTATAAGAGAAGGAAGACTAATCACCATATTTTTCCTTTTTAAGAGATTAAGTGAGCCATAATTCAAATGACCTAACCTCATGTTCCAAAGAACAATGTCTTCATCATTTTCAACACTCAGAGAGTAGTTTTGATTTGATGCCATGATAAGGAGAAACACCTTATTTGATGCCATTTTTACAGTAATGGCCAGTCCGCTGTCGTCGTCTTCTTGCATCAAATGTTTTGTATTCACCATCCTCAAATTTCACCGAATAACCTCTTTTTATGAGTTTCCCACTCTCAACAAGTTTTTAGCAAGACTAGGAACATATATAACATCATGAATTAATTTTTGTCCTATTTTTGATGAAGCATAAATAACTCCTCTTCCTTATGTTTTATGCAGTTTTCTATCTCCTATTTAATGTGAGAAATTATATTTTCGTTCAAACTGACAAAGCAACTTTTGTCCCGATCATATGGTTTTTATACCCATTATCCAAGTACCATATTTCAGGTGATGTGTTTCTCGTTTTTCTAGTACTTCTCGGTGTGAATTATAACATGAAAATAATGAACTCTGTAAAGTATTATCCTTTTCAGATAAATTAGCTTCATTTCTTGCTTTCACCAACAATTTTTTTCCATATGGTTGAATTTCTTGCATATGGTGCATCTATATCTATAATTTTCATTTTCATGACCAGATTTCTTGCAAACATTACAATAAGGTTTAGTATCATACCTCACATTGTTGTGAAAAATTATCTCTTCTCGTCTACTGTATGATTTTCCTCCACTGCTAAATTTTCTATTTCCATTAGAGTGAAAATTACTTTTCTTTTGAAATTGGTTTATGTCTTTACCATTGTTTTTTGTAGTCTTTGATGTGCAATTTTGACTGAAATGCTTTCGGTTTCTCCGCGTATCTGCTCATCTTTTGTTCATGAGCTTTAAGAGAGCCCATCAGCTCATACATGGATAATTTAGAGATCTTTTGTTTCCTCAATTGCGGCAATGGCATGTTCAAATTTGGATGGTATATGCTTCTAAAAGTTTTTCAACTATTTTCTTCTCTTTAATTGTATCTCCACAACCTTAAATTTGATTATAATTCTAATGCTCTGGAGAAAAATACTTGAATGAATTCAGTTTCACAACAAGATGTCAAAGTCCCTCCACAAATATTGAAGTATTATGGAGATAATTTTTGTCGAGCCATGAAATGATCTCTTAAGAATCTACCATACATCTTTTTCTTTTGTGGCATTTGAAATTCTGGGTAAGATGTGTATACTTAACCATTGTTGTATAAAACGTAATGCTTTAACATATTTCTTTACGTTATCCTTATGCTCCTTTATTTGTGTTACAGTGAATGCTATAATCTCTTCCGGCGATTCTGGTTCATTATATCCATCATCTACAAGTTCCCAAAGTTCTTGTGATATGACTAAGGTCTTCATTTAGGGACTCCATAAATCATAATTTTCATCTTCAAATATTGGAATAAGGTTTTGAGAATAATTGAAAAGGTTTGTTTTTGAACTTGAAGCCATATTTGGTTGATACCAATTTTTTTGGAAAAACGGAAAATAGATAATATATTGGGCAACTATTTTAACTTGAAGTTTTATTTATTTGTCGATTCTTGGTTACAACTCTAACAACTAGCCTATTTATAGGGTTCGCATTAGAAGTGACATTAACACTAACTATGTTAGATCATTAAACATAAAAACCTTATGTATTAGTTTTGTAACTTTTGTAGAAGATAATTCATTTTTTAGACTATAACTTTAGATAATTTATGCATGCATGAATCTTTAGCTTTAATTTTAAATTACTATGTTTTTAACACATTCATACCATCCAAAAACAACAATCGTGAGTGCTAATAGGTTCAAATTGGTATTGAAAGTCATGACATCATCAAGACCGCGCTAGAGGCGGTTGCATGATTTTAATGTTTCAAAACTCTTGTAACTGCAAGTGAATTGTTAGGTTGGTGCACCTCTTGTCGCAGAAGATTGACCCGAATGAGCAGTAATGGCAGCCTTGCTAAGTGGTATCTTTCATAGATATGTCTGAAATATAATTTCCATATTATATGAGTTACTACTCTTCGATCCGTCGACAGTGGAGAAAGAAGGAAAGCATCTGGAATTAAGGAAAGGAAACTTCTTTCCATATTTTCATTTGGAAATCATCCAAAACATTGACATAGCTGCAAAGAATACAATCCTAAACTGAAATGCTTTCTCGATTAAACAAGTAAATTGCATATATAACTCTAAGTTCCAGTTGAAACCATTTGAGCTTGCACTGGCTTATGTGAGAGTTGCAGACACAATAGAGATAATGCTCTAAATGCACAAAAATGAACTGAAAACAGGGAAATGATGTTTCTCACATACAAAATCTAGTTTTGATCATAACAATCTTCAACTGTAGCTCGCACTACTAGAATCTTCATATACTAGAGGACAACTCTTCTAATAACTTTATTACTATAACTCAAGACCAAAAGTATAAAAGTTAATCTCTATTTCAGTTGGAAAATGGATGTTTTCTTACATTTGGAATAACTATTGATTTTAGGAGTCTAATGAAACTTAACTAAGCTCATATTCCAACTTTATACTTCATGAATGAAACAACTATTCTTACTTGAAACAACAAACAAACTTAAGTCTAACTTATTTTCAAACAGTTAAATAAAAGAAGAAGAATTTATTACCTCAAACTTTTGATTTAACAGGTATGAAGCAGCTTCCGGAAAAATTACAAAGCCAATCAAAGATTAAAGAAAAAAAAATTCAAAGAAAAGAAAATAAACACTGAAATAAACACTGATGTGCTATCATAAAAAATAAAAACAGATTCATACACTGGCTTAAAACTTTGATGGGAGCCAAGATAAAACAAAAGAAGGATTTATAACATCCATTTAAACCTTAATATGGGTGCCTACTTTAAAGCCAAATTCATTTCCAAAACTAGCAAACTTTATTAGCAAGTTCTAATTAGCTAATTAATACATATCACCTAATCATTAGTAACGAGAGATACACTAATTAACTATAATTCTTACAAATAACACAATAATTTAGAAGTTACAACGATTGTTTGAGCTTTGTTTGCTTTTGAATTTTTGGGGTCAAAGTTTACTTACCCGGCCTTTCATGGTATACATGCATATAATATAATATAAATAAACATGATATTAGGAAATGTTCATAGGTTAAGGACCTCTTCAACGGATTTTATTTTTCGTATCAACAATGTGTACATGAATTGAAGTTTTGGGGTGAGATTGTATTTTTTTTTTGGTTCGCAAATCTCTGTTCATTCTCGCTAACGTTGCAACTATTTCGAACCGGCTTGTAGCAAAAAGGATGAGAAAAACTAATATCTATTTAACTTTCATAAATTATTCACCTTTTTTCTGCCATCATTTTCTTTTTTTGTTTATTGTTGTTTTTTTCCAAAGTATTTTTGTGGAAAATTTGGGTATTATGATTATTTCTCTATCCATTTATCCTTAACATGCTGACCACTATAAACTTTTTCCAATTGCATACCATGATTTGAACTCGTTCGGAAAAGAATGTAATATATCTCTAGGTTCAATGTTATATGACTTCTAATTTTCAGTTTCAATTTTAAAAAATACTTTATTAAAATATTTTAAAAATGTTCATAATTCAATTTTGTCCTAGACTCTTAGACTATTTTCAAGGTTATTTTTAGTCTTTTCTATAGTAAACTGTTGATTGTTGCTTCTTCTAGAGTATGAAATAACAAGGGTACAAAGTACACCACAATCTTTTCGATATCAACCTATTTAGAAAAAACACACCTTGTGTCATCTAATTCAGGCAAGTAATATCAAGGAGATTACTTTTCAACAAGGTGACAATGTGTATATAGAATAGGCATCAAATCCGGGCCTAACTATTAGGATCCAAACCAAGTGTTGGATTAATGTGCAAGTGTATTTACTTTAATTATGAAGACAAACTAAATAATACGGAAATAAATTAAATCAGACGACACAAGATAAACAAAGCTAAGTCGGATCCCAGCCGATCAAGTGTGTGCACGAAATAAATCACAAAGATCAGAAACCAATAAAATTCTTCTTGCCTTCAAATCTTCAATGTACCTGCACAAACAAACTTGATTCCACTTGTGACTGATAAAACCCATAACAAAGTTTGTTAACAATGGATGATCACAAGTCTATCGTCGGATCTAAAAACAGATCTGAAATGTCGTTAATCCTTGATCTAGTTTGAGTGACCTTGTATCAGAAGATAAGGCTCTTAAGAATAATCAAACTAGGTGCAATCAAGGTTTAACAACCGTTAGTCGATCAAATCAGTAATCATAAACTAAAAACAATGCAAATTCTAATTTCCCACCAATGGTACTATGTAGACGCTTCTTGATCCACAGAAGTCTTTAAACTAGCTGACGTAAGAGATTACGCCTTATTAGGTTACTCTCCTCTCCAATATAGTATTACAAGTAATAATATTAGTCGGCTACCGCAGTGACTATAAAATGATGTGTCTGCGTCAGGATAAGTTTGTAAGAAGAACAAACTTGCTATTTATTGACCAAGGTAGTTTGGACACCAAGGAATTTCCATAACTGAAACTATCTAAAGATATGCAATATATCCCAATTTTCGGTTTTGTCTAATTCCAATCAATATCTGATATAGGACATCCATTAGATTAAGACTTATATTTTTTATTATTAATTATTATTAGTTTAGGTATTTCTTACTTAGAATTTATTTATTTTAAGAAGTTATTTAATTTTAGAATTACTTAGATTGCAAGTTAGCGTTCCTAGAGTTGAAGTCTTCTCTATAAATAGGAGACCAGCCCATTGTAGTACAACAAATAGTATTATCATCAACCGATGAGTTTTCTCAACTATTCATCTACTTTTACTATTAAAATGCTTTAATTCGCGTTTCCGTTCTTCATTAAGTGGCATCAAGAGCTTCGGCTCCCGATCGTCTTATTCTTTTCATCTATATTTTCTTTACCTTTTGTCACCTCTACTTATCGAGATCTCCGCATCTCTTCCTCTAAAAACTTTATCATCAACTATCCTTTTATTTCTTTGTTTTCTCAAAAAAAAGAAAATGAAAAAAAAACGTCATTAGTACTTTTCTACCTAGATCCATCCCCATCTCCCATCACGTCCATTACCAACCTCCTCTTTTCACTTCTGCATAGTCACAAAAAGATAATTTCTCACCTCGGTTATAAGCTAAATAGTCCATAATCAGACTAAGCCCAACAGCCCATTACATCCATATCCTACTCCAAAGTCCAGCTCTCTTCTTATCCCAAACTCCACCCATATTTCTATATTACACGTCCATACCAAACACCAACGCCGTGTCGTTATTGACTTAGTCAGTGTTACCATCTATTTAGTACCGTCTTTGTGATATAAAGAAAAAAACACTCATTCGTTTCGATCTGTATCATGATCGATATGGAGAAAAACAACCTTGGTAGTCTTGAAGACATTGTGCGTCAACTTATAAAATTTCAACATCAACTCGCAGAATCTCAAATCACGATACAACGTCAACTTGCGTAATCTCAAGCTGTGACTCAACGTCATCTAAAGTTAATTGAATTAATGTTATCCAGTTGGACCGCACTTTGAATCACAATGATACTCCTTAATCTCGTGATGGTGAAGCAGATCCAAATTGTCATGTCGTTCATAATCAACAAATCCTTTGCTCGGGTAATGTTGAGGAAGTTTTGCCAATATCAACATAAGAGACATTATTATCTTATTGTGAGTCATTTAATGCTCTTGTTCTTGAAGATCGATCGTCAGGTAAGAATATTTTTATTGGTCAAAAATACTATGAGATAATTACTACTCCAACAATTACCTACGTCGGCATCAGTTTTTGTGTCCAACGATCTATTTTATGGTGCTCAGTTGTACGGTCATCCACATACTCAAAGTATATTATTTGTTGGGCTGGGCGTTTATAATATTTGGTGAACTCGAAGACGACTTATTTTCAAGATGGCGGGCATGACGCATCACGCGTTTTCTGGTATTTTGTCAATTCGAGACGAATTCTTTTCAAGATGGCTGCCTGATGTAGGACATCCATTTAATTAAGATTTACATTTTTTATTATTAATTTAGGCATTTTTTATTTTTAAAATTTATTTATTTAAAAAAGTTATTTTGAATTCCTTAAATTGCAAGTTAGGATTCCTAGAGTTCAAGTCTTCTCTATAAATAGGAGACAAGTCCATTGTAGTACAACATAAAATATTATTATCAACCAATATTGAGTTTTCTCAACTATTCATCTACTTTTACTATCAAATTCTTTATTCACGCTTCCGTTCTGCATTAATATCAAACTGGTATACCGAAACCTTCATGGATGACAACTCAATATTAGCTAGTATACAAGTTAAATCATAGCCTGTATACAAATCAATATATTACTTTACTAATATATCTACCATCTACCAGAGATATGTTTTACTTGCTGGAAAAATAAATCATATAAATTTAAAAAATTTAACAAAAAGATTTTCAAATATTTGATCTCACCTTGAGTTTCAAGGAATATATTTGAACAACAAAAAATAAGATTTTACATATGTTCAAACTACTCACAATGTCGACATCTTTAAACCCATATTCCGAAAATCACACAAACCCTAGAGAATACGTGAAACAGGAAATATGAGTTTGTTATGATGATCGTTTCTGTTAGGGATCCCTAATAGGGATTGGTCCTGCTATAGATCATTAGATGGGGGAAAATGGTTCGCTAGTTTTTTAGGGAAGTGAAGAGACGAGCGTGTTGTCGAGACTCCTCAACCGAGCAAACTGCTTAACCTCACACAGATGCACTGCAAAGAGAGTGCTTAGATTCGAGAGATCAATCTGTAGGTCTCCGGCCTAGACCAAGTCAATGGCCGTTCCAGAGTCAATTCGATCACAAAGAGGGAGATGGGTTGATCTGTAGGAGGGAAGCTGAGAATTATGTGGGATCAGTGATGATCAAGGATTGTGGATGTGTTGAAGGTTTCTGCAATTTTTGGTGAACTGATGAGTTCGAATAAGTTCTGATAGATTGATGAATTCTTGAGAGTAGTTACTCGAGAAATTCGACAATTGCTGATAGCTAGTGATCATTCGTTGTTTTTAATCATGGATTCAGAGACTTATTTTGATTGTCAGAATCATGAACACCTTGATCCCTGTAAGTGTGACGGTTTCTTGAGTGAAAGAGTGAGAAAGTGAGAGATCGTGTTAAAGTCAGTTCCATGTCGTGTGGAGACTTGACTGATCGTGCACCCACTACTTTGCTAACTCCTTCAACCGTTTGCACGACTTACGCATATTTCTCGTCGTGGATGAATCCACGGACCGCCAGATCAAAACCCTAAGTAATATCCCCCCATTTGTGACGTGATTGATTTCTCACGAATCGTGGAGTCTGCAAGGCAGACGTGTATTAGTTAGTCAGTTGTTGACTAATTAGACAATGGGGTCTAGGTTTGTTGAATCGAGCATAAGTGGTGAATGCTCAGCGATTCACGGATTGAACATGTAGTTCTCTGAGATGTCAATGAATTACTGACCAGAGCGACTGAGCAAGTATTGCTCAACTCAACAAATTGCTGAATATTAAGAGTTTGATGAGCAACTGAGCAAGTATTGCTCAATTCGACGAATTTGATAATTTTGGCGTGCAACTGAGCAAGTGTTTCTCAATTCAACAAAATACTGAATATTGGTAATTTGAGGTACAATTGAGCAAGTGTTTCTCAATTCGGCAAACTACTGATGAATTACTGAATATTGATGGTTGGATCAATATTCGAGCAACTGAGCAAGTATTGCTCAATTCGACGAATTATTTACTGGTGCCGTGACCCAATAAAATATTAATCAAAAATATTGGTGAATTACCGAATATTATTAATTTGGATGTTGATTGCTGAATCAACATAATTTTGTGTTTGAACTTGCTCAGAATGGTGATTCGTGGAGTGTTTGTTCGAAACCCTAATTTTTGATCAATCCTTCAACAATTGGTGAATTGCTGAAAATTGGTCATGAGTGAAGAGGGACCGACCACATGGTATGATGAGCTTCCATGTGGTGCCCAGTGCTCGAGTGAGCACGCACCAGGGTTCTCAGTCAGTTTGAGGGTTGGTGGAAGAACGATGATTAAATGTCAGTTTCATCATTTATTGAAATATTGTTGGATTCAGCATTAGATGATAAAAACTAGAGATGAGAGATAGGGACCGACCAAGAGAGCATGGGATCGGTTCTTGGTGATCATGGGACCAGTTGTTAGTCATTTGAAGGATTCCCCAGTTGGTTGGAGAGAGTTCGGGCCCAGTATGAGCAATTGAGCAAATTAGGTCAGAGTTATGAAAACATGTGGGACCGGCTTTGTGCAAGCCCTAGGAATGACTCTGGTCGGTCATGAAGGCATGCACGTGTTGCCGTGGTGTCCGTGTTTCCATACTGAGAGTTTCAGTATTTTCTGATGCGCGTTCGAGCAACATCGTGAATTTTCAGAAGAGTTTCATCTTGACTGAGAATTCTCGATTTTTGTTGGAATGAGCATGTATGCTCAATTCATCAATATTTTGAAAATATTAAAATAAAATGTTTTAACATTTAGAATTGTCGTGAGAGGCTATCTAGTCGTGTGACCATGTTGGCTTTTGGTTTTTCGTGATTTGAGCAATATTTGAGAAAATATGAAGAAATCATGAATTTTGCTCAAACCCCAGGAGTTTCATGAATTGAGGAAAATAATAATTATGAAATATTAGGGATTGCAAGGTGTGGGACCGACCATGGATTGGGCATGGCCGGCCGGCTAGGTTGTCGGTCCCGCATACATTTCCTTATTTTATTATTTTTCATGAATCCTTGAAGTTATGGAGAATCCTTGAAGTTATGGAGAATCCACGAGTTTTTGTTGAAACGGAGGAGTTTCATGAGATTAGGGAATAATAATTATAAAAATCTAAGGATTGTGAGGTATGGCACTGGAAGCTGTGTAAAGTATCAGTGGTCGTCCTTGCACCGGAGATTTCATGACAGCAGGTGATAATAGTATCTTCTGTATTTTCTGGAATGCTTCTTGTTGGACGGTTGTCCATGTAAAACTTGCTCCTTTCTTCAGTAGAGGGGTGAACGAAGCAATGAGTTGAGCCAATCCAGGAATGAAGCGTCGAATATAATTTACCTTGCCCATAAAACTCTGGAGTTCCTTCACAGTGCGTGGAGGAGGCATGGTAGTAATAGCTTTCGTCTTGTCTGGATCGACTTTGATTCCTTCTGCTGTGACCAGGAATCCTAGAAACTTTCCGGAGGAAACACCAAAATCACACTTTAGAGGGTTCATCTTTAATTTGTATTCTCTGCATCTTTCAAAAACTTGTCTCAGAACTTCAAGGTGGGATGCTCGAGTCTCCGACTTCACCACTACATCATCAACATAGTCTTCCACTTGCTTGTGCATCATGTCGTGGAATATGGCAGTCATGGATCGTTGATAAGTAGCATCGGCATTCTTTAATCCAAAGGACATCATAGTATAGTGAAAATTCCCAATAGGAGTACGGAATGTGGTTTTGTTCGCGTCATGCTCGTACATCTTGATCTGGTTGTATTTATTGTAACCATCCATGAATGAGAACATACCGTGACCACTGGTTGCATCAACAAGCATATCAATGTTGGGTAAGGGAAAATCATCCTTCAGACAACATTTATTTAGATTCCTGAAATCAACACAACATCTGATTTGACCGTTTTTTTTCTTGACAGGAACAACGTTTTCCATCCATGTTGGGTGTTGAATATGTTTGATGAACCCTGCTGCTAGTAGCTTCTGAATCTCGACTTTGATTTGTTCCTCGACTTCGTGTCTGAACTTCCTAGGCGGTTTTTTGACATCTTTGGATCCAGGAGTGATGTGCAGATGATGATTAACTAATTTGTCGTCTAGACCAGGCATTTCTTCGTACGTCCAAGCAAATACATCCTGATACTTTTTCAGCAGATTTATCAGTTCTGTCCGTTCCTCTGGTGACAGCATGGAACTAATTAAAATTGGCCTTGGATCATCTTCCGACCCGATGTTGATTGTTTCGAAATCATCAGTGGTGGAATCAGTGCCGTCTTGTAATTGTCGTGGAGCATCTTGAACCTCTTTGTCATCGAGTGATGGTTCGTTGTGACATGATTCTTCGCGGCTGGGAGACTTTTCATCGTTCTCCCCTGCTAATTGCTAATCTTTGCGTCAGCGGTAAATGATCCTCCCCTCCGCATCATAACTGGCTATGAAATTAGATCCCGGAGTTGAAACCTGATCCTTACGGCGTTTAATCGGTGTAGCAGATGACTTGATCGACTTAGTTCCTGACGAGGATGATGGTTTGTCAGCAACTTCTTCAATGGACTTCCAGCTTGGGAGTGGAATACTGTAAATATTGCTTGGAGGTTCGGGGATATCCTTTTGAGACTCAAGGAATTCAGCATCATAGACCAGAGCATAAGGAGATGATGAAGCCGCTGCGAACAATTTAGTTGTTGAGCATAGCCTTCATGCATTGATGGTATGTCGACGGAACCACCTTGTTGTCATGGAGCCACGGTTGTCAGAGTATCATGTGATAATCAGGCTCTTGTTCGATCACGTGAAATTTGGCCTTTGATTGAATAGGCCCTACCTTCAAGTCTATGTATGCATATCCATATGTATGGATCTGGCTTCCTTCAAAACCTGTCATCAAGATGGGATGACGAACAATTTTACTCTGTGGGAACTTGGCCTCTTTGAGAGTCTTCATAGTAATAATATTTGTAGAAGCACCCTTATCGACGAGAGCTCTTTTGAACTCAGAGTCTTTGACAAAACCAGTCACGTACAAGGATCGATTATGCCCTTCATCCGCCATGCGGTCTTCTTCTCTGAATGTGATGTTGTTGATCAAATGCTCATACATCATGGATGTTTCTTCAACTGCTAGGCATGACGGAGTTAGTTGCACGTCTGATGATATTTGGTTGAGTGTAGCGAACGTGTTCGTACGTTGATCCCTTGAGAAGTGCAGGAGTTCACATAGGTTTTCAATCAAGTGTGTGACTTCCTGATCTATCGGCTTCTCGTAAGTAGTGAAACTGTTGGTTTGAGGAGCGTCAGTAGAGTTTGGACGTTCCACCATTTCTGCTCCCAAGAGCCTCGTCAATTCCACCATGCAGGTGAAGAGGTTATCGATTGCTTCTTTCAACCGATTGATGTTTCCAGCCAAAATTCCTTGCCTTCGTGCCAATTCTGCCAATGATGGGATCTCTCCATCGGATGCTTCAATAGATAGAAAAGGAGTAGTGAAGTAAGAATGATGAACGTTACCAGAGTCGTTCAGACAAGCATGAGGAGGGTTGCCATTCTAAAGACTCTGGGGAGAACCTGGAGTTTGTGAAGTAGACCTAAGACCGATTATATTTGTTAAAATTGAGATTGCAACCGAGAGAATGATCTCCCACTGTGGTCGCCAATCTGTAGATGGGGAAAAACGATTTGCTGGTTTTTATGGAATTGAGGAGACGACCGTGCGGAGGAGACTCCTTGAACCGAGCGAAATGTTTAACCTCACACAGATGCACTGCAAGAAGGGAGCGATTTAAGTTCGAGAGATCAATCTGTAGGACTCCGGCCTAAACCAAGACAATGGTCGTTCCAGAGTCAATTCGGTCACAAGATAGGATGAGTCGATCTGTAGGAGGAAAGTTGAGAAATGTGTGAGATCAATGGTGATCAAGGATTGTTGGTGTGTTGTGTATTTTTGCGTGAAAATATAATTTCTTAATGATTGAGTTTACTCAGTTGAGAGTAATTGCTAAAACGATGAGTTCGTGTAAACGAAAGCGAATTGTCTGTTTTTTACGAAAAATCGTCCGTTCCTCAATCATGATTCAGAGACTTATTTACATTGCTAGAATTGTAAACACTTTGATCCCATGAAGTGTGACAGTTGCTGGAGTCAAAGAGTGGGGAAATGGAAATCGTGTTAAAACCAGTCACTCATCGTGCGGAGACTTGGTTAATTTTCCATCCACTACTTTGCTAACTCCTCCAACTGATTGCACGACTTGCTCACATTCTCATCGTGGGTGAACACACGTGCCGTAGGACGCCAGACCAAAACCCTAGTTAATATCCCCCATCTGACACGATTGATATCTCGTGATTGTGGAGTCTGCAAGGCAGACGTGTATTTAGTTAGTCAGTTGCTGACTTCATGGGACGATGAGTCCTCGCATTGTTGAGTCGAACAAATGTTCTAGGACTCATGAATTAAACGTGTCTGTTAAGACAAATGTATAATTGTTGATAGTTAAGGTGAACAAACATTGTTCACTTGATGAATTGTTGAATACTGATAGTTGAACCAATATTCCTTAGTCTGAGCAAATATTGCTCATTTGAAAGAATGTTGCTCGTTTGATGAATTATTGGTAGCATGACCAAACAAAATATTAATTTAAAGTATTAGAATGTTGATCACGGGATCAATGTAAAATTATTAGTGTTTGAATCTGCTCAGAATTATGCTTTGCAGAGCTTTGGATTCGAAACCCTAATTTTGATCAATTGCTGATCAATTGATGATTTATTGAAAATCAACCACGGAGTGAAGGAGGGACCGACTAAATGGGATGATGGATCGACCATGTAGCGCCCAGATGCTCGAGTGAGCAAAATACCAAAGTCTCTTGAAGACCAGTTGGTGAAGAGACGATTAAATACTGGTTTAATCATTTATTAAAATAATGCTCGTCTGAACCTTAGGTGATAAAACCTAATAAAATATGAAGAGATGAAAGACCGACCAAGGGGTCATGAAACCGTCCCTGGTTGGTCACGGGATCGACTGACGATCATTTTATGCAAAATCCCAAATTGTTTGGAAGAGTTTGAACCTAATGTGAACAAATTAGGTCAAATGATGAAAAAGTATGGGACCAGCATCTTGCAAGCCAAAGATACGATCTTGGTCGGCCAAGATAACATGCTCACATCGCCAAAGTGTCCGCTTCTCAGTCCTAAGAATTTTGATATTTTCTGATGTGCGTTTGAGCAACATTTGAGAAAATATGAAGAATTCAGGGTTTTGCTGAAACTGAGGAAACTTCATAAGATGAAGGAAATAATAATAATAAAATGAAGGGATCATGAAGTGTGGGACCGGCTATGGCCAAGGCATGGCCGGCCGACCAATGAGCCCGGTCCCGTGGCACTTTTCCTAATTTTATATTATTTTCATGATTTTAGGGAAATATCATGAAATCAAGGAGTTTGTTGAAATCAAGGAGTTTCCTTGAAGTGAAGGAGTTTCCATGAGATGAGGAAAACAAATAATACTAATAATAATAAAATAAGGGTGTGTGGGACCGGCTTGGGCATGGTCGGCCAATGAGCCCGGTCCCGTGGCACTTTTTCTAATTTTATATTATTTTCATGATTTTAGGGAAATATCATGAAATCAAGGAGTTTGTTGAAATCAAGGAGTTTCCATGAAGTGAAGGAGTTTCCATGAGATGAGGGAAACAAATAATATTAATAATAATAAAATAAAGGCGTGTGGGACCGGCTTGGGCATGGTCGGCCGGCCAGGGCCCGGTCCCTTGAGTCTTCCCTAATTTTATATTATATTCATGATTTGAAGGAAATATCATGAAATTAAGGGATTTCCATGAGATGATGGAAATAATTAATAAAATAAGGAATTACAAGGTGTGGGACCGGTCACGTCTAGGGCATGGCCGGCCGGCTAGTGACCACGGCCCCGTGACACCTTTCCTAATTTTATGTAATTTTTGTATAATTTCCTTAATGTGAAGGAAATACCATGAAACAAAGGAGTTTCATAGGATTAAGGAATTTCCATGAGATGATGGAAATAATTAATAAATTAAGGAATTACAAGGTGTGGGATGGTCACGGCTAGGGCATGGCCGGCCGGCTAGTGACCATGGTCCCGTGACACCTTTCCTAATTTTATGTAATTTTTGTATAATTTCCTTAATGTGAAGGAAATACCATGAAACGAAGGAGTTTCATAAATTGAAGGGATTTTCATGGGATCAAGGAAAAATAATAAAATAAAGGGAGAAGCGTGGGACCGACCACGGCGGCGTGACCGGCCGGCCGGTGGACTGGGTCCCCTTAGACGCCTCCTTTAAGTATTTTATTATTATTATTTTCTCCACGGTTTGATTGTTCCTACGTGTCATTGAATGTTCGTTCGTGCATTCAGGTGCTCGTTAGTGCATTTATTGCTGAATACATTTGCACCATTTTCTCGGGGCTTACTCGATGGTGGTTCAGATGCCCGTACGTTGAATATTTATTACTAACCCATGGAATTCTGCTGGGAATAACCATAAATTGAAGTAACGAAATATTGTACAGAACGTAGAATATTTTTCTAGGAATTCGATTGATGAATCTCGCGACTAGAAATAATTAATTGATGGATCTATACTAGCAGGCATGCTGTCTAGGAGCATTATAATTATTCGAAAATTGAGGTATGAGCTAGCTGGAGCAGAACGCTCGATTTGAATATGTATTTTATAAATTCAGGGAATATTGCGACATCCTGAAGAGGTTAGTGCTCTGTACTAGTGAGTAATACATCTAGAAGCCGTCCAATCATTTTGATTCTTTACAGAAGTGATTACTGAAATTGCTCAGTATTTATGAGATATGCCGTTGTCTCAGCTGAGAGACTACACACCTACATATTCTCTAAGAGACAATATTCTCAGTCAGAGATTCTTGTGGCATGAGCTTTCATGCTTCGATGAGAGACATGAGCCTCAATACTCATCTGATTGCTGGATCAGGAGCATGTATAATTAGGGTTTTACGATTTTACCCTTTATCGAAAATCCACCATCTACAAGGTGATACACCCTTTAGCATGTTATCAAAAGGGGGTGAGTATGCAAACACATTCAAATCGTTGCTTGATCCAGGCATTCCAAAAAAAGCATGCCAAAACCACAAATCGTATGATTCCACCGCATCTAATACCAAACTACTATGTTTTTCTTTACCCCGTAAGATCCTTGCAAATCTACCGAAAAATTCTTCCATGGCCATTGCATACAATCAACACTACCAAGCATTCTAGGAAAACCTCGTTCCGCATTCTCAGCTAGCAACCTCTGAACATCTTCAGGAGTGGGTTCACGCAAATATCTTTCTCCAAAAGTCATGCAAATGGTGTGGCAAAATATTTTTAGATACATGTATATTGTAGTTGCACCCATACGAGTGTAATCATCAACACTATCAGTTGTCGTACTTTTGCATAAACATTTCATCACGACAACTAATTTCATATGCGGAGAATGCCCCATAGTACCTGTTGCATCTGGACGTTGCTGCCATTCTGGATCAACTTCAAGCAATTTTCCTAACAATTTCTCGAATAAGTCTTCCCTCATGCCTAGACGTTGTTTGAATTGTCTTGAGGTATAACCAGTTCCAGGCGTAAAATAATCATTAATTATTTTGGCATCATGCCAAACCCGATCACGCGTTATTACACTACGTGTCACTAGTGGAAAAGGGGGTTTTATGGACCCACATCAGAGACCCTCACTACCGGTCAACGTCCTGTTGACCATTGAAGACCGTCTCTGATACGGTAAATTTTCGGAGCATATCCCGGAGCCTTAGAAACCGTCGTTCAATTAATTTTTTAATTCCATTCATATCCTAATTTTGAAACCCACACCGAGACTGCTACACGTGGTTGATTCAGTGATATTTTCTAAGGCGGGAAGTCTCACTCGGTTCCCTCCATTTCTATAAACCTCGTTATTAACGATGGTATTTATCTCGTTCATATCGTCCCTCTCTCTCCAATAGTTCATTTGCAGAGAAAAAAACCAGACACCATTAAAATTTCTCCTCCTCTCCCAGAACTCCACCATTAAAACTAATTAAGCCTTTGTATCACAAAATCTTTACTAAGATTAACCTGTTATATCTCTCAATTGTGCATCAGTTAGGTTTAATTCTCAAAATCATCAGGTACTGGTAAAGTTAGGGTTTTTGATTGAAGTTTTCTTTTCCTTCTTTTTTTTTCTTTTACTGGTCGATTTTCCTCATGGGGTATAACAATAACTGTTTTATTGGTGGATTTCAGGTAACCCTCAATAGCGATCTAGTTGTAATTCTTCAACAGGTACAATTAGGGTTTTGGATTGAAGTTTTCTTTTTCTTTTACTGGTCGATTTTGGTCATAGGGTTTAATAATTATTGTTTTTTTGGTTGATTTCAGGTACATCTCAACAGCTTTGCAGTTCAGATTCTCATCAGGTATAGCAGATTTTATCGATTTGGGTGGTAGTAATTGATCATGTATTATGGTTAGTTAAATTATATTGTTGATTGGGTCTGTGTATCATGTTTTAGGTTTTGTGTTGTTGAAAAGAATCATGTTTTATGGCTGTTACCCATAGATTTTTCTTTGTTCTTACTTTTGGTTTGTAGTTGGTTCCTTATGTTTTATGTGATGGGTTAATAGGTTATTCAAGTTTGAGCATCTGTTATCCCTCTTCCTTATGTTCACTATTTGATGACTTGTGAAGGGTTCAACACTAATAGTTACAATTTTCTGTCATATATTCAAGGCATGACCTTAGTGTAATCTCTGGTTTTGATGAAATGGTTTGCTATGCTTAATGACACCATTGTTGTGCTTTATGGATGTCATGTGATCGTTGATGCAACTTAATGTTTGCACTTAGATAGGTTTTACAGTTTATTGCTTAAAGTTTTCTCTATGATGTCTCTCTTCAACTTTTACTTATTTGGGTAATAACTTTGTTTGAAATGAGTTTGTTAATATTTCAATGTGTGATTTAGTTGTAGAAAAATATGGCAACACCTCGTGCTGGAGGTAGCAGCCGATTTTGGTCTGGAAGTACTAGGTCTGCTAGTACTAGATCACCAAGTACTACTCCTAGCTCAAATGAAGCTAACTGGCCAAGGGGTTTGCTCAATTCACAAGGCTCTCTGTCAACTGATGGTGCAAACCCAGCTGGAAGTCCAAGTGTAGGGAGTCGACAAGTGTCTTCATCAGATGGTGAACATTCTCCAAGCCAAGGTACTGGGAATCAGCCTGAGGAACATGGATGGCATGAGGCCTTTCATCAGGCGGATAATGATACTGGTGATACCGAGGAAAGCATGGACAACAGTATATTATATAACTTTGTTTTTCAGATTAATTTATATGATTAATTGACATCTAATTTGTTTTTTGTTTGTTTTGTTTTATGTAGGTGACCAACTTACAGAAATTCCTTTCAATTCCTTGGGACAACCAATAGAAGATATTTCTAAGCCATATGCTTCCAGAATTGGGGTGATATGCAGGAATGTTGTTTCACCACATTATGAGGATTGGAGGATCGTCCCTGTGGAATTTAAGGAAGAAATTTGGAGGACCCTTAACAATGAGTACAAGATACCTGCAATCATCAAGGGAAAGGTTTTAAGAATGGCAAATAAATCATGGAAGAACAGAAAGAACAAACTAAGACTGTGGTGTGATAAGTTTGATACTATTGCTGAGCAAAAGCAAAATAGACCAGCAGGTGTGAGGAGAGAGAATTGGGAACGCTTTGTTGATTTGTATGCTTCAGACAAGGAAAAGAAACTAAAGTAGATGGGGAGGGAATCAAGGAAGCAACTGAAAGCTCTCCACACTACTGGAAGGGATGGCATTGCTCGTCGTCGACATTTGATGGAGCAACAAAGTCCAACTGGTAGTGTATCAAGATCTGTGGTATACTTGGAAACACATGTTTACCAAGAAATCCCTCAAGAACATCTTGAGTTAATGGACCCAAATTTCTATGAAATAAAATGCAGAGAATATGTTGTAAGTTGTTTCTTGGTTTTTGATCGACTTGCATACATTTATCTTTTAGTTTTATTTGTACTTGGTTTTCCACTTACATATAATCTGATGTCCTTTGCAGGAAAAGATAAGAGAGTTGAACGAAACTGAGCAGTATAGAAATGAAACTAATTTGGAAAAAGATGCTGTGGCCACGGTGGGTGAACTTGAATTTTTATTGCAGTTTGCAAAAAAGAAACTTGTCAATTGCTATCTAAATGTTTTATTTACTTCTTTGTAGGTGCTTGGAATTGATGGTAGGGGCTTTGTTCGAGGAATGGGAGGTGGGGTATCAAAGACTGGAGTGCGCGCTTCTGCCATTCCTAGGGAGCAGTTACGTCAACAGGTGATGAAGACTAGAGCTGTGGAACAGCGTGTCCGTACTCTTGAGGTCACTGTTGAGACACTAATGGCTGGTTTAAGCTGCAATGCTAGCACCAGCAATGCTAATGCTCAGGTAGCATTCTATAACTAGTTAGTGATTAATTGCATGAGTTGCTTTTAGATTGAATGAATGTTTGTTCCAATTGACAGTGAATTAGAAACAATGAAAAGAAAATCTTAGATTTTAGAATAGTTGAATCATGATTGAGTGTTTAATCTTTGATTTTGTATGACCTTTCTTAGCGAGCAGTTGAAAAATTTATTATGTTTGCATTGTTCTTCTTATGTGCACCAGTATTTCTTACTGTTGTATTGGATATGGTTATGATCTGCAGGGAATGAATGCTGGTGGTTGTCAACCTAACAGTCAAAGAGTAATTTTGAGAAATATGCGAAAGAGATGTGTTGCCTTGGGCCTTATAGACAGGACTATGCCTCTAATAAATGATGAATGTCGTTTGGTCCAGATTAAAGAAGTTTGTCTAGAATATGAGGGTCTTTTTGATTGCGATGGAAATTTTAAGGACCTTAACATAGGCGAGAAGATTTTATGGCCGCACAACTATGTTTTTCCAATTGTCGGTGATGGTTTTTAATCAAGTTGGAGTTCAGGTTTGCAGTGGAGGATACTGAATTTTTGGGAACTTTTTTTGGGTATACATGGCTGGGATATACATGTTTGATATATATTTACGTACTGGCCTGGTTTTTCTTTTTGGGTATACATGCATGGTTGGGATATACATGTCGGATATATATTTACGTACGTATGGGGTTTATATATGTAACTTTTTGGGGAAGCTTAATTTTCAGATGTAAGTATTTTGGGGTTGTGAAGCTTAACTTTCATATGTTAGTATTTTGGGGTTTAGTTGAACTTGCAAGTTTGTATGGTTTTGAGTCTCATCTCTTTTTTTGTAAAGAAGAAGAGGCTCAAAACATGTAAAGAAGTGTCTTGCAACTACTATATGGATATGTAGCTTCGGCATGTTTTGGAGCCATGCTTTTATACAATGAAATATATTTAGTGGCCTACATTTATTAGCTTTCGGATTTTTCGAGCATTTCAGTTTTAATATTGTTACTAACTTGTAACTTGTATTTTATAGGAACTTCAAATTTCAATCTCTGCAAGACCTATTTTACATCTGTTTATCTAGTCTTTTGATAATTATCATGTTGCACAGAAACTTCAACTCATTACTAATTGAGAATCAGGAAATAAAGCTAGAAATTGGTAGCTTTCATCACCATAATCTTTTACATTCAAATTTTAACTTCATCAAAAACCATTAGCAAGAGATGAACACTACAGTTTACCATAATCTTTTACATTCAAGAGAAGATTACATCATTCATAAGCACATAAGAACTTCTCTTATCAATCTGTCTCAGTTAAATTCCCCTGATGAAAAATCTTCCCATGTTAAGAACTTCTCTGGGGAAAAATCAACTGGGAAAAAAATCAAAAAAGAAATCTGACTCGTTTTAAAGGCGATTCAGCCCATTAAGCTGAGTCAGTTATCAATCTGACTCTTTTGACACCATGAGTTTCTTATCCATCGATCCGAGAACAAAAAAGAAAGAGAAAAAGGAAATAAGCTCTCTCCTCTCGTAATAAACTTATATTCTCTCTCGATATCTACTTATGAAAAACACTCTCATCGCAGGCAAATATAATTGATGTTGTACTAGGTAAAATTGATGAGGCTTTTAATTCTCGAAGTTTCTGGTTAGGATTTTGGTTCTCGATATGTACCTGGCTGACCTAATTAGTTAAACTATTGTAGGATGTACGAAGAAGGCTCAACAACTCTGATTTGATTTCAGAACTCAGATCTCTAGCTCACCAATTTATTAGGGTAAGTACCTCTTTCTGAATTAAAATTTATTAAGGTTTATCCCAATTGATTTCATTTTCAGTTGGAAGGTTGGTTTTTAACTGAATAATGTATACTGAATTTTGGGGTTTTGTTTAATTAGGTCAAAATAAGTAGGTGTATTTGTAATCAATGAGTGATGTACAATTTCATTAATCTGTTTTCATACTTTTCTATGTGGATTTGACTTTAAGTGTTCATCTCTTAAGGGCATCCTTTCTTAAGTAGAGTACCGTGTATGTATATGTGAAGTGTATATTAGGTGCACTTAAGAATTACGTGCTTGAACTGGTAGTAAACTTGGTTGCATCGAGATTGAAAAATCAACTTTGATTTGGTGTCTTGAGTCTTTATGTGAAGTATACAGGACATATTTGTTTACATTGCTTTGGATTGTTAAGCTGTTAAGCATTAGTCCATTAAGTTGGTTATATATATATATATATGTAATTCCTTTGTTTTGCAGATGTCTCAAAATCTTATAACTACTCCAAATAAAGAATGGATGACTGCACACAAGGGTTCACCTCAATGGATTGCAGGTGTTCAATCTTTCATCCAATTTGCAACAATGAGTCTTGGTGAAGGTATCAAAGAATTCCGTTGTCCTTGCGTTAAGTGTAAGAATTACAATAGTTTACCAAAATGTATAGATGATGTACATGGGGATATTCTTGATTATGGGTTCTACAGCCAATACCGAACATGGATCCATCATGGAGAGCGACCTCGTGTGAATAATATTCAAGCACGTACTTTACCTGCCAATAATGTTCTGAATCAGGAAGCTGCATCTTTTACGAGAATATTTGACTTATTCAATGAGACACTAGGACGTGTAGATGGTCTTGATAATCCTGAAGACCAGCCGGGTACTACTGTTGAAGTTGGTACTGCTGTTGAAGTTGATACTGCTGTTGAAGATGGTACTTCTGTTGAAGATGGTACTGCTGTTGAAGATGGTAATGTTGTTGAAGATCGGGCTATTGTCAATCGCAGGAAGAGGTTGAAGGATGCGGTGCAACCCCTATTTCCAGGTTGTGATGCTGAACATACAAAACTTTCAGCAACAGTTGAGTTGCTTAGTATGCAAGGGAGGTATCAGTGTTCTGATGTTTTCATGACTGAATTATTTGGATATTTGAAAATTATTTTACCGGAAGGGAACACATTACCATCTAATTGTCGTAAAGCAAAGGACATGATTAAGCCATTTCATCTGCCTGTCCATATCATCCATGCTTGCATCAATGACTGTATTCTTTATCGCAAGGAGTATGTTAATGAAGATAAGTGTCCTAAATATGGTGAAAGTAGATGGCAGAAACTACCAGAAGGCAGTACATCAATGAAAAAGGTTCCAGTGAAGAGACTTGGGTATTTTCCAGTCACAGAAAGGTTGCAACGTATGTATGGTACAACATGGATAGCTGAGCTGATGACATGGTATGCTAAGGTTGAAGAAAGTGCTACACACATGAGACATCTGGTGGATTCGTCGCAATGGAAGTCAATAGACATGAAGTGGCCTGACTTTGCTGAAGAGAAGCGAAATGTACGTCTGGGACTAGATACTGATGGTTTTAAACCTTTCGGAATGATGAGCGTGCATAGTACATGGCATGTTATTCTTACTTGTTACAACCTTCCACCATCTGAATGCACGTCAAAGGATTTTACGATGTTAACACTACTGATTCCTGGTCCACTTGGTCCCAATCATAACATAGATGTTTATTTGCAGCCTTTGATCGACGAGTTAATTGATTTGTGGACACTCGGTGCGGTAACGTACGATGCGCATACAAAGACATCCTTTACAATGAAAGCAATGTTATTGTGGTGCATACATGACTTCCCTGCATATGCTCATGTTTCTGGTGTGCGTACTTCTGGAAGATTTGGTTGCCCTGTGTGTGGAGAAAATATAGAGGCGATCAGGCTAAAATGGGGTACTAAGTATGCTTATATGGGTCATAGAAGGTTTCTAAGAGATAAGTCTCACCCTTATAGACGGAAAACATCTGAGTTCAACGGAAGTGTGGAGACAAGGGGTGCACCAAGACGTTTGAGTGGCGTCGAATTATTCAACAAGACAACAACCGCAGACAAAGAATTTGGGAAGTTGGTCAAGCGGTCGGCCGTACGTGAGTCTCCGTGGTCGAAGAGATCGATACTTTTTTGTCTCCCATATTGGAAGGTAAATTGAGGGTATTGACCAATTATACTTTGCAGTTACCTTACTTCAATATGTTTCTGTTGTTTAAAATTCCTTTCTAATTAATTAATCTTATCAGTTTCTGCAAATCCGGCACAATGTGGATGTCATGCATGTAGAAAAGAATTTTGCAGAGAATTTGTTTGGAACTTTTATGAGCCATAAGGACAAGAACAAGGATGGGCATCTGGCGCGCAAAGATTTGAAACTACTGAACTTGAAGCCTAGCTTGTGGTTGAAGGAAGATAATGGAAAACTGGAGATTCCTCGTGCACCTTATTGTATGTCTAAGGCAGAAAGGGAAGTCATATGTAAAACTCTTAGCACGATTCAAGTTCCAATTGGTTACAATGGTAATTGGAAAAAGAAAGTATGCCTGAAAGAGTTCCAATTGAAGGGTTTGAAGTCTCACGATTATCACATTCTGATGCAGGGGTTAATGCCTATTTTTATAATGCATTGTTTCAAAGATCATAAGCCTTTGCGTGAGGCAGTTCGACACTTATCATTGTTTTTCAAAGTACTAACTTCCAAGGTTATTGATTGTGCTGAGATTTTTATAATGCACGAACGTGTGGTGGAGTCAATATGTGTGTTCGAAATGTATTTCCCGCCTGCATTTTTTGTTAGTATGACTCATGTTGTCGTACACTTGGCAGAAGAGGCACATCAATTGGGGCATGTTCAGTTTAGGTGGATGTACCCTTACGAGAGGTATATACGATTCTTTAGTTTACTAATATCCAATTAATTATTTTTGGAACTAAGCAAAACTTACATATCTTTGTTTACTGACTGCATGTGCAGGATGATGAGATACTACAAGGTTCTAGGTCGCAACAAAAATTATATAGAAGGCTCTATTACCAAACAGTATGAGGTCAATGAAGGAGCGCGCCATTGCGTGGATATACTTCCTGCAGTGAGGCGAAAATCTTTTGAGTGTCGTGGAAAGATATCAATGCCCAGTGATGTTTATGAAGGTCCATACCCATATAATTCACAAGGAAAACCACATTTTTTGACCACCGTAGAATATGAACAAGTTCTTTTGTGGATATTGAGACATTCAGATGAAAATACTGAATGGGAAGAGTAAGTAAATCCCAAGTTGATTTCTATTTAGATCGTTTCATCACACTATGCACTGGATTTTAAGTTCAAAGAAATGAATATAGTATTAATCAGTGATAGATCTTAGTTTATTACTTTATTACATCTAATGAACTTAAACCGGAAGTTAACTACCACATGCTAAAACTGAAAGTTTCTTATTATCTTTTATATTGTTTTGTCTGTATTTTTGATTTATGGTTCAGTTTATTGCCATTAATTGTTAAACATTGGGGATTGTTATAATGGCATTTTCAAAAATCTGTGTGTGCTCGCTCGAAGCAAGGTTATCTAGGAGTAGTAGTACTACTTGATTATGTTTCTTGGTATATTAGTTAATGCTTATATCAATTGTCACTTTGTGTGTTGTTTGACAGGGAGTACAAGATATACGTCTGTAATTGTAACCAAACTCGTATGGGGAGGATAAAACCTACAGAATACATTGAATGGCTACAGAAACAACTTGAAAGCACTCCCATGACAGATTTTCGTAGGCTGGAAATTGGTCATACCTTTACTACAGTTTCGTACAACTCATATTTTGTTAATGGCTATCTTTTTTACACAACCGATGCAGAAAAAAATTTAACTACACAAAATAGTGGAGTCACCATGGAAGCTTGCACCAGTTTTAGAGCAAGTTCCAGAGATACTAACTTGGTCGATAACGATACTACATACTACGACGTTCTACAACGTATACTTGAACTGGATTATGGAGTTTTCTCTGAAATTTTTTTTTACTGTGATTGGGTGCGAGTCGAAGACAAAATACATGGATCCTATGTGGATGCAGATACAAAGTTGAGGTTTGTCAACTTCAGAAGGTTTATGAGAAGCTCAAAAGAAGTCGACGAGCCATTCATCCATGCTTCTCAAGCTAGACAAGTTTTTTACTGCAAAGATGTGACAAGGGAGCATTGGAATTTGGTTTTGGAATCTCCAATAAGATCAGACCCCAATAAGAATGCTTTGGAAGATCCATTTGTCTTCACTGCAAATGCGAATGAAGCTCCATCAATTTTGACAACTGTTGGAGATGATGAGTATTGGAATGGAGAAGCTCAGGTAAGGTTTCATTCTATTTCTTCTTACATGTCTCTTCTAGTAGATTCCATATTTTTTACATTCACTTTCGTTTTAATTTCATTTTCTACAATTGGTTATCTTTCCAAGGGCACGAGAAATGGGGATACACGTACGTGAATGAACTTGCCCGGCACCTTATAATTCAACTGTTGGAAATCATGCAGCTCCCTTGCGCACATGTGAGTTTTCCTGTGCATTTTAAAGGAATTGTATAGTCCGAACCTTGACAATCATTACTTGTTTAGCTCCCCTACGCACATATGATTACTAGTTTAGCTTGTGCAACTATCTTTTTATTCCCCTGTATCTGCCTTCGATTTTCCTGAAGCTTCTGTTTTGTTGCAATCTTCTCCTATCGTAGTTATGGTTGTGTGATGATTTCCCTGCAGTTTGTGGCCAATACTGCATGTATTTATGATTGTATATTTCAATGAGTTTTGCTTGGATAAATAACTTGCTCGGTCTACCATAGCCTGTTGCTGTTGTTTTTGGTTTAGGAGTTCTACACTCCATTCGTTGTTTTTGGCTAAGCATAAGTATCTTGCACTGTCTGCAATAGCCTGTTGTTGTTGCTTTGGTTTAGGAGTTGTACACTCCATTTGTTTTCTTTTTAGTTGTCTGTGGTTAGGCTTTTTCCTTCAATCTTGTCACGCTTCGGCGTTCTCCATCTTGTATTCTTTTTTCTTTTCATTTCATGATGAACGAAATTTAACCTTTCTCTTCAAAAAAAAAAGAGTTTTTCTTGGATTGTATAAGTTGTTCAAATGATGTGAATTGTAGTTGTGGTCATGATTGGTCTGGTAGAATGGAAATGATTATGGTTTGATCCCTGCAATTAATGATCCAATAACTGTTATCTATATGACCTATATGTCAAATTACCTCGTACATGTGCTTTCAGCTACTACCCATTGCTAGAATGTCTGTCGAATTACCTCACATTGTTGTACATGACCTATATCTAGTAACTTATTTTGTTCTACCGTGTATTGTGAACTGAACAAAGTCATTGTACTGTTGTTGATTTGCTTTGCAGGAAGTCGCATGTGAACCAAGGACATAGCACATTGATGCTCTGCTTAATATCATTTTGAAGTATTTTCATAGGAGGAGTTGAATTATCATTTTGTTTTTTTTATCAGTTTATTAGTTTACCATGTTGTTGTCAGAACTTAGCAACTTTGGACATGTATTATCTGAGCTCAGTATTTCATTTTTTTTGTGTAGTTTTACACCCAATGGAATGAATGTTAAAATTCTCAGTTAAATTTGAAGTTGCACTTGAATTTCAGTTAAAATTGAGTTGCATTTGAATTTCAGTTCAATTTGAGGTTGCATTTGAATTTCAGTTAAATTTGAAGTTGCATTTGAATTTCAGTTTGACTGTAATTTGACTTGACTGTAGTTTGACTTAACTAGACTTGACTTGACTGTTTGACTTAAATACCAGTAAGATTAATCCAGATTCATCCATTCAGACATTCAGCTGATCTGAATCTGATTTTTTTTATATTATAATTCAAATCTACGACCAATGTCGCGGGTCAACGTTTAGTTACTGTTAGAAACGGTCTCTGTTCAGAGACCCACGCCTTAGGGGTCGTTCAATTAAAAAACGCTTTATAAACGACCCTTTCAGAGAACCCTACAACGGGTCGTTTAACTCGTATATATGACGTGTCCTGACAGTCGCGGAATTGTTGTTTTCCACTAGTGTGTCTGTACCTCCCTAGGTACCAGTTGTCTAATAATATGCAATCGTTCATCTGAAAAAGCGGGGGTCTAACAAAACCACCCAATATTTCGATTAGAAACTTGTATGGACTAACTCCGAAACACTTACTAGAGAATCAACTAGATAGTCAGACTCAATCTAGATAAAAGTATCTTAAGGAGTTAATATCTCTCTCTTGTTTTGATTCACTCAAGCTAATAGAAATCAGCGAGTCTATAATCAAACACAAGGAATAACTTGGACGGTACCAAAGACCAATGTCCAAGGATCAATCAATATCAATCAACACCGAAAGGTCGGATTTCCAATTGATTGATTCAAACGCACAACCTGCATTATTTCAATTATATAAACAAATATAATGCGGAAATAGAAATATCACAGACACCAGAATTTTGTTAACAAGGAAACCGCAAATGCAGAAAAACCCTGGGACCTAGTCCAGATTGAATACACACTGTATTAAGACGCTACAGACATTATCCTACTCCAAGCTAACTTCGGACTGGACTATAGTTGAACCCCAATCAGTCTCCCACCGATCCAAGGTACAGTTGTACTCCCCACGCCTCTGATCTTAGCAGGATACTGCGCACTTGATTCCCCTAGCTGATCTCACCCACAACTAAGAGTTGCTACGACCCAAAATCGCAGGCTTTAACAATAAACAAATCTGTCTCACACAGACAAGTCTATCAAAGGATCAATTTGTCTCCCACAGAAAAACCCTAAAAGTTTTTGTTTCGTCTTTTGATAATAATCAAGGTGAACAGGAACCAATTGATAATCCGGTCTTATATTCCCGAAGAACAACCTAGATTAATCAATCACCTCACAACTATCTTAATCGTATGGTAGCGAAACAAGATGTCGTGGAATCACAAACGATGAGACGAAGGTGTTTGTGATTACTTTTTATATCTTGCCTATCGGAGAACTCTCATGATCTCAATCCAATCAATATGATTGTACTCGTACGATAGAAGATGCAAGATCAGATCACACAACTACAATAAAAGTAGTATCGGTCTGGCTTCACAATCCCAATGAAGTCTTTAAGTCGGTAACCTGATTTAGAAGAAGAAAACCAAAGGTTAAAGGAGAAACGACTCTAGCAGAGAAACTAGTATCACACGGACGTGTGGGGATTAGTTTTCTCAATGCTAAATGTCTCCTTTATATAGTCTTCAAATCATGGTTTTGCCTTAGTTGCAAAGAAATCAATATTCACCGTTAGATGAAAACCTAATTTAGATTCAAGCTAATATTTCTCAACCGTTAGATCGAAAACTTAGCTTGTCATACACAAATGACTGTACGCTTCTAGTTGTTAACCGTACCCAAACGTGTACATTGTCGGTTCAACAATAGTCTATCCAAAGAGGTTAACCATATGAGCATTTCATACCAACCATGTTCTTCTTCACCATAACTAGTTCAATTGACTCAAATGAACTAGTTAAGAGAGTTGTTCAATTGCAAGGAAATCTTATGTAACTACACAAGACACAATTGAAGCAAAGATGATTTGATTCACTCGAATCGGTTCATGAACTTTAATAGCCACGGTTTACAAATGCGTTTCTTAGTCTTTTAAGATTAAGTTCAGAAATCATCTTTAGATATATAACCTTCTCAAGTTCGCAGACTAGGTTCGCGGACTTAAGACACCCGATAGAGTTTACAAACTCCAGCAGAAATTCTCGGGTTTGAGAACTACGCCAGTTCGCGGACTGGGTTCGCGTACTTGGCTCACGCAAGTAGTTTGTCAACTCCAGCAGAAATTCTCGGGTTTGAGAACTTCGGCAGTTCGCGGACTGAGTTCGCGGACTTGGCACTTGTCATACTTCCGGTTCTCTTAATTAACAAAATTCAAAAACTTCGGTTCAAGGAATCCATTGGTTATGTAATCTAAACTCTCATTCCAATCATTGAAACATTCTTAGAGGACGCTATATAGTTGTTACACTATTTCTCGTCAAAGCAATTTTCAAAGTGATTGAAACATTCATGACTTTCTTCACTAGGTAAAGATAAACTTGGTCGAAGCGAAAAGCTTATCAACACATATTTCGAGATATAGATAGGCGAGATATACTCGGCTCGAAATACCAAATGTATATGATTTAGTATATATATATATAGATACGACTTTTGTCCCAAAGAGTAGGAGATAGAATAGATAGACTTTTGAGTGACAGATAAGTTCAAGTCTCCACATACCTTTTTGTCGAGAAGTTCCACTGGTTCCTTGAGTAGATCTTCTACTTTCCATGAAGTCCTTGAGCTCAACTACGCTTACTATCCTAGTCCGAGACTAGAAATCAAGACTTATAGTTTTGATCACTAACATTGACAAACATGCTTGAGATAGCAACGCATGCGAGTTTGACCGAGCAGTGCTCTAACAATCTCCCCTTTGTCAATTTTAGTGACAAAACTATCAATACATATGGAATACAAAAAGATAATGAAACTTTAGTAGCTCCTATTCCACATGTCTAATCTTCAACATTCCTCGAAATCTTCGTTACTTCCAAGTACTCCAATGATCCCAAAGGTTGTAAGTTTAGCATCACCGTTGTTGAAGATCCGTAGCTATAACAATGAGAAAGCATCGGTCTCGATCATTGTTATACAATGTCATAGTATTATTACATAGTGTCAAAGTCTAATTGTATCACAACTTCAATAATAATACTATGGTGATATGTATCACTCCCCCTTAGTCAATACTCCATCTCACATGAAAACCACTCACCGTTACATAATGATCCGAAAACCATATGTATTTGTAGTGTGAACTACATATTAATTCTCCCCCCTTTTGTCAATAAAATTGGAAAAGGTACAAGAACGGGTTCATAATGAAATTTCTGTAAGAGACATTTCATGACTGAGAGAAAGAAACACACATCATTTTATTTTGATGCAATCATATAGCCGAAGCTAACAACATTCATCAAGGAGTTTAAAGATACAAGATAACCCCTCTAAAATTCCACAGCTGCACACCCCTCAAGATATGACCATTAAGCACAAGTTCAAAAGAACTCTCCCCCATTTGATGTCATTCCCAAGGGAACAACAACGAGCGACCTTAATTTCAAGAGAAACGAAGGATTTTTAATGGACACCAAAACCATGAGAATGATTTTTATATCCAAAACTCGATCAAATTATTCATAAGTAAACCCATGAATAATTCAATCGGAATACATAATCAAATTAACCACAAAAATGATCAATTTAATTCATTGTGCTCAACATAAGTAAACTTACGGAGCAACGACTAAATTAATCATACACGAGAGTGATTGGCTTAATCGTTCATGTACTCAACACAAGAGAACTTGTGGAGTAATAATTAAATAACCAAGAAGATGATTAATTTAGTTCTAAATGATCAACATAAAGTACCTCACGGAACAACCAACCAAGCTAATAAAAAATAATCAACTTAGTTGTATCGTGCTCAACATAAGACACATTACGGAGCCTCACGGCAATATAAAAAGGATGGAACAATGAAGATCAATACCGTGGAATACACAAGGATTCATTCTTTTGCACAAGCATATACAATAGCAATAATCCTTGGATACAAAAGATTTTAACCTATATTACGTCAAGGGTTGACAATATAGGCTTAACTTTTGTATATGTCAAAAGTCTATTCATTCTTAAACCAATACATGAATACCGATCATGAACGACTTTACTTTTGACAAAATATGGGACAACATAGTTCACGGACGTAAACATCAAAATATCCCATAACAAGTTTGCAATATAACAAAATCAAAAATATTGCAAAACATCATCCTCCAAATAGTTTTAGAATTTTAAACCAAAAACCTAAAAACAAGAAGATGAAAATAATAACTATGTGTAGTCACAATCATCGTTATTCAAAGCACTAGTTATTCTTCCAACAAAGCCAAAAAGAAGACATACTAGGCTACAATGTCTTTGAGAAATTCTTTATCATTCCCGAACTCCTTGTCGTCAACATCCATTGGAACATAAGGTTCGTGAAGATAGGAGTTAATATCAACAACCGTCTTGGTTGGTAATGTCGAACTAGGGCTTTCTGAATTTCCAAAGACCTTAATACGCAAGCCTTAATATCACGAATCTCCTTTCTTACCACCTTCAACTCATCAAGAACATCGGAGAATTTCTGAGAGTTAGAAGGGACAGCCCTTGGCTTTCTTGTATTCCTCCTTTTTCTTTTCAAGGACAGAATTACTGGAGATTTTTCTTTTTCCTTGATTGATGGATTAACAATCATGTTGACATCCTTTCCATCCAAAGACATGATGCTTATGAGAACAACTATAACCAACTGATTTTTGTGATTGGAATTCACAATCTCAACAAGCAGTCTTGGAATATAAAGAATATCAAAGAAGAAAAAGGAATGTAGGGTTCGAAACCTTTAAACAGGTTCGTGGACGTCCAACTCTAAACCCTATAAAGAGTAGAATTGTCGAAAGTAACCCTTCCTTTTATTTGATAGACAGAAAAGAATAAACCTAAGAAAAGTTTTCCTAAAGCTTATTCGTTCACAACCTTATCTCTTTTGAACAGGCACATGAGACAAGATTTACCAAACAACACAATTAATTTGTGCTGCGGTGAACAATGATTTGTCCTCACCAAGGATTTGATAAGATGAAACTTGTAGAGATTATTTATAATGGTTTAGACTATTCTACCAAAGCCATGGTCGAGTCTATGTGCGCTGGTGAGTTCACTAATAAAAATGTTGATGATGCTTTTACCTTCTTAGGAGTTATTGCTGAAAAATCCCAACAGTGGGAGTCTTGTGTTGAACCCCCTAAAAGACTCTTGGTCAATAGAAGTAGCACTAATGTGGTAGATACAAGCTTCGGGTCAGATGCTAAGTTTGCTGCTTTGTCTAGAAGGTTAGAAGCTTTGGAATTGAATCAGCCAAAACATAGGTCTCTTATTGAAACTGATGATAGGATTAGAGCCTCTCAAGTCTTTAGTTGTGGATTATAACCCAATAACTCGTTTTGGGAAGGTCATGTTAGTGAAGAGCAAGCCCATGCTGTCTATAACAATGCTAGGTTCGAGAACCGTCAGAAGTTTGACCCATACTCAGAGACCTACAACCCTGGTTGGAGAAACCATCCTATTTTTTCTTGGTCCAAGGGCCAGAATTAAGGTCAGCCTAGTAATACTCAGCCTCCCCCAGGTTTTGGTTATACTCAGAACCCTTCAGGTCAAACCTAGTTTCAGAACACTTATGAGGAAAAGATCTCTACCTTAGAAGAAGCTCTTACTATGTTAGTAAAGAACCATGATATGTTATCAGCTAACCACATTAGCTTTCAACAAGAAACCATGCAGAACCATAAGGATAATTCCCAGACTCTTGCTAAATTAGAACTTCAAGTCGGCCAAATAGCTAAGTATTTAAGTGAGAGAGAAGAAGGTAAGTTTCCTAGTCAAACTCAAGCCAATCATAGGGGGGTCCATCAAATATCTTTAGTTGGTGAGGAATCATAAAACCATGTGAACTCGATAAAAACCCTCAGGAGCAGTAAAACAGTAGACAATAAGTTAGCCATGCCTAGTGAACATACTGTAGTTCCACCCTCTACTTCCGAAGAGGAACCCATAACTGAGGAAACTGAAACAATTTCTAAGGAGTCCCAAGAAATTCCTGATAGGACTATCTTTGTGCCTAGAGCCCCATATCCTCAGTTGTTAACCCCAACAAAGAAGGAGTCAACTTTCAACGAGATAATGGAAATATTTAAGTAGGTGAACATCAACATTCCTTTATTAGAAGCAATTAGGCAGATGCCTGCTTATGCCAAGTTCCTTAAAGATCTTTGTACAAGAAAGCGTAAGCTTAATGTTCATAAGAAAGCCTTTTTAGCTGGTCAAGTAAGTTCAATTCTTCTAAACCTAACCAAACACCCCCTAAGTATAAGGACCCTGGATGCCCTACCATATCTTGTGCAATTGGTAACCACACTGTCGATAAGGCATTACTTGACTTAGGAGCTACTGTTAACTTACTCCCGTATCATGTATACACCCAGCTAGGTCTTGGTAAGTTGAAACCGACCAAAATGACACTACAATTAGCTGATAGGTCTGTCAAAGTCCCTCGTGGTGTCATAGAGGATGTTCTAATTGAGGTTGTTAAGTTTATTTATCCAGTGGATTTTGTTGTTTTAGACACCCAGCCAGTTCAAGGCCCAAGTTCTCAAATCCCGGTGATTTTAGGTCGCCTATTTTTAGCCACAGCTAACGCTGTCATCAACTGTAGAACCGGACTTATGAACATATCCTTTGGTAATATGACCACTGAACTAAATGTCTTTAATGTTACTAGACAACCTTCTGAGAATGATGAATTAGAAGAAGTGAATATGATTAGCACTTTAATTCAGGATTTAGTTCAGGATAATTGGCATGATACTCTATTGGGAGATTCTTTAGATGAATTTGAGGTAACCATTCTCTTAGACCAGATGTGTGATCAATCTTTAGAAGAATCCCTTGAGTATTTTAAAGACTCTACGGACCCTGAAATTCAGGCATTAGTGTTAGGTCTTTCTGAGAGTAATGATAACCATAAGATTGGGGTGGATAATTGGAAGAATCTCTTGAGTATTTTAAGGACTCTGAAGATCCGGAAATTCAAGAAATAGTTAGAGGTTTGTCTGTGAGTAGTGAAAACCCTAAGTTTGGGGGTAGTGATGGTTCTTATGATTGTCATGTATCCCTAATTAGAGTCCTTAACTTGGGACTCGAGCTTTGTGCATCTGAGATATCACTTGAGTCTATTCAGACTCCGCAACCTGATCCACCTGATACTGTCCAAGAGGTAACTCAGGTATTAGAGACCCGTTTTTCGGATGAATCTATTTATCAAGATACACATAAGAATCTCAATTATGATACCCAGATAAACCCAGTTGTCTTGACAGAAACCTTAGACGAGGATGTGCTCCTTCTTTTTATTTTTCTGAACCAGTGATGTTGTCTCATATTTGTGTTAGCTCTATTTGGTCTTGTGGACCCACAATTGTTTCGAATATTGGTATACGACTTTGAGAGGTGGCAATCCTTTTTGAGGTATTTGATGTCTGGATAGAGACTTTAAATTTAGCATTTACTGGGAGGCACCTGCGCTCATGCGACACGGTAATATCCTTCCTTGTTTCTTTTCCTCAAGTGGTAACATTTTTTCCTTGTTCATGCTTTTAATTTCATTTTTAGAACATTGAGGACAATGTTATATTTAAGTTTGGGGGTGGGGAAGAAACTTTTTGTTAGCTGCAATAAATAACTCCAGATCCTAGAAATTTATGTTTATTAAGGATGGCACTAACCAATCTAAGTGGATGGAAGCATTTTGGTTGTAGGAGTTGAGGAACCAATCTGATTAGATGGAAACATCTAGAAGAGTCTATTCATAAAAGCACAGAGCTCAGGTGTTAGAAAAAAAAGAAAATATGGTAGTTTCACCATATCCTCGTGATAGAAACATCGAAAGAATCCTGATCAATTCTTTTTTTCTTTTTACCATTGCTAGGGTGAAATAGAGTGACTGAGATCAAAAAAAAAATGAAAAAAATTGAGACCAGACCACCAGACCAACCAGAATAAATACAATAAAGTCGACCACTAGTACCCTTGTATATGACAGCTGAGTTGACCTAGAGTTAGGATTATCGACCACTGGTTCCCTTGTATATGCCGGTGTGTTAATATTAGTCCATACCAGTATCTCAGTCCATTAGGATAGGTTCACCTTAGTTAACATCATCTACGTTTTTCTCTACATCCATCTTCTTAATCTATCCATGTGATTGGTTGACTCCGGTGTATGATGTCCTGAAACTATCTGAGTAGAGCTCTGTCACTTTATATGAATTTTAGTATGCTTGAGTGCAAACTCGTGTACAACAATAGGAATTTTGCATCAGGGTACTTCCTTCTGTAGTCAATAAGTATGCCAACCAAGGAGATTCTTTAGTGCCTTCCAAGGTTCTGCGTAGGTATCTCGGGTCTGGAGTAATGGTTTTGTGGGTACACCTCTGGTAAGCCCTCCCGAGATTAACTCGGTTTTATTAGTTTTCTCGAGGACTAGCAAATAATAAGTTTGGGGGTATTTGATAGACGCATTTATGTGTCTAATTTGTCCTCAATGTTTCGTATTGTTAGTACTCGTTTTCTTCCTTATTGTGGTGTTTTGTAGGTTTGTAGGTATTTTTGGAGAAATAAACATGCGTGGAAAATTCAGCTTGAAAAGTTGTCCATGGCACCCCGGAGAACATGTGTTATGCGGACTCTCATTTTGGTTAAGGGGCACCTCAATTACTAAGGGGCACCTCAGTTGGGCAGCTGCTATTCACATCCCTACTCTGGATAAGGGGATACCCATCTTCATCGTTTCAAAATTCTGGTTTTGGCGGGAAATAATGGCAGCAGAAGAACATATTTCTGGTTCAAGATTTGGGATGATTTAGCGAGACTCAATGGCTGGATCCGCAGAGGAAGACGTGACGGACATTATCAGGCGTGGTATGGGATTTTTCTTGGATTAAGTTGGGCTATATTGATCGGGTTAAAGATGGACAGTGTGCACGAGAATATCTCACCCTTTCCCGTGAATTCTGTGATGTGCGTGTGTCTTGAGAGTGTTTGAACCAAACAATGACATTCAGTAGCGTGTTTTAGTGTGTATAACCAACATCAGATACGGAGAATCACTTGCAGACGCGTGAACGGGTTTTAAAAGGAAAAAAATAATCCCGTGATAGAAGAGTATTGAAGAGAGAATTATTTGCAGTTATGATGCGAGATTTGGGTGCAGTGAGGCTATATAAGTCGTTCAGGGTCAGTAGAGCGGGATGGAGAGAGTTTTGGGGGAATAGAGAACATTACAGAGGTGCGAAATCAAGTTGCAGGATCAGCATTACTGCTGCTGCATTTTCTGAAGAACACGAAGAACAGACTATCCAAAACAGCCGTTTATCAGCAGTGATAACGACACTAAGGAGTGGGTCGTAGAGATACAGTGACAGTGACAGTTTCTTTATATCAATCTCTGTAACAGTGAGCTTGCAACACCATAAAAGTGTTGTAGTTTCTTGGTTTATTCAATTTGTCTCCTTTTCATCATTTGTAAACCATTTTTGAGCAATGAAATCTTATTCTGAGTGTGTTTCCATGATGAAGAGATACACCCATCCTCTGGGGCGACGGAGGAAGCCAAGTTTCACAAATGTGGTAATTCTATTAATTCTTTTTACGACTATTTGCACTGTTATTCAATTGATTTATGAGTTTCATTGAATGGTTGTGATTACAATTGATGGTTCATGCTTAACTTAGATGTTTTGATGTCTCGTGCTTTAGTTTTACATTCATTAATTTCGACATTCTTCCTTAGGAAATAAATTAGAGTCAATGAAACTTCATCATACGAGCCATTATTGTTTAGAATTGATATCTGAACCACATGAGTGCGGAAATTTGGTGGAATCTTGAGCCCCAGTCTCTCCATAACTTCCTAAACACCTTTTATTTTGAGTTTTGTCATACTTTAGTTTCAATATTAAGTCTAAAAATTTGCTTTCACAAGTCTCAACGAACCTATTACTACAATATCATTGAAAATAACCATCAATTTTTGGCGGCGCCGACGCGGACTTGTCTTTAGGTTAGAGTTTTTAGATTTTTTTTCTTTTTTAGGTTTTTATTTGTTTTATTTTATTTGTTCTTCTTTACGTTTTTGGGTTTTTGTCTTTTCCTTACAGAATTTGGAATTGGAGCGAAAGAATATTTTGCCAAAGCTTTTGGTGAATACTTAAAGACTTGGAGTAAAAGGCAAAGCGAAAAGAGCGAAAGAAGAAGATCTTTTTTATTTAATAAAAAAAGAGAGAAAAAAAAAGAGAGACATTTTTTTTTTTAGATTTTTTTTTATTAGACTTTTCTTTTTCTTTTGCACTTTATTTTTTTTGGACTTTGGACTTGGACTTTGGACATTCTTTTTTTTTTAAACCCTACGGAAAGGTAGTATTAAATATTAAACTGTTTGTCTAGAAGGACGACGATTGCGATATCGCCTCGTCCCCTCGGGTTCGTACATGACATAGGAGTCGTGGCCCGAGTCGACTTCAACGGTTCATCCCCCGTCTGGAACGGGTGGTAAGTTTGTCGAAACACTCGCGAATCCCCTATCAGCGAGTTACTGTCTCCTTCGTGTGAATATATGTCGAGGAACTGAATACGACTGCTTTAATTTCCTAGTAAAGGGCAAGGACTGGCCATACAAGATAAGGTTTCGGATTTCATCACCGTTCTCTTCTTTCCCGCCTTAGGAAAACGATACCAAACGCGAACTTAAGCTTAAAATACTGACTAGAACGAGACCTATAGGGTAACGAGCTTAATAGGAAAGTCGTTCGAAAAATATTGGTTACTCTTTTAAGCATACTTCGAAGTTCATGATGGTTTCTGTGAGTTGAATGCGTGACTGCGCCGCCTTGTAATGCAGTGAGGCCTTGGGTATCAAAGCTCCACGCAGCTTCCCTCGCCTCTATTCAACTTACTTTTACTCGGATTGATTCCAGAGGGGTTTTCTTAAATTGTAACGAATTCCCTTTCGAAGGATTAGAAGCTGGTCTAGAAACAAGCTAAGTGGAGCCATCATGCTTTTTGTTTGCTAGAAATCAGTAGGTTTGTTGTGGTGAAGTCAGCCTTGTTTGTGTTTGCATAGAACTTCCCTTCCTTTTAGGACTTTTCTTTTTCTTTTGTTTTTCTAGTGTATGACCGAGGTTAGCGGGCTTGGAAAAGAAACACTCTAGGTCGTTTGATTAGTGATAAACCTAGTAGTTCTTCTTGTGAAGGCGGGGAGCTCGAAGACTCTTCTTTTGAGAGCCCCGTTTTTGGAAACTTCAGTTTTGAGAATCTGTCTCTCTGTGAAGAAAGTACCCCTAGTACTTCAGCTGTGCCAGCAATGACAACTTTGAAAGATTACATGTTCCCAACTAGGACCAACCGAGCTTCGTGCATTAAATTGCCAGCCAATACAGCTAATTTCGAGATAAAACCTAATATTCTTCAGATGATCCCTATATTCTTAGGAAAAGATGATGAGAACCCTCATTTTCATATTAGGGACTTTGAGGAAATTTGTGGGACAGTTAGAATAAAAGACCTTACTGATGAAGTTTTGAAACTTAAGATGTTCCCCTTTTCCTTGAGAGATAAAGCCAAGACCTGGTTGAACAACCTACCATCTAAATCCATTCAAACATGGCAGGAACTTATTGCTGCTTTCTATATGAAATTCTACCCTAAGCATAAAACTGCAGCTGTTAGGCAGAAAATTAGTGCTAGTGTGCAACAAGAGGGAGAGTCTCTCTATAGGTTTTTAGAGAGATTCAATGATCTCCTATCCCAGTGTCCTCACCATGGATTTGATAAGATGAAACTTGTAGAGATTATTTATAATGGTTTAGACTATTCTACCAAAGCCATGGTCGAGTCTATGTGCGCTGGTGAGTTCACTAATAGAAATGCTGATGATGCTTTTACCTTCTTAGGAGCTATTGCTGAAAAATCCCAACAGTGGGAGTCTTGTGTTGAACCCCCTAAAAGACTCTTGGTCAATAGAAGTAGCACTAATGTGGTAGATACAAGCTTCGGGTCAGATGCTAAGTTTGCTGCTTTGTCTAGAAGGCTAGAAGCTTTGGAATTGAATCAGCCTAAACATAGGTCTCTTATTGAAACTGATGATAGGATTAGAGCCTCTCAAGTCTCTAGTTGTGGAGTAGAACCCAATAACTCGTTTTGGGAAGGTCATGTTAGTGAAGAGCAAGCCCATGCTGTCTATAACAATGCTAGGTTCGAGAACCGTCAGAAGTTTGACCCATACTCAGAGACCTACAACCCTGGTTGGAGAAACCATCCTATTTTTTCTTGGTCCAAGGGCCAGAATTAAGGTCAGCCTAGTAATACTCAGCCTCCCCCAGGTTTTGGTTATACTCAGAACCCTTCAGGTCAAACCTAGTTTCAGAACACTTCTGAGAAAAAGATCTCTACCTTAGAAGAAGCTCTTACTATGTTAGTAAAGAACCATGATATGTTATCAGCTAACCACCTTAGCTTTCAACAAGAAACCATGCAGAACCATAAGGATAATTCCCAGACTCTTGCTAAATTAGAACTTCAAGTCGGCCAAATAGCTAAGTATTTAAGTGAGAGAGAAGAAGGTAAGTTTCCTAGTCAAACTCAAGCCAATCATAGGGGGTCCATCAAATATCTTTAGTTGGTGAGGAATCATAAAACCATGTGAACTCGATAAAAACCCTCAGGAGCGGTAAAACAGTAGACAATAAGTTAGCCATGCCTAGTGAACATACTGTAGTTCCACCCTCTACTTCCGAAGAGGAACCCATAACTGAGGAAACTGAAACAATTTCTAAGGAGTCCCAAGAAATTCCTGATAGGACTATCTTTGTGCCTAGAGCCCCATATCCTCAGTTGTTAACTCCAACAAAGAAGGAGTCAACTTTCAACGAGATAATGGAAATATTTAAGCAGGTGAACATCAACATTCCTTTATTAGAAGCAATTAGGCAGATGCCTGCTTATGCCAAGTTCCTTAAAGATCTTTGTACAAGAAAGCGTAATCTTAATGTTCATAAGAAAGCCTTTTTAGCTGGTCAAGTAAGTTCAATTCTTCTAAACCTAACCAAACACCCCCTAAGTATAAGGACCCTGGATGCCCTACCATATCTTGTGCAATTGGTAACCACACTGTCGATAAGGCATTACTTGACTTAGGAGCTAGTGTTAACTTACTCCCGTATCATGTATACACCCAACTAGGTCTTGGTAAGTTGAAACCGACCAAAATGACACTAGAATTAGCTGATAGGTCTGTCAAAGTCCCTCGTGGTGTCATAGAGGATGTTCTAATTGAGGTTGTTAAGTTTATTTATCCAGTGGATTTTGTTGTTTTAGACACCCAGCCAGTTCAGGGCCCAAGTTCTAAAATCCCGGTGATTTTAGGTCGCCTATTTTTAGCCACAGCTAACGCTGTCATCAACTGTAGAACCAGACTTATGAACATATCCTTTGGTAATATGACCACTGAACTAAATGTCTTTAATGTTAGTAGACAACCTTATGAGAATGATGAATTAGAAGAAGTGAATATGATTAGCACTTTATTTCAGGATTTAGTTCAGGATAATTGGCATGATACTCTATTGGGAGATTCTTTAGAAGAATTTGAGGTAACCATTCTCTTAGACCAGATGTGTGATCAATCTTTAGAAGAATCCCTTGAGTATTTTAAAGACTCTACGGACCCTGAAATTCAGGCATTAGTGTTAGGTCTTTCTGAGAGTAATGATAACCATAAGATTGGGGTGGAGAATTGGAAGAATCTCTTGAGTATTTTAAGGACTCCGAAGATCCGGAAATTCAAGCAATAGTTAGAGGTTTATCTGTGAGTAGTGAAAACCCTAAGTTTGGGGATAGTGATGGTTCTTATGATTGTCACGTATCCCTAACTTGGGACTCGAGCTTTGTGCATCTGAGATATCACTTGAGTCTATTCAGACTGCGCAACCCGATCCACCTGATACTGTCCAAGAGGTAACTCAGGTATTAGAGACCCGTTTTTCGGATGAATCTATTTATCAAGATACACATAAGAAGCTCAAGTATGCTACCCAGATAAACCCAGTTGTCTTGACAGAAACCTTAGACGAGGATGTGCTCCTTCTTTTTATTTTTCTGAACCAGTGATGTTGTCTCATATTTGTGTTAGCTCTATTTGGTCTTGTGGACCCACAATTGTTTCGACTATTGGTATACGACTTTGGGAGGTTGCAATCCTTTTTGAGGTATTTGATGTCTGGCTAGAGACTTTAAATTTAGCATTTACTGGGAGGCACCCGCGCTCATGCGACACGGTAATATCCTTCCTTGTTTCTTTTCCTCAAGTGGTAACATTTTTTCCTTGTTCATGCTTTTAATTTCATTTTTAGAACATTGAGGACAATGTTAGATTTAAGTTTGGGGGTGGGGAAGAAACTTTTTGTTAGCTGCAATAAATAACTCCAGATCCTAGAAATTTATGTTTATTAAGGATGGCACTAACCAATCTAAGTGGATGGAAGCATTTTGGTTGTAGGAGTTGAGGAACCAATCTGATTAGATGGAAACATATAGAAGAGTCTATTCATAAAAGCACAGAGCTCAGGTGTTAGAAAAAAAAGAAAATATGGTAGTTTCACCATATCCTCGTGATAGAAACATCAAAAGAATCCTGATCAGTTCTTTTTTTTCTTTTTACCATTGCTAGGGTGAAATAGAGTGACTGAGATCAAAAAAAAATAAAAAAATAATTGAGACCAGACCACCAGACCAACCAGAATAAATACAATAAAGTCGACCACTGGTACCCTTGTATATGCCAACTGAGTTGACCTAGAGTTAGGATTATCGACCACTGGTTCCCTTGTATATGCCAGTGTGTTGATATTAGTCCAGACCAGTATCTCAGTCCATTAGGATAGGTTCACCTTAGTTAACATCATCTACGTTTTTCTCTACATCCATCTTCTTAATCTATCCATGTGATTGGTTGACTCCGGTGTATGATGTCCAGAAACTATCTGATTAGAGCTCTGTCACTTTATATGAATTTTAGTATGCTTGAGTGCAAACTCGTGTACAACAATTGGAATTTCGCATCAGGGTACTTCCTTCTGTAGTCAATAAGTATGCCAACCAAGGAGATTCTTTAGTGCCTTCCAAGGTTCTGCGTAGGTAGCTAGGGTCTGGAGTAATGGTTTTGTGGGTACACCTCTGGTAAGCCCTCCCGAGATTAACTCGGTTTTATTAGTTTTGCTCGAGGACTAGCAAATAATAAGTTTGGGGGTATTTGATAGACGCATTTATGTGTCTAATTTGTCCTCAATGTTTCGTATTGTTAGTACTCGTTTTCTTCCTTATTGTGGTGTTTTGTGTGTTTGTAGGTATTTTTGGAGAAATAAACATGCGTGGAAAATTCAGCTTGAAAAGTTTTCCATGGCACCCCGGAGAACATGTGCTATGCGGACTCTCATTTTGGTTAAGATGCACCTCAATTACTAAGGGGCACCTCAGTTGGGTAGCTGATATTCGCACCCCTACTCTGGATAGGGGGATACCCATCTTCATCGTTTCAAAATTCTGGTTTTGGCGGGAAATAATGGCAGCAGAAGAACATATTTCTGGTTCAAGATTTGGGATAATTTAGCGAGACTCAATGGTTGGATCCACAGAGGAAGACGTGACGGACATTAACAGGCGTGGTATGGGCTTTTTCTTGGATTAAGTTGGGCTATATTGATCGGGTTAAAGATGGACAATGTGCACGAGAATATCTCACCCTTTCCCGTGAATTATGTGCTGTGCGTGTGTCTTGAGAGTTTTTGAACCAAACAATGACATTCAGTAGCGTGTTTTAGTGTGTATAACCAACATCAGATACGGAGAATCACTTGCAGACGCGTGAATGGGTTTTAAAAGGAAAAAAATAATCCCGTGATAGAAGAGTATTGAAGAGAGAATTATTTGCAGTTATGATGCGAGATTTGGGTGCAGTGAGGCTATATAAGTCGTTCAGGGTCAGTAGAGTGGGATGGAGAGAGTTTTGGGGGAATAGAGAACATTACAGAGGCGTGAAAATCAAGTTGCAGAATCAGCATTGCTGCTGCTGCATTTTCTGAAGAACACGAAGAACAGACTATCCACAACAGTCGTTTATCAGCAGTGATAACGACACTAAGGAGTGGGTCGTAGAGCTACAGTGACAGTTTCTTTATATCAATCTCTGTAACAGTGGGCTTGCAACACCATAAAAGTGTTGTAGTTTCCTGGTTTATTCAATTTGTCTCATTTTCATCATTTGTAAACCATTTTTGAGCAATGAAATCTTATTCTGAGTGTGTTTCCATGATGAAGAGCTACACCCATCCTCTGGGGCGACGGAGGAAGCCAAGTTTCACAAATGTGGTAATTCTATTAATTCTTTTTACGACTATTTGCACTGTTATTCAATTAATTTATGAGTTTCATTGAATGGTTGTGATTACAATTGATGGGTCATGCTTAACTTAGATGTTTTGATGTCTCGTGCTTTAGTTTTACATTCATTACTTTCGAAATTCTTTCTTAGGCAATAAATTAGAGTCAATGAAACTTCATAATACGAGCCATTATTGTTTAGAATTGATATCTGAACCACATGAGTGGGGAAATTTGGTGGAATCTTGAGCCCCGGTCTCTCCATAACATCCTAAACACCTTTTATTTTGAGTTTTGTCATACTTTAGTTTCAAAATTAAGTCTAAAAATCACAAGTCTCAACGAACCTATTACTACAACATCATTGAAAATAACCATCAATCATAGCCATTAACAACATATACCCATGATTGAAAATCACGTTCTTGAAGAAAAGCTCGCATAGCAATTTCCACCATAAGTAATTAGAGTCATCGAAGACTAGTGGTACGTTAATAGAGATAACACCTCTGTCCATAGAGTCAGATCTCTGCAAACACAGACTTGTAAGGTCTTAAACGTGTTTGCCTGCTCTGATACCAATTGAAAAAGCGGGGGTCTAACAACACCACCCAATATTTCGATTAGCAACCTGTATGGACTAACTCCGAAACACTTACTAGAGAATCAACTAGACAGTCATACTCAATCTAGATAAAAGTATCTCAAGGAGTTAATATCTCTCTCTTGTTTTGATTCACTCAAGCTAATAGAAATCAGCGAGTCTATAATCAAACACAAGGAATAACTTGGACGGTACCAAAGACCAATGTCCAAGGATCAATCAATATCAATCAACAACCAAAGGTCGGATTTCCAATTGATTGATTCAAACGCACAACCTGTATTATTTCAATTATATAAACAAATATAATGCGGAAATAGAAATAACACAGACACCAGAATTTTGTTAACGAGGAAACCGCAAATGCAGAAAAACCCCGGGACCTAGTCCAGATTGAATACACACTGTATTAAGCCGCTACAGACACTAGCCTAATCCAAGCTAACTTCGGACTGGACTATAGTTGAACCCCAATCAGTCTCCCACTGATCCAAGGTACAGTTGTACTCCCTATGCCTCTGATCCCAGCAGGGTACTGCGCACTTGATCCCCTTAGCTGATCTCACCCACAACTAAGAGTTGCTACGACCCAAAATCGTTGGCTTTAACAATAAACAAATTTGTCTCACACAAACAAGTCTATCAAAGGATCAATCTGTCTCCCACAGAAAAACCCTAAAAGTTTTTGTTCCGTCTTTTGATAATAATCAAGGTGAACAGGAACCAATTGATAATCCGGTATTATATTCCCGAAGAACAGCCTAAATTAATCAATCACCTTACAACAATATTAATCGTGTGGTAGCGAAACAAGATGTCGTGGAATCACAAATGATGATACGAAGGTGTTTGTGATTACTTTTTATATCTTGCCTATCGGAGAACTCTCACGATCTGAAGCCAATCAATATGATTGTACTCGTACGATAGAAGATGCAAGATCAGATTACACAACTACAATAAAAGTAGTATCGGTCTGGCTTCACAATCCCAATGAAGTCTTTAAGTCGTTAACCTGGTTTTAGAAGAAGAAAACCAAAGATTAAAGGAGAAACGACTCTAGCAGAGAAACTAGTATCACACGGATGTGTGGGGATTAGTTTTCTCAATGCTAAATGTCTCCTTTATATAGTCTTCAAATCAGGGTTTGCCTTAGTTGAAAAGCAATCAATATTCACCGTTAGATGAAAAAACCTGATTTAGATTCAAGCTAATATTTCTCAACCGTTAGATCGAAAACTTAGCTTGTCATACACAAATGACTGTATGCTTCTAGGTTTGTTAACCGTACCCAAACGTGTACATTGTTGGTTCAATAATAGTCTACCCAAAGAGGTTAACCATATGAGCGTTTCATACCAACCATGTTCTTCTTCACCATAACTAGTTCAATTGACTCAAATGAACTAGTTAAGAGAGTTGTTCAATTGCAAGGAAATCTTATGTAACTACACAAGACACAATTGAAACAAAGATGATTTGATTCACTCGAATCGGTTCATGAATTTTAATAGCCACGGTTTGCAAATGCATTCCTTAGTCTTTTAAGATTAAGTTCAGAAATCATCTTTAGATATATAACCTTCTCAAGTTCGCAGACTAGGTTCGCGGACTTAAGACACCGGATAGAGTTTACAAACTCCAGTAGAAATTCTCGGGTTTGAGAACTACGCCGGTTCGCGGACTTGGCTCAGGCAAGTAGTTTGTCAACTCCAGCAGAAATTCTCGGGTTTGAGAACTTCGACAGTTCGCGGACTGAGTTCGCGGACTTGGCACTTGCCATACTTCTGGTTCTCTTGTTCAACAAAGTTCGAAAACTTCGGTTCAAGGAATCCATTGGTTATGTAATCTAAACTCTCATTCCAATCATTGAAACATTCTTAGAGGACGTTATATAGTTGTTACATTATTTCTCGTCAAAGCAATTTTCAAAGTGATTGAAACATTCATGACTTTCGTCACTAGGTAAAGATAAACTTGGTCGAAGCGAAAAGCTTACCAACACATATTTCGTGATATAGATAGACGAGATATACTCGGCTCGAAATACCAAATGTGTATGCATACGACTTTTGTCTCAAAGAGTATGAGATACAATAGATAGACTTTTGAGTGACAGATAAGTTCAGCTCTCCATATACCTTTTTGTCGAGAAGTTCCACCGGTTCCTTGAGTAGATATTCTAGTTGTATGATGAATCGCCATGAAGTCCTTGAGCTCAAATACACTTACTATCCTAGTCCGAGACTTAGCTATAAGAGACTAGAAATCAAGACTTGTAGTTTTGATCACTAACATTGACAAACATGCTTGAGATAGCAACGCATGCGAGTTTCCAGACATAGTTGTGTAAACATTAACAAAGCTTTCTCTTCTTCATCACTAGAGCTATCCAAATAGATTCCATATTTAACTCTAACATAAACACGCATTAGACTCATTATGTACCTTTGCAAACAACAAACACAGTATCAATTTGTGTATATCATACAAACATAAAAGTCAATCAATGTTATACATCGATTTAGTAGTTTCCCAACATTTCATTCAACATAAATCAAGACACACAACAATTAATCATGTATTTTTCACTGAATATATGTTCTTATTATATTATTGAATTGCAGACTACAAACCTAACCAACCTAAAAACAACAATTTCATCAAAATCAAAATCAAATTAATTTCAAACCCTAAAATTAGAATCACTCACCTTAGTTGATTTTTTTGTATGAAATTCGAAGTTGAAGAATGGATTTGTTTCACCTAGGAGTAACGATGAAACCCTTTTAATTTAAGCCAACGAATCACAATTAATCAATAGGAAAATCGAAAGGGGATAAAAGGGGTTTGAAAGAGTTTTGAGAGGATGAAAAACTAGAGAAGAAGAAGAAGAAGTGGAAAGTTCGAACGATTTCTGATGACTTAAACCTATAAAACGGCTACTCAGTAGCCGTATTGGTCAAGTCAACAAGTTGACTGATACGGTCACTGAGTAGCCGTATCATGTAGGGAAGGGAAAAGAGGGCACAATAGTCGTATTATGTAGGGAAGGGAAAAGAGGGCACCATAATGAGGTTGTCTTCCGCCTTCTATCCCTTCCCTACATATCAGGGATAGGAAGGGATACCAAGCACCATAGTGCTTGGCCTTACCAACAGATTAGTTCAATTAAAATCGATAAGGGTGTCCCCTAACTTTATCCCTTTTTAACACCTTGCCATATCCTCTAGCTCTCCTTTAATTTCTCCGTATACTTATTAGTTTAGGAACGCGCAATTGGGGGATATCAAAACTAATTGAGGGATAGAGAAAAAAGACAAAAACTGGATCCAAATATCAAATCAGGATCACCCCTTATCTAATTATTTTTTTAATTCCTAATCTACCCCTCACTAATTAGGTTTAAGACCATAAATCTTAAGATTTTTTTTTAAATGATTAGTGTGTATTTTTATTTGAATTTGGGTGAGTGAGGTGAGAGTAGAAGGAGGGAAAAAATATTTTGAGAGGGAAATTTTTTTGGTGAAAATGGAGAATGATTGTGAAGAGAGAATTGCTGCTAAAAGGTTGAAAATTTGATTATTTTTCTTTGAATCCACCATTGTTGCAGCTGAAATAGCTCGGTGCCGGCATTGTATTCAACCGAAAAAACCATGCCGGCATTTGTTGGAAATTTTCATAAATGTTTGCCACTATCCGGGGGGAGTCCGTGGGGGCGTAGCCCCTATTTTTCTGGTTTTGATCTTCAAAACCTATTTTTTTTTGCTTTTAATCAGTCCACTGCTTAAATTTTTATGCCGGCACATGATGTAAAGTATCCGGAAACTTGTTTTTTTCACTTGAATACCGGCATTGATAGATTTCTATCGAGCATGCCGACACCATTTTCCGGCATGGTCTTCATCAATTCCGGCAATGTAAAAAAAATATTTCTGGCATGGTATTCATCACTACCAGCATGGTCTTCATCTATACCGGCATGGTCTTCATCACTTCCGACATGGTCTTCATCACTTCCGGCATGGTCTTCATCACTTCCGGCATGGTCTTCATCACTTCCTACATGGTATTCATCACTTCCGGCATGGTCTTCATCACTTCCGGCATGGTCTTCATCACTCCCGAATGTTAAAAAATAAATTCGTTTTCAAAGTGAGGGGCCAGCAGAGAAGGAGAAGAGAATTTGAAAGAGAGTGGGGAAAATCTAGAATTTGAAAGGGAGTGGAGAATATTTAGGTTTCAAATCCCTAACCTTAAAAGAGATTAATAAGAGGTGAAGATAGAAATGGGGATATGTTTTTGTTTTTTGTTTTTTGTTTTTTGATTTTAAGTTTTTTATTTTTTATTTTGAGGGAAGGGTGTTTTAGTATTTTCGCCCCAAAAAACACCCCTTAGCAGACACCTTTGGTTGAGGGAAGTAATTCATATCCCCCAATTAGTTTTGATATCCCCAATCGCGCGTTCTAGTTTAGGCATATCCCTATTTGGAAAAGTTTTAGAATTTTCCTTTTTTTCTTAGGCTGTGTTTGATAACAGAGAAAGGAAACAATTTCATGGAAAGTGTTTCCATGGAATCAGTTTCTTGGGGGAGGCAAGGAAAGACTTTCCATGGAATTCCACAGAATTGAGAATAAAACATATTTTAGGCCACGCTTTTGTTGCAATTCCATGAAAACAGATTTTTGACCAAACGCCGGAAAACACGTTATTTCCATGGAAGAAGGCTAATTCCATGGAATTGACTCCTATCAAACACAGACTTATTTCCTGTGGAATTTTACAGACACATATGCTTCTGAGGGAATAAGTGAGTTCATACTTGGATAAAAGGATTCCACTCTTCTAGGCTTTCACCGAAAATATCACGGAGATAAGAGCTTCTCCAATGGAATGTATGTGAAGATAAATGTCTAAATCCACATAGGATAGACATTCATTTTCCTTAAAATTCTTCTCCAACCCCAACTTCTTAAATCAATGTGAAGACGACATGGCTTCATTTTTTTAGACATTGTCAAGGTGAATGTCAAGTTTTAGACATTCACCTTGACAATGTCAAGCTATCCTAGGAACCTTTTGCTTACCAAAATTAATTGAAATGTATTAAATAAACATTTTTAGCTCTAATAAAATTTAAAAATTACTAAAGATAAAATATATATTTAATCCAAAATTTCTTACAAACAACACCATTGGAGAAGAATTATTTTTCTTCCCTAAAGTTACGGAAAAATTGGAATGAGGATGTATTGTTTGTGTTGCCATCTAGGAAACACACACAACCACCATTGGAGAAGCTCTAAAGGTGTGCACCGGTCTCAGGCAAGACGAGATAAAGCTGTCTATGGGTTCTCATTCTCATTATATCTAGAAATACTTGCTGGACTGCGGCAGTACCAAGTTACCACACCCAACTGAGCGAGCGTTAAATACATCGCCAAAACAAAAAGAGCCTAATACCATTTTTTTTTACCGCCGATTCAGTTCGGCAATCCACTATCGAAACCCTAATTTTTTATTTCTTCGTCTTTCCCAATTTTCCTATCCTCTATATACTTCCTTATAAATTCTCAGAAACCCCAGTATACAAATCGTTCGCTGTATTATCAGAAGTATTAAGAATCCGTACGCGTTTAATCAATCGGGATGGGTTACGAAAATGATCCGTAAGTCTTTCTTAATGTGCTCTAATTTTCAAATTCGATCAAAATCCTATCTTTTCTAGGTTTTTTTTTTTTTCCTTTTCTTCGATTAAATTTTGGTTTGTAATAGGTACCGTGATGAAGATGGTGAGCCATTAATGGATCCCGACATGGGTTTCGATCAAGAAGCTGAAGACAACGAAGAAGATTGGAGAGAAGAAAGGGAACCTACTCCAATTCATAATTACGATCCTGATAAAGTTGGTAAACCAAGGAAAAGACTTATAAAGAAGACAAGAGATGATTTTGATGTTGGTGGTGATGAAGCAGCAATGAATTTTGTTAGAGATGATTTTGAGAATGTTGATAATGATCAGATGTATAACAATAGTAAGAGGAAAAGTTCGATTGGTGCTGGTGGGAGTGGAAAGAAAGAAAAGAGGATGAAATCATCTGAGAGAAGAATTGAGAGAGGAGGTGGGTACAAAAATAGTTCAAGAAGTGCTGGAGGAAGTTCTGGAAAATCAAGTTTTAGGGCTAATAATGGTGTTGATCCTGAACTTGAAAGAGATATGTGGAATACAGTTGCTGGTGGAAATTCTGAGGTATATCAATTTTATGTCTAACTTGTTTGTTTATTGCATCTAAGTATAGATGCAATAGAATTTTTTCCTTAGTGAATTTATCCAAACTTTTTCTATTTTATTGGCGTAGGATGATGAAGAGGGCGTCAAGAATATGGATGACGAAAACTTTATCGATGATACAGGAGTGGATCCTGCTGACCGTTATGGAAGTGACAATGAACGATATGTTCGTGATGCTCCTCAGGTTGGCAATTATACATGTATATCTTGTACTTCTGATTATTTCGCTTTGTAGGATGTAGGTTCTGTGTTGGCTTGGTTTTTTTTTGTTTCGTAGGATGTAGATGTTGTTGATGCTGACTAAGATGCTTATGCAATTATGTTTCTGTTTAACATTGCGTGTGCAACTACTATTATAATTGTGTTAAGTTCTTGACGACTAATTAAACTGGCATGGCAGGCTGAGGAGGGTGAAGAAGATGATGAAGTGGAAAGGCTCTTTAAGGGTGGTAAGAAAAAGAAGAAACCTGAAAAGTCAGCTGCGGAAATGGCTTTGGTAGTTGAGCATCTTATGGCTGAGCTTGAACTTACGGCTGAGAACGACGCAGAGTTGAATATGGAGAATAAACCTGCGGTTGAAAAACTCAAGAAGTTGCCTCTTCTTATTGAGGTTCTATCGAAGTAAGTAGACTGGCTGTTGTTAATTCAGATCAATAAGTTTGTTCATCTTGTGATTTTTCTGTTAACCTCTCATTTATGTCGTTATTGCTTACAGGAAACAATTTCAGCTAGAGTTCTTAGATCGTGGGGTCCTAACACTTCTGAAGAATTGGCTTGAACCCCTTCCTGATGGAAGCTTACCCAACATAAATATCCGTACCGCAATATTGAAAATACTAACTGATGTATGTATGATGAATTATTCTGTTTTTTTCCTTGGGAAAGAATCTCTCTTTGTTACATGGTAAGAATCTGTTATCGGAATGGTAGTAGTTCACAGGCAGTGCTTGTTTTCTTTTATAGTTTCCCATTGATCTAGAGCATACTGATAGGAGGGAGCAGCTGAAGAACAGTGGTCTTGGAAAGGTAATAATCACTTCATCAAGGTTTTCGAATATTTGCAATATTATAAATTTTGAGAGATCAAAAATTATTTGTCTTGGCAGGTCATCATGTTTTTGTCAAGATCTGATGAAGAGACGACAGGCAATAGACGACTTGCCAAGGACTTGGTTGATAAATGGGTAATGTCACAAGTCTCTTTGAACCTTGACACATGTTTGAAGTGTTTACTCATTGTGTAGTTTAAAGTGTCGTTCCAGAATTCTGCTGGTATAGAACCATGAGTCAATGCATCTAAACCTGAATAACAGTTATGCTGGATCCTGATTTGTAACCATCCAAACCTTAAAGTTTACTTTTTCTGGATCGCCAGGGTAAGATAGTGTTGCTGATTCTTTAGGGTGGGGCACTTTCGTAGCTTTAGGACTCTTCAATAATTGAAGTTATAGAATGTCTGCTGAGTTTGTGGTGAGTGTTCTGTCATGTCAGTGTGATAGATGTCCTCTAAAGACTTGAGTGATATATGCAGAGTCGACCAATATTCAACAAAAGCACGCGGTTTGAGGATATGAAGCACAATGAAGATGATAGAGTTCCCTACAGGAGACCGCCGGCGAAAAAGTAATTATTAGACCAAATAGCAACTGCTTTGACCTTTTTTTTTTGTTCATTAAAAATTCTCATTGCTTTCTTTCGAACTGGATGTTCCTTCTGTAGACGGATGGACAAAGCTGCAACACTGGACTCTAGAGATGATGATCTTGATGAGTTTTCACGGTAAGAGGTTCTTGAATTACATCAGACGATTCTTAAGATTTAATGTGATAGCACATTTCTATGGAAGTATTCAAGTAACTTTTTCGGCCATTCAGGGAGAGGAAATCTGGTGAATCATCTTCCAGGCAGCATGCCTCTAGGCCCGAAGCAGCACCTTTGGATTTCATGGTGCGCCCACAGTCAAAAATAGATCCAGATGAGATAAGAGCTCGAGCTAAACAAGTTGTACATGATCAGCGCAGGGTAAAGGTTAGTTTACTTTCGACCAGTGGAAGGCTCAAATCACCGCATTTCAAGCACTAACCAGTTTACAGAATTAACGTTGTTTATTATGCAACTATTTCCTGTTCGCATAGTCGTCAACCTGATATACCAGGTTCTATTTCCTGTTCGCATAGTCGTCAACCTGATATACCAGGTTCTCTACTGTTTATGACATAGTTTACTCGGTGTGTTTCTCACAGATGAATAAGAAGCTGCAGCAGTTGAAAGCACCAAAGAAGAAAATGCTTCAAGCATCAAAGCTCAGTGTAGAAGGTCGAGGCATGGTCAAGTTCTTTTAGTTTATGTACTGCAATTGAACTGCTGATCTATCGTTCTACTATCTGTTTGTTATCTATTTCTGTTTGTTACAATTTAAGCTTAAATCAGGACGCCGTCCTATGTAATTCTCTGAAGCTTTGATTAAATCACTATGCAGTCCTATGTAATTCTCATAAAGCACTTTGGTGCCAATTGCCAAATTGTTCAAACCCTGTGCACGTTTTTATCATCTCCAACTTTGTATTTTTACTCATCAAATATTCGGGCAACTTCCCTGACCATTCTGTTTAAATAAAAATTAAAACTAGTCATGAAACACTTTTACAATTAGCTTTGCTTTGGATGGTCTTGTAATAAGTTGGCAGGGAAGACTCGTATAGAATCTGAATTGTAGAAACCTCTTCGGCTCTTCCCAAGCTTTCCGTCGTGGCAAATGGAGAGCTGTTTGCGATTTAACTTCTGCAGGTTGCAGTTCACACCGGAACAACCAATCCCATTACTGAGGTCGTCAAAGTTAGTGAGTGTGAGCATTTGGGACCGAATCTGTAATTCAATCTGGACCATCCATTTTTAGCGGGTGGGTGTCTAGCGCATGTACTAATGGACTGGATACCCAAGCAATTTGAGGGATCCAATAGATTTTGGATTGGGTGCCGTCTTAAAAATCTGTCGCACGCACACCCACACCCGACTGATCCCGAGCCGCCCACAAGTACCCTCGATTAAAAGAATATTTTTAGCGTAAGAAGTCTCAAATTTAGGATCTTTTGCTGCGCGTTTTTCCGGGGAAACCAAGTAAAGGCACATGGGTCTAGCCGAGCCGACTATTCTAAAAGCCCTCATTCATAAAGCGTTACTGGAACAATAACATAAAAGGGTCATCTACGCCCAATCCATCCATCCCACATCCATTGGATCCTGGATCAGACATGTATTGGACTGGATGAGGCGAAAACCGGCTCAATCCGGACCATGCTCACTCTAGGACCTAGGTGTTTATGGGTGAAAACTGTTTCTGCTGGTTTTGGTAAATTTGGGTGTGTGTGGATGAGAAACGAATCTAAATCCTAAACAAATGCACTGCACGGGAGTACTTTAGATTCGAGAGATCAATCTGTACAATTCTGGCCTAAACCAAGAAATGACCGTTCCAGACTTGCTTCGGTCACAAAGTGAAGGAGATGGGGTTGATCTTAGGGAGGGAAGCGAAGAAGGTGTTGAGATTATGAAGGTGTTGGCTGTTTATGACTTGTATCAGAATGTTGAACTGGCTTGCACAATGTAAGCTATCAGTTCTGGGTGTTTTCTGGATACTGATGTCAACACTTGATTTTTTCTGTGTTGTTTGAAAATAGGTGAAGGACCTATTTATACAAGTCATTGAGCGCAACCCTCATCTCGTAGGAAGTGGAGGAAGTGGAGTGATGGAGTAGGGGGGTCGTGTAGGTGATTGTCGCACGATCACGCCTTTGCCCACTTCCCTCATCATCGTTAACCGTCCATGCCTCCTGACACGTTCTCGTAATGGGAGCGTTGCACGCCGCACACTGTAAACCGCCAGACCAATACCCCAGTAAATATCCCCCAGTTTGTTGTGGCATGTTTGATGTCTCGAATGAGCGAGTCGTGGGACCCGCCACAAGAAATAGCATGCGGTGCTATTAGGTTAAATAACCAAGTTATTTATGGAATTGATATTCATGAAACATCGTGCATGCTCGATGCATGTAATGCATCACTTTTAAGCAAGTAGCTCAAAACAATCGATATGCATGAAGCATCGCTGTTTTGAAGCTTGATTGAGTAAGCCGCGGATTAAGCGTCTGAAAATAGCAGCACGTCCAACCATCTTCGAGTGATCGTTTGAAGGCCACATGGGTGGGCCATCATCTGGTTAATCACTCCCTGTGACATAGTGGCAGACGACGATCATTGAGGCACTTCATTGATTGCCTAATTTTTAATCCAAGCCGTCCGACCAAGTTGGCGAAGTTAGACGGACGAGATGATTTACGACACATGTTTATTGCCGTTGAAAGAATTTAGGGTTTTTAGAGGTGCGCTAACATCCCTCTTTGGCTTGATCGAATTCAAGCATTGGCGCTATTTTTGAGTGGGCTGATCGGGCATGCGTGGAGAGGGCTCACTGGCGTGCATGCCTACCCCTCTCAGTCCCACAAAGATTCGATCTAGGCCACTCAACTTGACCGACAAAGATGAGTGCTTGTGATCGATTTGCGACATAAATACATTGCCGCAAAGAGTTTAAAATCCGTATGGCATGCCACCTTTGGGGCGCGCATTTCGAGACACCAGGCCCTAGTCTGTATAGGCCGGCCGGTCACATGCAAAGGTGGGCCCATGGTGATCACGTTGGCATCCTTGGGACCTCTTGAGTCTATATCTAAACCGTCCGTTTAGGATGGTGAAGATGGATGGTCACGATCAATTTACGACAGATACGCATTGCCGCAAACCCTAATTAGGGTTTTGAAACAGCCCCGCCCACACGACTTTGGCCAAGCGGTTTGGCACGCTGTGGGCCTCCTTTGGGGAGATCGATCACGTGGGGCCCACATTGGGCTAACGGTGAACGCATGTGCACCTTCCTGATGGTCCTAAATGCGATCTAAGCCATCCAAATATGCTGGCTAAGTTGGATGGTTGTGATTAATTTAAGACACTAGTGGAATTCCGCGATTCTTTGAAGCATCACGCCCGCCATGGTTTGAGCAAACGTTTCATTGCTCCATTGGCCTCATCGTGAGAAAAACGATCGGGTGAGGGAAAAGTGGACCCGCCAATGTGTGCGTTAGCGCTTCCCTAATCATCCATGGGATGATCTAACCAGGTTGGCGAAGTTGGGAGGTTGCAATGGTTTTAAGACTTCCCTGGACAGTCTATGCTCGTTTGAGCTTCTCCAAGCAGCGCGAATACCTTACTTTGGGCTGGCGTTTGACGGCGCTGGAGAAGTGTGTGTGATGTTCAACCGACTGGGGCATTAGTGGGCCTGTCAGTGGTCATCACGGTGATCGCCTATTCCTGTCAGGGTTTGGCTAGGCTGGTTAAATCATGCGGCTAACTTGTGCGGTCGTGATCGTTTCTGAGACTGACATGGACAGTCTAGATTTCCCTTAAGCATGCTCGATCGGGCTAATCAAAAGCGCGTCGATACGAGATTCTCTTTGTTAGAGAATGATGTAGCCTGTGTGGGTATTTCACGCATGTCTCAATATTGGCATGGAGATTCGTGCTACTCTGTTGAGAGTGAACTCTCAGTCGTCACGTCATGTCAAATGATGAGAGTTCGGCTGAGAATATAGCACGGAAAATACTAGGCAAATCATACACTAATCAATAATGCTAATAAATTCACAGAATATTTGGGATTGTTGTTGCACGCACCATTCTAGGTGTATTTATTGAATTGCTTCAAATAAAGTGAAGAGGTTTTTTGTACTCATCGCTTCTTAAACGGATTTTCCCTTTGCAGGGTGACAAAGCATAAAATACTGGTTTTACAATTTTATCCCTGAACTAAAATCTACCATCAATATTAAATCCTCTGCTTAGCACGTAACAGTGGCGTTGTTGCGGGGTAAGCATGAGATGGTGACAGACAAGGATGAAAAATCGAAAGGGAAAGACATGAGAAGATTACCAGGAAAATTCGATTGACCTTTGAGAAGAGGTATGTGCAATCTGCAATCTTTGTGCTGGCGCTCTTCTGTCTTGGCCACGGAGTACTGGTGCCATGTAGTGTTGGTGCAGCGAGCCTTGAATATAAAGACGAGCGTTGAGGTGGTGGAGCCCTCAGCACTATGATGTGTTGAGGCAGTGACGCCTGACAACAAGAGTGAGTGATGAGGAGATTGCGCGTCTCAACACTAAGATGAAGATGTGTTGAGGCAGCGATGCCTGGAAACACGGTAGTGAGTGTTGGGAAATTTGCACGTCCCAACGCTAAGAGAAAGGATGTGTTAAGGAAGCATGCCTGGCAACACAGTGGTGAGTGTTGAGGAATTTGCACGTCTCAACACCTAGAAGAGGGTGTGTTGAGGAAGCATGCATGACAACACAGTAGTGAGTGTTGAAGATTTTGCTCGTATCAACACTAAGAGGAAAACGTGTTGAGGCAGTATGCCTGAAAACACAATAGTGTTGAGGAATTTGCACGTCTCAACACCTAGAAGAGGGTGTGTTGAGGCAGCATGCCTGGCAACACAGTGGTGAGTGTTGATGAATTTGCTCGTCTCAACACTAAGAGAAATGATGTGTTGAGGCAGCATGACTGGCAACATAGTGGTGAGTGTTGAGGAATTTGCACGTCTCAACACTAAGAGGAAGGATGTGCTGAGGCAGCATGCCTGGCAACACAATAGCGATGTTGAGGAATTTGCACGTCTCAACACCAAGAGGAGGGTGTGTTGAGGAAGCATGCCTGGGAACATAGTAGTGAGTGTTGAGGAATTTGCACGTTTCAACACCTAGAAGAGGATGTGTTGAGGTAACATGCTTGGCAACACAGTGGTGAGTGTTGAGGATTTTGCTCGTCTCAACACTAAGAGAAAGGATGTGTTGAGGCAGCATGCCTGGCAACACAGTGGTGAGTGTTGAGGAATATGCATGTCTCAACACTAAGAGGAAGGATTGTTAAGGCAGCATGACTGGAAACACAATAGTGGTGTTGAGGAATTTGCACGTCTCAAAACCAAGAGGAGGGTCTGTTGAGGCAGCATGCCTGGAAACACAGTAGTGAGTGTTGAGGAATTTGCACGTCTCAACACCGAGAAGAGGGTGTGTTGAGGCAGCATGCCTGGAAACACAGTGGTGACTGTTGAGGATTTTGCTCGTCTCAACACTAAGAAAAAGGATGTGTTGAGGCAGAATGCCTGGATACACACAGTGGTGAGTGTTGAGGAATTTTCACGTCTCAACACTAAGAAGAAGGATGTGTTGAGGCAGTATGCCTGGCAACACAATAGTGGTGTTGAGGAATTTGCACGTCTCAACACTAAGAGAAAGGATGTGTTGAGGCAGCATGCCTGGCAACACAGTGGTGAGTGTTGAGGAATTTGCACGTCTCAACACTAAGAGGAAGGATGTGTTTAGGCAGCATGCCTGGCAACACAATAGTGGTGTTGAGGAATTTGCACGTCTCAACACCAAGAGGAGGGTGTGTTGAGGCAGCATGCCTAGAAACATAGTAGTGAGTGTTGAGGAATTTGCACGTCTCAACACCTAGAAGAAGGTCTGTTGAGGCAACATGCCTGGAAACACAGTGGTGAGTGTTGAGGATTTTGATCGTCTGAACACTAAGAGAAAGGATGTGTTGAGGCATCATGCCTGGGAACACATTGATGAGTGTTTAGGAATTTGCACGTCTCAACACTAAGAGGAAGGATGTGTTGAGGCAGCATGCCTGGCAACACAATAGTGGTGTTGAGGAATTTGCACGTCTCAACACCAAGAGGAGGGTGTGTTGAGGCAGCATGCCTGGCAACACAGTAGTGAGTGTTGAGGAATTGGCACGTCTCAACACTAAGAGAAATGATGTGTTGAGGCAGCATGCCTGGCAACACAGTGGTGAGTATTTAGGAATTTGCTCGTCTCAACACTAAGAGAAAGGATGTGTTGAGGCAGCATGCCTGGCAACACAGTGGTGAGTGTTGAGGAATTTGCACGTCTCAACACTAAGAGGAAGGATGTGTCGAGGCAGCATGCCTGGAAACACAATAGTGGTGTTGAGGAATTTGCACGTCTCAACACCAAAAGGAGGGTGTGTCTAGGCAGCATGCCTGGCAATACAGTAGTGAGTGTTGAGGAATTTGCACTTCTCAACACTAAGAGAAAGGATGTGTTGAGGCAGCATGCCTGACAACACAGTGGTGAGTGTTGAGGAATTTGCACGTCTCAACACTAAGAGAAAAACGTGTTGAGGAATTTGCACGTCTCAACACTAAGTTATTTAAAATTTATTGAATATGCCTAATAGATATAAAACATTTAGTTTAAGGATAGTTACTTAGCTCTGTCTCCGCTAGGCATGTCCTTCGCGCATGATTGGGGTTTGGGTATTTCAGGATCCCCCGTGAGTGAGAAGCATTAGGCTTTAGCGATGTCGTCAGGATGATGACGGATTGATAGACGGACAAAAGTCCCCAGGTCTTTGATGGGATGAAATAAAAGGTGCCCACAACTATGAACCTTGGTTGGATGCGATCACGATCCTTGACAGGGAGGAGTGTGGTGGCTACGACACGATCCTTGGCAGGAAGAAGTGGCGGCTACGAAACGATCCTTGGCAGGAAGGAGGCGTTAAAGCGGTTTCGGCTCCTGGAGAGGACGTTGATGCTTATGGAGCAGAACGCTGAAGCGAAGCGGCTGTTGGAGTGAACGTTGAAGCGGAGCGACTTCTGGAGAGAACGTTGAAGCAGAATGACTTTTGGAGAGAACGTTGAAGCGGATCCTGGAGAGAAACGTCGAAGCGGCTCCCGGAGGGAACTCCAGTGAGGGGGCCATTAACCCCTAACTTCGAAAAACGAGTTCATGCGATTTGGCGTATGGGAAGACGGCACACAAATAGTGTTGGTCGGCAAGCCGTGTTTTTTCCTCCTCATGGGAAAGGATACGCTTCTTCTGTTTGATTTTCCCTTGCAAGTCTCAGAGCCTTGATGGTTACAATGTTGAAGTCAGAGGCCGCGTCGTGCTGTCAAACTCGACATCCTTCAAATAAACAGTGGTTAGGAGTCCCCAGTTTCATCTATCAATCGTGCTTTCCAGGAGAGGATGACGCTTGGGAACGGCTTCCCTGGCTGGAAACAACTGCTTTTCTGATACAATGTGGTTGAGTGCTGCAAATATGTCTTGACGTTGCGCCTTGAAGAAATACAGAACCTCACATAAATTTTTCATCATAGGCTGCACGAATTTATAAACGGAGTCCCCAGAAATCATGCAACTCCTGATGGGAAGAGGGTCTCTGTGTGAACTCAGGAGGGTTGCTGATTTTCTTTGCCTCGATTTTGGAGAAGTCGTTCTAGATCCTCACGCGTGATGAAATTGGACGGATGATTCCTTTCCCTTGAGCGCTTAGGAGCAACGCAAATCTCTTCATCTATGAATGCACGCCTTGTTGAAGTGCTTGCGCCAAAAGTGTTGAAAGTACTCCTCATTGGTTCTATGGGCTGACACGGCTCTTGTGGTAGTCGCTCCATTAGCGTCTTGAGGAAAGTGAGTACCTCTTTCTGAGTTGTAGCCATGTCCGTCTGATCCTTAGCGAGAACTTCTCGTATTTCCATTAAATCAACAATGGTGATAGGGGGTTGGCTTCCTCTGGATCCTCCAGTGGGAAGTGGTATTAGCTCTAGTAATGACCAGGGCGTTATGCTCGAAGAAATATTGGTGGCGGCAGCGGATCTGGCTCTGGTGATCGGAGGTGTCACATCTAAGGGAGTATCTCGCTGTTGTCTGTGTTGAAATAATAGGTGAACCCTTTATGATGATTTGAAGATGGGTCAAGCCTCCTTTGTTGTTGTAGATGTACGAATTATCGGAATTGCGCCATGTTCTGGATATACACGTTTTGTTGATTAAGTGGTAGCGGATATTCCTGACTTTAAATCGGTAGCAACGGTGGAATAAAGATAGATCTTTTCTTTTGTGATCTCTGCAGGTGTCTCCCTAGGACTCCAATGGTGTTGAGATTTGTTGTCGACTATCTCCATACTGGAACAACAGCTACGCGAATCTTCACTTTGTCTTTCTGGGTGTGGAACCTTTGAGGTATTTATGGCTTGCTCCATACAACACTTGTGGTGTTTGCAGAAAAGGCAGTTGCTCCATCCGGATCTCCAGAGAAGCCGTTGCGTTCTTATAAGCAGTAGTCACGTCTTCTTGTGTCTCCGCGCGGCTTTCTGGTCCTTTCATCTAGGAGATTAACTGCTGCTCAGCTATCCAAGGCGTTTCCACTAACATTACTTGAAAAAACATTTTTATGAAGCTTGTTAGCGAATGGAACACCGAAATTGAAATTGGTTGTTGAACCTAAATTAAATTTAACGATTGAATTGGATCTAAGATCCACCCTTTTGAAATTGAGAAAATTGGAACGAATATTGAAATATTGATTTTGCAAACGAGAGATCAATCTCCCACTGTGGTCGCCAATTGTTTATGGGTGAAAACTGTTTCTGTTGGTTTTGGTAAATTTGGGTGTGTGTGGATGAGAAACGAATCTAAACCCTAAACAAATGCACTGCACTGGAGTACTTTAGATTCGAGAGATCAATCTGTACAATTCTGACCTAAACCAAGAAATGGCCGTTCCAGACTTGCTTCGGTCACAAAGTGAAGGAGATGGGGTTGATCTTAGGGAGGGAAGCGAAGAAGGTGTTGAGATTATGAAGGTGTTGGTTGTTTATGACTTGTATCAGAATATTGAACTGGATTGCACAATGTAAGCTATCAGTTCTGGGTGTTTTCTGGATACTGATGACAACACTTGGTTTTTTCTGTGTTGTTTGAAAATAGGTGAAGGTCCTATTTATACAAGTCATTGAGCGAAACCCTCATCTCGTAGGAAGTGGAGGAAGTGGAGTGATGGAGTAGTGGGGTCATGTAAGTGATTGTCGCACGATCACGCCTTTGCCCACTTCCCTCATCATCGTTAACCGTCCATGCCTCCTGACACGTTCTCGTAATGGGAGCATTGCACGCTGCACACTGTAAACCACCAGACTAATACCCCAATAAGTATCCCCTAGTTTGTGGCATGTTTGATGTCTCGAATGAGCGAGTCGTGGGACCCGCCACAAGAAATAACATGCGGTGCTATTAGGTTAAATAACCAAGTTATTTATGGAATTGATATTCATGAAACATCGCGCATGCTCGATGCATGTAATGCATCGCTTTTAATCAAGCAGCTCAAAACAATCGATATGCATAAAGCATCGCTGTTTTAAAGCTTGATTAAGTAAGTCGCGGATTAAGCGTCTTAAAATAGCAGCAAGTCCAACCATCTTCGAGTGATCGTTTGAAGGCCACATGTGTGGGCCATCATCTTGTTGATCACTCCCTGTGACAGAGTGGCAGACGGCGAACATTGAGGCACTTCATTGATTGCCTAATTTTTAATCCAAGCCGTCCGACCAAGCTGGCAAAGTTGGACGAACGAGATGATTTACAGCACATGTTTGCTGCCGTTGAAATAATTTAGAGTTTTTAGAGGTGCGCTAACATCCCTCTTTAGCTTGATCGAATTCAAGCATTGGTGCTATTCTTGAGTGGGCCGATCGGGTATGCGTGGAGACGGCTCACTGGCGTGCATGCCTACACCTCTCGGTCCCACAAAGATTCGATCTAGGCCACTCAACTTGACTGACAAAGATGAGTGGTTGTGATCTATTTGCGACAGAAATACATTTCCACAAATAGTTTAAAAGCCGTATAACATGCCACCTTTAGGGCGCGCGTTTCGAGCCGCCGGTCCCTAGTCTGCATAGGCCGGACGGTCACATGAAAAGGTGGGCCCACAGTGATCATGTTGGCATCCTTGGGACCTCTTGAGTCTATAACTATACCGTCCGTTTAGTCTGGTGAAGATGGATGGTCACGATCAATTTACGACAGATATGCATTGTCGCAAACCCTAATTAGGGTTTTGAAATAGCCACGCCCACATGACTTTGGCCAAGCGGTTTGGCACGTTGTGGGCCTCCTTTGGGGAGATCGATCATGTGGGGCCAACGTTGGGATAACGGCGAACGCATGTGCACCTTTATGATGGTCCTAAATGCGATCTAAGCCATCCGAATAGGCTGGCTAAGTTGGATGGTTGTGATTAATTTAAGACACTAGTGAAATTCCGCGATTCTTAGAAGCATCACACCCGCCATGGTTTGAGCAAACGTTTCATTGCTCCATGGCCTCATCGTGAGAAAACCGATCGGGTGAGGGAAAAGTGGGCCCGCCAACGTGTGCGTTAGCACTTCCCTAATCATCCGTGGGATGATCTAATCTGTCCAACCAGGCTGGCGAAGTTGGACGGTTGCAATGGTTTTAAGACTTCCCTGGACAGTCTATGGTCGTTTGAGCTTCTCCAAGCAGCGCGGATACCTTACTTTGGGCTGGCGTTTGACGGCGCTGGAGAATTGTGTGTGATATTCGACCGACTGGGGCATTAGTGGGCCCTCCAGTGGTCATCACGGTGATCGCCTATTCCTGCCACGGTTTGGCTAGGCTGGTTAAATCATGCGGCTAACTTGTGCGGCCGTGATCGTTTCTGAGACTGACATGGACAGTCTAGATTTTCCTTAAGCATGCTCGATCGGGCTAACCAATAGCGCGTCGATACGAGATTCTCTTTGTTAGAGAATGATGTAGCCTGTGTGGGTATTTCACGCATGTCTCAATATTGGCACGGAGATTCATGCTACTCTGTTGAGAGTGAACACTCAGTCGTCACGTCATGTCAAATGATGAGAGTTCGGCTGAGAACATAGCACGGAAAATACTAGGCAAATCATACACTAATCAATAATGCTAATAAAATTCACAGAATATTTGGGATTGCTGTTGCACACACCATTCTGGGTGTATTTATTGAATTGCTTCAAATAAAGTGAAGAGGTTTTTTGTACTCATCACTTCTTAAACGACTTTTCCCTTTGCAGGGTGACAGCGCATAAAATATTGGTTTTATAATTTTTACTCTGAACTAAAATCCACCATCAACACTAGGCAAACGAAAACAGAGTACTTTTCGCCCAACAACGCAATACTGCTACTGTGAATTGAGCCCAGTCGTCGCCTGGACAAATCCAGTTCAAGAGTGTGCAAACTACAGAAGTCATAAGAGCAATTCCTATGGAATAAACAAACTCAGAGTTTGTTCATTTTGCTCCCACTATGGCACGAACAGTGAGTCGAAACATCAAATGCGCGTCTGTTGTAAGGACGCGCGTCATTACTAATAATGTTGGCGTCAACACTAATAACGCCCGCTTTTTCACTACCAACGCGCATCCGCTACTAGGACGCCAACAGTTTTGGTAATCGCGCCGCGTTATTTCTAATAGCGCCACCTGCTATTCCTGTCCAGGTCGTATTGTTCCTTTCCTTTCCCTATAAATTCACTTCATCTACAAACTTAAACTCACCCCTTCCTCAACATTACACAATTTCTATACCCTCTCAACTTTTTTTTTCTTCTTTTCAAACAAAACTATTCATATCAATTCAATCTCTTAGAAAAATTTCATCTTTAACAAATATGGCATCCTCACAACAAAGATCGCAAAAACGATCACACCAACAAACACCACAACTAACACCACAACAAACGCAACAAGAAACACAACAATCACAACAAAGGAACACAAGAATTCGTGGTCTCAAGTATACGATGGATGAAGACAAGTCACTTTGCAGAAATTATGTATTATATATATTAGATGATATCAATGGTATTAGTCAAGAAAAAAAACTTTTTATAGTAACATTTTACAAAAATTTCGTGAATAAAACGGTAACAATCATGGTCGTGATGTCGATGGGTTGTGTCATCATTTTTGCACAATTGCAGGAGCCGTTAGTGAATATGTAGCTATTATCACTCAAATGTGGAACAATAAAAGTAGTGGTGAAAGCGAACCGGATGTGGAACGAAGATGTCGGGAAGAGTGGCAAAAATCCCACAAAGGTTCAAGCTTCCAACATGAAAGTTGTTTCACCATTCTGAGAGTGCTTAACAAGTTTAATCCATACTTGTTGGAAGGTCATCAAGTGCCTGGAAGATCACCACATGGTCCAATCTCGCAGGATTTTTAAAATGGAGGGCCTGCTTTCTCACCTGATGGAACTCCAGGTAGTCAGGATCAACACAATAGTAATCTAGACGTCAACACCAACTGCAAGAGAAGAAGAGGAGGTGGTGTGAAAGCTGCAAAAGCAGCGAGAGACGCAGCCCAACGAGCAGCAGAAGGAGGTTCAAGCGAGTTCAAGTATGCTGATCACAAGGCAATGGAGATGCAACTGAAGGCAGATAGAGTCAGGGACCATGCCATTTCTTTAAATAATCAACAGAAAAGTCTTCTTTCGCGATAACAATACTACAGGATTGTAAGCTAAACAAGTTACTCTCATTGAACACTGGAAAAATGAATGAACGACAATATGTTATATGGACTAAGAAAATAAATAAAGTCCAGGCCGATCAAGTGCAGGCCGAACAAGTCCAGTCCGAACAAGTCCCCCACCAACAAACTGGAGTCCCCCCTCAACAAACTGGGCAGTATGTGAATGTGGATGACGAAGATGATGTCTCGGAAGAAAACGAAGATGAATTCAGTCTTGCTAATGAATGGACACGTTTAGTGTAATCCAGTGTAGTTAAGTTTAATTTAATTCAGTGTAGTCGTTTTAATTTAATTTAATTCAGTTTAGTTTATTTAAAATTACTTTTAATATAATTGCCTCAATTTTAACAAACAATCTTAAATTAGAAAACATATTAATTAAAATAAACAACAACTTTTAATATAATTGCCTCAATTGTACACGTTTATCTCCCTCTTCCTCTGCCTCGCCCCCCCCCCCCCCCCCCCCCCCGAACTGTTTGCTGCTCCTTTTAAAGCCCAAACGTGCTTTGTTAAATCTTATCTTAGTTGTGCATAGATTCCCCGATTGTGGAGTCTGTCAGTGGCAAGTCTATATTCTCTTGTCGGACGCCCATGCTCTACCACAAGATCATTGGTTAAATCTTCATCTTGAAAACTAGTCCAGGTTGGGTCACGCCTTGTTTATTTAATGACCATGTTATGCAGAATAATACAAGTCAGCATAATTTTGTTCATTTCTTGGATATCAAAAAAGCGCGTCGACCCAGCTATGACGGCAAACTTCCTTTTCAATATGCCAAAAGCGCGTTCAACATCCTTTCTGCATGCCATTTGTTGTGAGTTAAAGTACTGCATATCCTTCGAAGTCGTCGGACCAAAGCCTACCCGTTTATAAGCTTGAACCATAGTTGACCATTCTGGATAGATTCCGTCTGCTAGATAATAACCCTGAGTGTAGTGATTACCGTTGATGGTGAAATTACCGTTGCTATGCAGTTATTCTTTGAACATCTTCCTGAGTACGCTTTCTTAAAAAGGTTGGACCAAAATGCTCGACTATTGTTTCGCAAAACAGTTTGAGATACCTAAAGCCGGTTGTTTTCCCAATACGGATGTAATCGTCTGTGGAATCCGCTGGTACCTCGTAACATAATATACGGAGGGCCACAATGACCTTTTGTTCGGGACTAAAGCCTCATATATGTCGTGCATCATACTGATAATTAAATAAAGGTTGTACCTGATAAAGCTCGGCAATAATCCTTTGCGTCAAGTTGCGGCCCATGCGGAATCGATGCTGAAAATCCTCATCGGAATACACACGGTCATGATTAAAATAATCATGCATCAGCTTTTCGTGGTAAAAATGTCGATTCCGCCACGTCCATCTTCTAGTCGCAACTTCATATGGATCTAACGGCTTTGTTATGATCCCGGTTTGTAATTGCACCATAAAATTTCGTCTTCTTTTATCTTCTATCTTGATCTGCATCAATATCCATTTGACGCAAAAACTCCATACATATTTCTCCATCTTCTTCATACAACATGTCATCCATCTCCATATCCTCCCCAGAAGAATCAAAATCAGAATTCATGATTGAAAATTGAGTGTAATTGAAATTAAGAAAAGATTGATCGGATGAAAAATTGTTGTGTATTTGTGAGATCAAATTCGAGTCGTATTTATAGAGCTGGAAACTAGCCGTTCTGGTGACCGTTAAAAAGTTGTCGTTGCCGTTGGCGGTCGTGCCTCAAACGCTGGCGCACGTAGTCCTGTCGCAGGCATCATTTACAATAGCGCCAACGCTTGTAGTTCGAGCGCCAGCGTCTGAGTTTATATCGCGTGTTTGACTATTTGTCGCTCACTTCTTTTTCATAGTGGAGAATCATGTTTGACCATTCATGTGGCTCAACAAATAAATGGATTTGAACATTGCCATAGGAATTGCTCTAAATACTAGACAGGAATTGTGAGTCTGCGACGGATGTTTCCGGAAATTATGAGTTGTTTTCCGCTTAACTTACTTTTCCGCAAAAACTATCTCCGTACGAACTGTCTATTTGTCTCCCATCAGTGGGACACAGTGCTTTGAAAATATTTTACTCAGCAAAAGTAAATGTTGATTTCAAATACAAGTTCTTGTTTCATAAAGTGTGATATTTGAAGAGCTGTAAATCTAGTTACTTTTGATTTTGGAACCTCTGCAAACTAACCTGGTCCCATATACCCATCTATCTATGAGTCTATACTAACTGGTGGTATCCAGAATCTCACATCAAAAAACTCGTGTAATACATCAGGACTTACGGATTAGGAGCAAAAAAAAAAAAACGTAACTAAAGTTGTACTGTACCGTCCCACCGATCGCAAGTCTCACCCAAAGTTTTGAGGTGAGAATGACTAGCATCCTAAACAAGATAAAGTGGGCAAGATCAAATCAGTTTGTCAGATTTATGTAGATACAGTTCTTTGTACAACTGGTATTTGTCAATTGCGAAAGTTATCAAGCTAAGAGTTAGTTGAGTTGGAAGCAATAGACAGATTTTGAGGGCTTTAAATTGCAGCTTCAACTAGCAGGATCGAGCTAGTTATGGAGATGCATACCAAAGAGAAAACATGAATGACTGTGTTAATGCGATAGCATCACATAAAGCTATGTAGAACGTAGTACATACACTGTGGTATGTTTCTTGCCAATTTTTTATCATAAAATTGGCCAATTAACCCAATAATGACAATTCTTAGGTGAAAAAGACATATGAAATTTGATACTGTTTAAATGGACGAAAATGTAAAAATAGTCAGGATGCATCTAGTTTCATCCTCGCTCTTTTTTAAATTTAAGATATGATGAATCCAGTTTCATTATTGCTATTTTTTTGGTATACATTTCACTCATACTAATTTTTACTCGTCCATTAGAACCATGTTTTAAATTTTTTGGACAAATGACCCATTTTCCGATATTTTATCCTAGGGCTTAATCTGTGGGTCCACGAAAAACAAGATACTTTTCACAGACACACCCACATACAGGTGTTGTTTAACTGGGGCGAAGTCCAATCCATAAAGCATTTTTGGTCATGATTTTAAATGTACGTGCGGATGAATTTTGAAAATATACCACGATGAATCTTCCTTATTTTATTTGGGAGAAAAAGAAGAATGTGAAGGCTAAATTACAGAGGTTTATGTGAAACTCGGATGGATTTGTTTGATGATATGTCCGGATGATGCCACTATAGTACAATGGTAAAGTCATTGAGTGATGACATCAGTGATCTGAATCGGAATTCGGCAACACCAAAAAATTTGTCGATTTCCTGTGCAGATTTACAAATAAAATTCCAAGACTTAGAGTTAAAATCTCTTCTTCTTTTTTTTATCATTTGCATTTCTACCTTTACCATTTTCCCCACCGTTGAAGCTTATTTTAAAGAGTGACATATCTTTTTTAAGCATTTTAAAATAATTTGATAACAATAAGAGAAGCGATAACATTTTTCGTCATGACAAATATACCAGCAGTATTAAAGAGCTTGTGTTTCCAACTTAAGAATCTATTATTCATTTTTCCCTTTATGGGTTTAAAGCCTTTAACCTTGGCAGCATGTTTGTTTCAAGGAATTGGATGCTGGGTAATCCAATTCGTAGGAAATGTACCTAATTCTTTGAACCAAATGGGGCAAATGAACTTTTTTTAATTGAGAATTTTGATTCTAGGAATCCAATTCCCTCCAAAATAGTAGATTCCCATTGCATTGTTCCAATAGTACAATGAGATTGGTTCCGGGGTAAAAACAAAATTTATTGAATTACCTCAACCGAATATGAATATTTATGATTTCATCGAATTCCTTGGAATCCAATTCCCCATAGTTGAATTTTTAAATTTTCAATTCTCCCAACCGAACGAGTTGTAAATGAAAAGACGAGGGTACCCAAATATATCTCAATCTAAAACTTTTCCACCTGTAAGTCCTTTATCCGAAAGTGATTGTCTATAGACCGAGTCGAGAAAATACAACTAATCGGTTCACACTTCGTGTGATCGTCTATGGATACGAGATCGAGACAATACGAAAACAAGATTACTTGCATGATTGACTATGGATACAAGATCTAGACAATACAACAACGAAGTATGTTTACTTGATAAATTTTTCGGACTTAACCAAACACAATAGGATTACTATCAAGTAAATAGGAATTAACGTTTGTGTAATTTACTTTAAATTATAATAACAACAATTATAATTGCGAAAAATAAAAGTAAATGACACAGCAAGATTTTTTAACGAGAAAACCACAAATGCAGAAAAACCCCGGGACCTTGTCCAGAATTGAATACTCTCAGGATTAAGCCGATATACAAAATCAAACCAACTTCGTATAGTTGAGACCAAGCAACTAAACCTATAGTTCACCTAGTTCCGTCTGTATTCCCACGCCTCCGACTTGCAATAAGTCACGTACTTGGAACAATTCCTTTGGTTCGTATTCCAAACAGTAAAGGAACAATAAATCTGTTCGGTAACAACTCTTTCAACCAAGTGATATGAGTTCGACAAAAGGCTCTTCTGTGTATCCCCAATAAACTCCTTTGTTAGGTCCTTAGATCTATCTAATAACAACTACCAAAGTAATTGTCAAGATTTTGCAATCAATACTTTGAATCACAAAGAATTGTATTGATGCGGATCTAATCAACTAATCAATCCAATCTACCACAAGGATAAACTGATTATAGTTGGATCATCTTTACCCGAAACAAGTATTGTGCACACCAAAGATTATGAACCCAAATCAGAAATCTTCAAAGTCTTCTTTGTCTTCAAATCTTCTTAGATCTTCAATAAACACTTGCACACAATCAACTTGAATCTCTTGTGATCAATCATACACAGAACGGAGTCTGTTAACAATGGACTATCACAAGACGTCTTTAGATCTACAAACAGTCTAAAGATCCCCGTCGAAATTTCGATCTAGTTTGAGTGAATCTTATATCAGAAGAGAAGATTCTTAAGCATAAACAAACTAGGTGCAATCAAAGTTCAACAACCGTTAATCAATCAAATCAACCGAAAACTAATAATAAACCACAATTATCTAGTTTCCCACCAACGGTACTAATAGAGCTTCTCAATCACTAGGATCGGTCACCAATCACTAGGATATGTTGCATCTCTCACTAGGATCGGTTACCATATGTTGCACCTCTCACTAGGATCGGTTCCCATATGTTACACCTCTTACTAGGATCGGTTCCCACATATATATGGTATCTAACTTGTATTTGGTGCACATGTTCATAGGATCGGTTCCCCAATAACAAAAAAAACTTGTTGCACCTTTTACAAGGATCAATTTCCGATTTGTGATCGGTTTCACTAATAAAAGTCATATCAATTACAACAAATCAATCATACCATCTCAGGTGATTACTTAAGATCGGTTTCACTAATAAAAGTCATACCAATATAAAAGTCAGGCCTTGTGAATAGTTTTACCAAGAACATAAACAAGTCATGGGCGGTTATACTAAACACACATATTGGTAATTCAAAAGATATGTGATGAATAACAATACCAATAAGCCTAGCGATTTCCTTTTCGATTCACAAAACAAGTTCATGAATGTACTTCATTTAAACGAATGTAAAACCTTGTTTCCTAGGATGAAATCTTCACCTCATACCCATATAGAATCACAATAACATTCAAACGATTATGTCGATGTCTTATATACGAAGTTCAAAAGATAAGCGTTATACTTCGTATTGTATTCCTTAATACTACGTCTAACTAGAGTATAAGCATTCATAGCTTTGCAGTTATGTTTTCAATATGCACGACTTGATAGATACGTCAGGGAATGAAACAGTTCAAGTCAAATATTACTAACCTCAAGTGGAAGGATGATGTCGTCGTTGTATCTCCTTACTTCTTCAGATTCTTCAAGTCTTCACGTAATACTTGTAATGTTTCATATCCTAATACTTTCAAGCTAACCTATACGAAGTTGACTCTAGTACATAATCAAGCGACTCTTTAAATGAGTTTTGGTTCACTAAAATATGACAACCAAACTTGACATACCAACGCTTGGTGGGTTCAACCTAGCTATGCTCTAATAGTAAATGTATTAATGAAAAGAGGGATCATAAATATCTATCATCAAGAGGAATAACATTAACCCCTAGAATCTGTTGACTTCATCCATGATATTATGGCTAGTTTTAGGACTGAAAAAGACTTCAAACTTACTTGGACATAATATGTTGACCAGAGGCACTACAAAAAGTTTAAGCATAGAAACACGGTTATGACATGCAGCAACATTAGCATGGTAACGAAATTAAACAATCATCAACCAAAAAAAAGTTGACTTATTGAAATAGCGTACTTGAATATTTTTATGCTTATATGGAACCAACATTTTTCAGCATTCAAAATTGTTCACGAAGTGTTAATTTATTTTATTTTATTGTAAATCCAAATTACATTAATAGATATCAAAACAATGCATCATAGTTCATAAGAAAAGAGGCATTGTGTCCCGAAAATTTACAAACTATTTAAATCGAAAATAAGATACATCTGAAAGTTCAACAGCCGTAAATTCTAAAGGTTTTGAAAGAGAGAGAGAAAAACGAGTTTTGATATTTAAGTTTTTTTCAAAAATAAATACACAATTAAAACCAATATCAGAAAATTAAAAGCAAAATTAACTACTAAAAAACCCATAAAATAAATGTATCTTACAAAAACCCATTCACTGTACAACGGTTGTACGCGTTGACATACGTTGTACCACTAGTTTATTTTAATAAAAGAAATATAAATAATTTGTGCAACGGATAACCTGATGCGCAACGGATATTAACGTTACTAGATGTGCAACGTCTATATCCGTTGTGCACCTCCGAAAATGAAGCGTTGCTAAAACCAGGATATGGTGTAATGAACTCTGGCCTATTATCATAACTTAAATTTTCTCCATCTTGTAGAAGACAACCTTTTTTGATAGAATCTTTCGCAAAATTAGCTTCCCTAAATGTGTGAACAAGAAGGTGCTTCCATACAAAATAGAAAGAGATAGGGGAGAATCTGGATCTCCGTATTTCAGTCCTTTAGTTGGTTTAAATAACTCGATTGGAGAGTTATCGATAAGAACAATAAAGTAGCACTAGAGATGTATTCAAACATTACGTTACACCAATTTTCAAAAAATCCAAGTTTTAGCGTAATTTAAGAATTTCAATTTTACCATGTTAAAAACTGTCGGCATGGTACTCTTCAATCCCGAAACATCTTTTATCATTAATATCATTAATCTTTCTCATTTTGTGTATTATCTCATGAGTCATTTTTTAGAGCACTGCTCGGTCGAACTCGCATGCGTTGCTATCTCAAGCATGTTTGTCAATGTTAGTGATCAAAACTATAAGTGTTGATTTCTAGTCTATTATAGTTAAGTCTCGGACTAGGACAAAAAGTGTAGTTGAGCTCAAGAACTCCATGGAAATCATCATACAAGACGAAGGACTACTCAAGGAACTGGTGGAACTTCATCGACTAAAAGGTATGTGGAGACTTGAACTTATCTATCACTCAAAAGTCTATATACTCTATCTCCTATTTTGAGACAAAAGTCGTTTTGCTATATAGACTTTGATTATACACATTTGCTATTTCGAGCCGAGTTTATCTCGCCTATCTATTTCTCGAAATGTGTGTTGGTAAGATTTGGCCAAGTTCATCTTCACCTAGTGACGAAAGTCATGATATGTTTCAATCACTTGAAAATTGCTTACTTTGACGAAAAATAGTTTGTGAATAACAACTATATAATAAAGTCCTCTAAGAAAGTTTCAATGATTGAAATGAGAGTTTAGATTATATAACCAACGATGGATATCAACATTGTGTGGAAACACATATATGTATAAGCCATTTTCCTTGAACCGAAGTTTGCGAACTTTGTTGATCAAGAAAACCGGAACAAGAGCCGTGAACTCAGTCCACGAACTAGCGGAAGTTCTCAACTCGAGAAAATCTGCTGGAATTTGAGAACTCCTTCCGGGAACTTAAGTCCGCGAACTAAGTCTGCGAACTTAAGTTGGTTATATCTAAAGACGATTAACTTATTTATATTAACTAAGAATGCAAATTGCAAACCGTGGCTATAAATTTCATGAACCAATTCGAGTGAATCAAATCGTTTTTATTTTGATTGCGTCTTGTATAGTTACATAAGATTTCCTTGCAATTGAACAACTCTCTAACTAGTTCATTTGAGTCATTTGAACTAGTTATGGAGAAGAAGAATATGGTTGATATGAAAGTGCTCATATGTGATTCAGATTTTTGATTGTCGTTGTATTTTTAGTAAATAGGATTCGAACTCTAAGACTTGTTGAGATTAATTTTAAAGGAATAAAAGCGAGAGTCATTGGGATTAGGATTCCATCGAATTCATATCAATAGGTTCAATTACTCATTCTCAACAATTATCGATCAATAAAACAACATCGACTCTTATTGTTTCCAAGGTAGATTCTCCAAACATTAGTTATAAATCGTAAGCATGGGACATCAAACATCTAAGCAAGCATGACCCATCTAATAAAATAATAACTAATTTTTTCAAATCATAATTCTATTTTAATTAAATAAAAAAGTCAAATAAAGAATACAATAATTTTACCCAAGTATGAAATTCGGCTTCCTCCGTCGTCCCGATGATGGGGTTTAGCTCCACATGGTGAAAACACTCTCAAAATAATATTTCATTGCTCAAATAGTGTTTACAAAGAAGAGAAAAAGAGAAAATCAATTAAAACCGGGTTTGTAACAGTTATATGTGTGACAAACCAGAACGACCCACAATATGTGTCACTGATACTGTAGCAAATAAGTCTGCCTCTGATGTACGACCCTCATCTGTGAGTTGTTATCACTGTAGAAAAACGACTGTCCTTGCTGGTTTGTTCTTCGTGTTCTTCACTGTTTTTTTACTGCTGTTGCAGATTTCTTTGCAGCAATTCTCTCGACTCTGTAGCCTCCCCAATCACTCGACATCCCTCTCTGATACTCCAGAATAATATTTATACTCAACAAGGTCATGAATAACTCTTCATTACTCCAGATGATCTCTCCATAACTTCGGCAGTAAAAGAAAATAATCTCGGGATATTTTCTTTCCCTTTTTTATCTCGTTCACGTCTGTTAACAGACCACAAACTATAATCACGAAGTTGCATGTATCTTCATCGAGTATGACTCATTGCAGCGCACGAAATCTTCCCAAAATATCTCTACGGAGTTATGAAAGATAATTCAATTCCCTTTCTTTCTTCACGCGTCTGCATCTAGGTAACTCTCCTTCTATAACTTCTGCACACTCCACACATATTTCCAGCACACAAAGATTGCGTCGAACACATGCTAATCCTCAGAGAAACTCGAGAGAGAGTGAATCAAACCCGTGAAACTCTGCTTTTATCACCGGTGATTATCCAGCCAAAATTAGCAGAATCAGAACACATTACCAGGCCTGTTTAGCTTAATCACGTTTATCCCAATTGAATTCTGCGATTAAATCTCCTTAAATCGTTCCCAAAAATCGAACCCTAAACTGTTACTTCGCTGCAACACTTTTCCCGCCAAAACAAGAAATTTAAATGGTAGAGATGACCTCCCCCTAACAGACATGGGGTGCGAATAGCAGTTGCCGCTCCTGGGGTGTAAATAGTAATTGAGGTGCCCCTTAGTAATTGAGGTACCCCTTAGCCAACAAAGAGAGTCCGAATAACACGTGTCCTCCGGGTGCAAATAACATTTTTTCGACCAATTCTCTACAAGAGCTTATTCTTCCAAAAACACCTAAAACAAGTTTATTCGTGATGAAATGAGTCCCAGCTAATGTATTTATGGGTGAAAATGTGTCGCACTTTCGTGCTCATCAAATTCCCCCACACTTACATTTTGCTAGTCCTTGAGCAAAACAGAAAACTGACCCGCTACACAGCTGGTCATATAATAAGAGACAGATAGAGACCCCCTACACAGCTGGTCATAATTAGTTTTTTTTTCAAGACCCGCCACACAGCTGGTCATATAATGCAAGAACAAAGAAAAGACCCGCTACACAGCTGGTCATAACCCTAACAATCTTTTTTTTTTATATAGACCCGCTACACAGATGATCATTATTATTATTATTGTTATTTATTTATTTATTTTTTTCGGAGACCCGCCACACAGCTGGTCATAAAATGCAAGGAAATTCCTGAAAAAGAAAAGTAAAACGTTAACCACCCCCCCACACTTAAACATTACATTGTCCTCAATGTAATTGAGTCATCCAATGCAAAATTTAAGATGGGAAATCCATAAGATGAAAAAAAAGTAAATGAAAATATAAAAATAAAAATAAAAATAAAATAAAATACACCTACTGGAATGTACAAAAAAGGATCCCCAAAAATTAACAACCTGAAAATTTGGGGATCGACCCAAAATACAACATTTGTAAATGGCAGCTTCACACTTATTACATTTGATCAATAAAGTTCGAGAACTTCGGTTCAAGGAATACATGGTTATGTAATCTAAACTCTAATTTCAATCATTGTGACGTTCTCAGAGGACGCTATGTAGCCGTTATTCACATGCCGATTCGCGTCAGAGCAATTCTCAAAGTGATTGAAACTTTTCATGACTTTCGTCACTAGGTGAAGATAAACTTGATCAAAGCGAAACGCTTTACCAACACACGATTTCGAGATAAAAGATAAGCAATGAATGCTCAGCTCGAAATGTCAAATGTGTATGATCTAGTCTATATAACATACGACTTTTGTCTCATAAGAAGTAGGAGATAGAAGACATAGACTTTTGAGTGATAGATAAGTTCAAGTCTCCACATACCTTTTTGTTGATGAAGTTCCACGGTTCCTTGTATAGATCTTCGTCGTTGTATGATGAATCGCCATGAAGTCCTTGAGCTCAACTACACTTTTCTATCCTAGTCCGAGACTTAGATGTGTAGGCTAGAAATCAAGACTTATAGTTTTGATCACTAACATTGAAAAACATGCTTGAGATAGCAACGCATGCGAGGTTGACCGAGCTATGCTCTAACAATCTCCCCCTTTGTCAATTTTAGTGACAAAACTATTAATACATATGGAATACAAAAAAGATAAACTTTAGTGGCTCTATTCCATAGTCTAATCTTCAACATTCCTTGAAATCTTCGTCCTTCCAAGTACTCCAATGATCCCAAAGGTTGTAAGTTTAGCACCGTCGTTGTTGAAGATCCGTATCTATAACAATGAGAGAAATCGAGATTCTCGATCATTATTATACAGTGTCATAGTATTATTATGTAACATCAAAGTCCAATTGTATCACGACTTTAACAATAATACTACGACGATATGTATCACTCCCCCTTAGTCAATACTCCATCTCGATCATGGAAACCACTCCCCCTTACACAATGATCCGAAAACCATATGTATTTTTAGTGTGAACTAAAATATTTCTCCCCCTTTTTGTCAATAAAATTGGCAAAGGTAAAAGAATGGGATCATAATGAAATTTCCACAAGAGACGTTTCATGACTAAAAGAAAAATACATACCATCTAATTTAGATGGAATCTAATAGCCGAAGCTAACATCATTCATCAAGAGTTTTAAGATACAAGATCACCCCTATAAAATTCCACAGCCGCACTCCCTGCAAGATATTACCATTAAGCACAAGTTCAAAAGAACTCTCCCCCATTTGATGTCATTCCCGAGAGAACAACAAGAGCGACCTTAATTTCGAAAGAAAAGAAGGATTTTTTAACACCAAAAACCATATGAATGATTTTCTATATCCAAAGCTCAACCAAATTAATCACAAGTAAACCCATGATTAATTCAATTGGAATACGCAACTAAATCACCACAAAAGTGATCAATTTAATTGAAAGTGCTCAACATAAGTAAACTCACGGAGCTACGACTAAATTAATCACACGGAGATGACTAACTTAACCGTTCAAATACTCAACATAAGGGAAACCTTACGGAATATATGACTACATTAACCAAAGAACATGATAATGTAGCCTTTCATATACTCAACACAAGAACTTGTGGAATATATGAAAACTCAACTAGATTAATTACAAGAGAACCTATAATTGATCTAATTGGAATACAAATAACCAAACTAATCACCGAAGTAATCAATTTAATTATTTTGGGCTCAACATAAAAGAACTTATGGAACCCCGACTAAGTTCATCATAGAATATGACAACCTTAACCGTACATGTACTCGACATAAGAAAGAAAACTTATGGAGTACAAACTAAATAACCAAACAGGTTGATTAATTTAGTTCTTAATGCTCGACATATAGCATCTTATGGCACAACCAACAAAGCCAAGGTAAATCGACTTAGTTGTAAGGTGCTCAACATAAGACACACAATGGAGCCTTCACGGTTAAACATAATAAAATGGATCAATTAAGATCAATACCGTGGATAACATACAAGGATCTATTCTATTTTCCATTATAACGACATAATAGACTTTATCCTTGTTGAACAAAAGATTTTATCCTATTTTCCATTAAATTAATGATTACATAGACTTAACTTTTGTATATGTCAAAAGTCCATTCGTCCTTTCATCAATACGAATACTGATTCATGAACGACTTTACTTTTGACAGCAATATGGGATTTTCAAGTTCACGGACGTAAACAATACATATCCCATAAAAATATTGCAATATCACAAACCATTAAAATACTGCAATAAACATCATCCTCCAAATATTTTTAGAATTTAATACCGATAAACCTAAAAAATAACATAAGAAGATGAAAACAAAAATAGCTATGTGTAGTCACAATCATCGCTATTCAAAGCACTAGTTATTCTTCCAACTAATATTTTAAGTCAATCCTTGATTCAAGACTATCCATTTTCTCCTCAAGTTTTTTGGAAGACACTTCAAGTTCATTTTTCAGAGCACGAACTTGTTCCAAAACGAGATTCATGGTTAGAGAGAGCTTATCAAACTGAGATACAGAAGGGTTCTCATCAGAAGAAGAGACATGTTTGTCATAGCACATCTCATTGTCATAAGAATCGAAACGAATCTTCTTTGAGGGAAATAGAACTGTTCATACATCACTTTCTTTACTTGAAAGACTACTGGAGGACATGATAGAGAGGATGAAATGAGAGTGCTGAAGGGGTAGATCCTTTTAAAAGGAATACAGGTGTAGAATTCCCAGAAACACCCTTTTTACCAAATCATAACAGAAGTTGGTTATCAGAAAAGCTGAAGCCGTTCACGAACAAGACCTGAAAAAACACAAAGCAAATATGTTACAGTCCCCTTGTATATTATGATTCTTGTATAAGAGGAAGAGAACACAAGAATCATTTTTCAACAAGATTACTAAGCATAAGGCCTCCAATCCAAGATTGGACTGGGATAATCTTTGCAAAGAGAGAAACCACCCATTTCACTAGGTTTCTGTTTATCAATTGTGATCAGAGTTTTAGAAAAATTGACTGCATATCTTTGCAAATTCTGCACCGTTTTTTAAAACACCCTTTGATGAAAGGTAGACTTTCTTTTTGTTTTCAGCATACTACGGTTGGCCAGTAAGAATTGTTTTTGATTTGACGTGCTAAGATGATCCTGAGGTGAACTCAACTGAACGGAGTGTTTGGTAGACTCTTTTATGATAAACTCCTGGAGTTCAACACAAAATCAGGAGAGGTTTGTTGATCCAACACAGGCGGACATGTCATGAAGGAATCATGAGAATGATTTTCAGCAAAAATACTAAGAAAGCAATCATAGATTTCCTCAGGACAATAATCAAGAGTATTCATCCATGCTTTAATTATCTCTCTTATCTCCGTTTCAGGATTTTTCGAAGAGGCTTGAACACACATAAGACCAGTTTCATTGGTACGACTCTTCTTGGTATTCTTATCCTTTATATTGACTAACGAAGTTTCCTTTTGAGACTTTCTTTTACTACGTCTGAGGATCTTCTTAAGTTTTTGTATAAACAAAGACAACGTAGAAATAAAGCAATTCTCACTTTTCTCTTTCGTCAATTTTGGATGACAAGATTTATGATCAGGAGAGGTGACGCGGTTGCCAAGAAAATGATGATCGTCTCTTGACATATATTCGTGATCGAAAATTCTAATTTTTCTGACCAGTGTGTTTCGTGAAAGAGTATTAAGGTTATTTCCTTCAACGATAGCATGTCTTTTAGATTCGTATCTGGATGGCAGCGATGAAAGGATTTTTATCACAATTTCCTTTTCAGGAATCGTCCTACCCAATGCATATGATGCATTAGCAATTTCAGACAGTTTGTGATAAAAATCGTCGAACGAATCTTCTTTTTCCATAGAAAGGTCTTCCCATTCGAAATTAAGGTTTTGAAGCCTAGCTTCCTTTTCACTGGGGTTACCTTCAAATACGCTTTCTAAAGTATCCCAAGCTTCTTTAGACGTAGTGCATGAGATCACATGATGTCTAAGGTTTAGGGAAACATCATGTAGGATGGCGTTCAACCCGTCGGTGTTTTGCCTTGCAGCAACTAACTCGGCAGTATTGTACATACATAAATCTTTTGGTACAACAACATCTTTTTCCATAATAACGGGAGTCTCATAGCCATTCACAACACATATCCATGATTGGAAGTCACGCGACTGAAGAAAAGTGCGCATAGCAACTTTCCACCATAGATAGTTTGAGCCATCGAGGACTGGTGGTACGTTAATAGAGATGGCACTTCTGTCCATAGAGTCAGATCGCTACAAACACGGACTTGATAGACACATTTCTTGTGTCTAATTTGATCTCAATAATATATATTGTTGGCACTCGATTTTGTACTAATTTTGATGTTTTATGTGTTTGTAGGCATTTTTTGGGAAATAAACATTTTTGGAGAAATCGGCTCGAAAAGTTGCTAAAGGCACATCTGGAGGACAACTGCTATTCGGACCTCCACTTTGGTTAAGGGGAACCTCATTTGCTAAGGGGTACCCACAGGATATTCGACACCCATGTACTTGGTTAAGAGCTGTCATTCTTCTCCTTCGTTTGAAAACAGAAATTTGGCGGGAAATTATTATATTCACCTGCGTATTCTCTGTAATGATTTCTTTCAAGATATTTGTGAGATATTTTCGTCAGAGTCAGCTGGGAGTACCTTGTTGAGCTAAAACAGGAGCGGTAATTGACTCAGAACCGAAGAAAGACGAGTCTGTTGCACACAACAAAGCACGAGCATATATCAGGTTGTAACATGTTTTCCCGACAATAACTGAGGTTGGTGTGTATATGGAGAGGATTCGACTCAATTTTCCCTGTGTTGGCAACATGTTTGAACGTGAAAGAGATAAAAAAGAAGAGTTGGCTGCTTACAGACGCGTGACGATGTAAAACAGGGGAAGTATTTTCATGCAAAGAGATTCCCGAGATTTTGAGCTATCTTTGGTCGATTTACGTGTGCATCACAGTGTTTGACTTCTTCTAGAGCATGTTTGAGCGTGTCAATAGCAATCCGACGCATTGAAAAGAAGAGAAAACGAAGTTATTCTCGTAACAGATGGTGGAGAATAAAAATAATTAAGGAAGAAGATACGAGAATTAAATTCGAGTTTTGTCCATCCTGTGAGTATATAAAGGTTGGTCAGAGGTCAGAAAAGTGGATGGAGAGTCAGGGGTGAGAACAGAGTGTAGAAATTAGAGTTGCAGAGAGTTGTTGTTGCTGCTGCCATTAGAGAAGAACACGAAGAACAATAGATTTCAAGTAGCAGTCTTTTTCTAGTGTCTTAAAACCGTTTCGTTTTCTTCCAGAAAAAGACTGTTGCTTCTGCGACTTTTTTGTGCTATAATTTGTTAACAACTTCTTTGCAACATTTGTAACACTTGTGGACCATTGCAAATCTCTGTTTTATCTTATTTCTCCAATAAAAACACCATTTGAGCTATGAACCTTTTTTGAGTGTGTGTTCACTATGTGGAGCTAGAACCTATCCCTGGGACAACGGAGGAAGCAACTTTTCATGATTTTGGTAAATGAATTAATTCTTTATATGACTTTTTGCATAGATTTAATTGCTTTATGATTTATATTAATTATTTGTTATTTTGTCTGATGTCGCATGCTTAGTTTAAATTACTTTTGATGCGTCATGCTTACGACTTACATATAATGTTTTATGAAATCTATTTTTGGCAAAGAATTAGAGTCACAACTTCTTTTGTTTGAGCTATATTGTCTAGAGTTAATGACTGAACCACAAGAATATGAAAAGTAGTGAAATCCTTCGTCCTAGTGTCTCTTCATCCCGTGGCAATAATTATATTTTTCTTTTATTTTAGTTTAGTTTATTAATTCTTAAAATCAATCTCATCAAGTCCGAGTGAACGACAACTCTATTTACCACTATAAAAAACCATCAATTTTTGGCGCCGCCGACGCGGACTTGTGTATAGATTTGTTTTTAGTTTTTTTTTTTTTTTTAGTTTTTTTTGTTCTTTTTTATGTGTTTTGGGATTTCTTGTTTGCTTTCAGATTTGGAGCTGAGCTAAAGAAAAAGAGAGAAAGTGCTGAAAAGAAAAGCGAAGCTAAAGAAGGAAACAAAGAAGGAATCCAAAAGGAGTGAAGAAGAAGATTTTGTATATTATATTATTTTATTTTATTATAAACAGTAATTAAGATTTTTATTTTTGTAATATTTTATTTTTGGACATTTTTTTTTCTTTCGGACATTGAACGTTGGACTTTATTTTTAAAACACTAAGGAAGGGTTGGTTTAAATACAAACTGCACAGGGAAGGACGACAGTTACGATACTGTCTCACACTCTCGGGTTCGTACACTGACATTGGAGTCGGTGGCCCGAGTCGACCTCAACGGTTCATCCCCCGTCTGGAACGGGAAGTAAGAATTCTAAACACCCGTGAATCCCCTGTCAACGGGTTTACTGGATGATTTTGTATGCATATATGTTGAGGACCTGAAATCGGATTTAATTTTCTAGTAAAGGGCAAGGCCTGGCAAAATCAAGATAAGGACTCGGATTTCATCACTGTTTCCTTCTTTCCCGCCTTAGGAACATGTAACCTACGCGAACCTAAGCTTAAAATACTGACTAGAACGAGACCGATAGGGTAACGAGCTTAATAGGAAATTCGAAAAATATTGGTTACTCTTTTAAGCATACTTCGAAGTTCATGATGGTTTCTGTGAGTTGAATGCGTGACTGCGCCGCCTTGTAATACCGGTGAGGCCTTGGGTATCAAAGCTCCACCGAGCTTCCCTCGCCTCTATTCAACTTACATTGACTCGGATTGATTCCATAGGGGTTTGCTTAAAATGTAACGAATTCCTTTTCGAAAGAATAGAAGCTGGTCTAGAAACAATCTAAGGGAGCCATCATGCTTTTTGTTTGCTGGATAAAATAGGTTTGTTGTGGTCGAGTGAGCGTTGTTTGTGCTTGTGTAGAATTCCCTTGCAGTTAGGATGTCAAACTGGTATTATAATAGCCATCACAATGAATATGAATATCCAACTGAACAATATGGACATCACTCTTTTTATGACCATAGTTTGAATAGTGGTTGCGAACGCCAACCTTTCGAAGGTTATGGGTCATACCCTGGTGAGCCCAATTACTATCCACACGTGCATCAGTCTTACGAGCAAGAAGATTATAGTACTAGTTATTCGTCTCTAGAGGATACAATCAAACTATTGAAAAGTAGTCCTTTTTATGATCCCTGTGTTCCTATTCCTCCTTTAGAAGAGTCCCTCAGGAAGTTAGCTGAGTCGACGCGTAAGTTAGCTGAGATGAATAGTATAATTATAGACGAAAAAACTACAATAATGAGTGAACCTTATTTAGAAGACCACCTCAAGCGGATAGATGAGACGAACGAAAGAATTACTCGAAATTATATGAATTTCCAACACAGTGTTCCCAGTTTTACCCTTGAAATGAGGATAGTTACTATTCACCTAATCAAGATGACGAGGATAGAATTGGAGACACTATTTTAGATGAGGTTCGATCTCTTTCATGTTATTATGATGAGGATAGTGTTGATGGAGAATCATACTTATGTAGGAATAGTGATCAGGAAATGGTTACTCCAATTGAGCTTTACAATGATAATATTATTTCTAGTTCAAATCCAAATAATTTTAATAATTATTCACCTATTCAAAAGGACGGGGATTTGACTAGAGATACCCTCGTTTTAGACGATGTAGTATTTCCTGTTTACAAAGCCGATAATGATTTAGAGGAACGAGTTTATTCTGAGAATAATATTTTAGAGTCTAGCGATTTAGAAACAATAGCCTTAGACGAAGAAGATGAACTCGTAGAGCTTTTAAATATGAGTGAGGATGCATCACCTGAGTATAACCTAAAAGAAGCAATTGACCATTTTCAGGATTCCGATGATCTAGAAATTAGGGAAATTGTAGTTAGTCTATCGAGAGACACCCAAAACTCTAAGTTTGGGGGTGATTATCATTCTCCTTGTGCCATACCTTTAGCTCTTACAAAGATCCCTCACTTGGGACTTGAAATTTATGCCTCAACCATCTTACAAGATTATCTTCATACTCTTTTTCCTGAACCTAGTTGTGTCCGTAAGAGAGCTCAGTTGTTAGAAACCCATCCTCTGGTTGATGTGGTTAACCCAGGCTATGATACCAGGATTGACTTTGTTTTCCCACCAAAAACTTTTCTTCCAATTGTGGGAACTTATGATTTTCAGATGTGTCGGTTATTAAGTTTTGAGACTAAACCTAATTACTTTAGGAGAATAGGATCGACACATTTGCTTAAGGAAGACCACCTCTTTCATTGTGGTCAGATGTGTGAGTCAAATCTAATTGACTTAGAGGATCTCCAGTTATTCAGGTTATTGTTGTGCGCTTCTAAGTTCTTACTTTAGTTTTTTCAGACTTTAATACCTGAATCGGATCTTAGCTATGAGGAAATGCAGTCCATGAAAATATTTTATCTAGACCCTTTCATAGAGCCTGAACCTGAACCACAACTAGTTGTAGTTGTCTTAAACAAGGGTATGTTCGGTATCTTCTTGGTCTGTTGCAGTTTCCTCTTCTTGTGGTTATCACTTTTTGATCCAGATGACCCACAGTTATTCCGGCTACTTCTATATGATGCTATGGGGTGACTAATTCCTTCTGATGTCTGGCTGAAGACTTTAAACTTAGCACTTCTTGGGAGGTAACCCATTTTCATGCGACACGGTAATATTCTTCTTTATTTCTTTTCCCTCAAGTGGTAATAGTTTCTCCTTGTTCATATTTTTAATTTTATATTTAGAACATTGAGGAAAATGTTAGATTTAAGTTTCGGGGTAAGGGAGAAACTTCTAGCTTCACATAGTATCCGGTTAGCTAAGTTTACATACTATTTCTCGCCGAAAAGATAAAAATTGGAATTGCTAGGGATAACATTCTATTGAGACATTAGAGAAAAAGACATTGAGATCTTTGAAATTCAGGAGAGAACTTGTTCCTTTTAGAGGGTAACCGTGATGGACCTAACCATCCATGATGGAAAGGCAAGTAGGTCAAAAGGAAATGACAGAAAGACAAAGCAACCTCACAATGTAGTCTTAGTTACTGGATTACGACTCTCTCTCTGTAGAAACTTATCATCATCAACAAGCGGGGCGACATCAAAATCTATGAAGAAAGTTGAAGACGTTTAAGGTTTAGAAGCAACAATAGAAAAGAATAATTCAAAAATCAAAGCTGAAGACTTAGTTACAAAAAGTTATAAGAGAAAATGATATAAGTTGTTGAAGTTCATGATATCAAGACATCACAAGCTGCGAAGATCCAAGTTCTAAAGTCCTTCTCATGGCCTTTTAAATTTTTGTCTTGTTATTTTTGTGTTGAAAAAAAATGCTGAAAAAAAATTTGAAAAAATGAAAAAATCATCGTTACGTTTTGTTCAATAAGGCCATAGGGAAGTAGAAATCTATAAGGAAGTTTCAAGCATGAAATTAAGGAGAAAAGTTAAATTGTCAAGGTTCTACGAGGTTTGAGAGTTTATCATCAACAGTTGAAGCCGAAGAAGACGTTGTTTCTACTGAGTACTATGAGAGAGTCGAAGAGAGATGCATATTGGTTGCTTTGTTAATCCGCTTTCCATCTGGGACAAGATCTTTCTAGCACTAGTTCAACTCATCACACGTAATTAGTCCAGATGTGTAGCAGATGTCCCTCTCATCTTTATCTCTCTCCTAATCTTATCTAGCTGTAAAGCGGATGCATCTTACAATGTTTATCTAGTTGTGTAGCGGATATCTCTTTATCTAGCAGTGTTGCGGATGTGTCTCCCCTTTTCTTCAGTCAGCTTTAGAGCTGGCATCTTTAATTTCTCAGGCATTCTAGTTACTTGGAGATAGGTTGAGAATATGTATGTCCTCATAGCTCTTTGGATACTTGTGGACCAATTAGAAGTCATGGTTTTGTGGGCACACCTCTGGTAAACCCTCCCGAGATTACAACTCGTTTACTAGAGCCACCTAGTGAGTTTGAATTTTCTTTTCTAGAATAAATTTGCTCGAGGACTAGCAAATAATAAGTTTGGGGGTATTTGATAGACACATTTTTTGTGTCTAATTTGATCTCAATACTATATATTGTTGGCACTCGATTTTGTACTAATTTTGATGTTTTATGTGTTTGTAGGCATTTTTTGGGAAATAAACATTTTTGGAGAAATCGACTCGAAAAGTTGGTAAAGGCACCTCTGGAGGACAACTGCTATTCGGACCTCCACTTTGGTTAAGGGGCACCTCAGTTGCTAAGGGGTACCCACAGGATATTCGACACCCATGTACTTGGTTAAGAGCTGTCATTCTTCTCCTTCGTTTGAAAACAGAAATTTGGCGGGAAATTATTATAGTCACATGCGTATTCTCTGTAATTATTATAGTCACATGCGTATTTTCGTCAGAATCAGCTGGGAGTACCCTGTTGAGCTAGAAAAGGAGCGGTAATTGACTCAGAACCGAAGAAAGAGGAGTCTGTTGCACACAACAAAGCATGAGCATATATCGGGTTGTAACATGTTTTCCCGACAGTAACTGAGGTTGGTGTGTATATGGAGAGGATTCGACTCAAATTTCCCTGTGTTGGCAACATGTTTGAACGTGAAAGAGATAAAAAAGTAGAGTTGACTGCTTACAGATGCGTGACGATGTAAAACAGGGGAAGTATTTTCATGCAGAGAGATTCCCGAGATTTTGAGCTATCTTTGGTCGATTTACAACATGTTTGAGCGTGTCAATAGCAATCCGACGCATTGAAAAGAAGAGAAAACGAAGTTATTCTCGTAACAGATGGTGGAGAATAAAAATAATTAAGGAAGAAGATACGAGAATTAAATTTGAGTTTTGTCCATCCTGTGAGTATATAAAGGTTGGTCAGAGGTCAAAAAAGTGGATGGAGAGTCAGGGGTGAGAACAGAGTGTAGAAATTAGAGTTGCAGAGAGTTGTTGTTGCTGCCATTAGAGAAGAACACGAAGAACAATAGACTGCAAGTAGCAGTCGTTTTCTAGTGTCTTAAAACCGTTTCGTTTTCTTCCAGAAAAAGATTGTTGCTTCTGCGACTGTTTTGTGCTATAATTTGTTAACAGCTTCTTTGCAACATTTGAAACACCGGTGGACCATTGCAAATCTCTGTTTTATCTTATTTCTCCAATAAGAACACCATTTGAGCTATGAACCTTTTTTGAGTGTGTTTTCATTATGTAGAGCTAGAACCTATCCCTGAGACAACGGAGGAAGCAACTTTTCATGATTTTGGTAAATGAATTAATTCTTTATATGACTTTTTGCATAGATTTAATTGCTTTATGATTTCTATTAATTATTTGTTATTTTGTCTGATGTCGCATGCTTAGTTTAAATTACTTTTGATGCGTCATGCTTACGACTTACACATAATGTTTTATGAAATCTATTTTTGGTAAAGAATTAGAGTCACAACTTCTTTTGTTTGAGCTATATTGTCTAGAGTTAATGACTGAACCACAAGAATATGAAAAGTAGTGAAATCCTGCGTCCTAGTGTCTCTTCATCCCGTGGCAATAATTATATTTTTCTTTTATTTTAGTTTATTAATTCTTAAAATCAATCTCATCAAGTCCGAGTGAACGAAAACTCTATTTACCACTATAAAAAAACATCAGGACTTGTTAGGTCTTAAACGTGTTTGCCTGCTCTGATACCAACTGAAAAAGCGGGGGTATAACAACACCACCCAATATTTCGCTTAGTAATCTGTATGGACTAACTCCGAAATACTTTTCTAGAGAATCAACTAGACAGTCAGACTCAATCTAGATAAAAGTATCTCAAGGAGTTAATATCTCTCTCTTGATTAGATTTTTACTCAAGCTAAAAACAATAGCGAGTCTTTATCAAATACAAGGAATACTTGGACGGTACCAAAGACCAATGTCCAAGGATCAATCAATATCAATCAACAACCAAATGTTGGATTTCCAATTGATGATCACGAACGCACAACCTGTATTATTTCAATTATATAAAATATAATGCGGAAAAGAAATAACACAGACACCAGAAATTTTGTTAACGGGGAAACCTCAAATGCAGAAAAACCCCGGGACCTAGTCCAGATTGAATACACACTGTATTAAGCCGCTACAGACACTAGCCTACTGCAAACTAACTTCGGACTGGACTATAGTTAAACCCCAATCAGTCTCTCACCGATCCAAGGTACAGTTGTACTCCTACGCCTCTGATCCCAACAAGATACTGCGCACTTGATTCCCTTAGATGATCTCACCCACAACCAAGAGTTGTTGTAACCCAAAATCACAGACTTGATAATAAACAGATCTGTCTCACACAGAAAAGTCTATAAGAGGATAAATTTGTCTCCCACAGATAAACCCTAGGTTTTGTTCCGTCTTTAGATATAAAATCAAGGTAACAGGAACCAATTGATAATCCGGTCTTATATTCCCGAAGAACAGCCTAGATTAATCAATCACCTCTCTACAATCCTTCCTGACTACACAAGCAGATTGTCGAGGAATCACAAACAGTGAGACGAAAATGTTTGTGGCTTCTTTATCTTGCCTATCGGAGAACTCTCAGGATCTCAAGCCAATCAATCGATTGTACTCGTACGATAGAAGATGCAAGATCAGATCACACAACTACGATAAAGTAGTATCGGTCTGGCTTCACAATCCCAATGAAGTCTTTAAGTCGTTATCTGATTTTAGAGAAGAAAATCAAAAGTTAATGGAGATCGACTCTAGCGCGAGCACTAGTAGCACACAGATGTGTGGGGTTAGTTTTGCACAATGCTAGATGTCTCCTTTATATAGCCTTCAAATCAGGGTTTTTCCTTAGTTACAAAGCAATCCTTATTCACCGTTAGATGAAAACCTGATTTAGATTCAAGCTAATATTTCTCAACCGTTAGATCGAAAACTTAGCTTGTCACACACACTTGGGTAGACTTTACTGGGTTCTTTAAAACCGTGCCCAAACGTGTACGTGTATGTTGGTTCAACATAGTAACCCAAAAGGTTAACCATATGAGCATTTCATATTAACCTTGTTCTTCTTCACCATAACTAGTTCAATTGACTCAAATGAACTAGTTAAAGAGTTGTTCAATTACTATGAGATCTTATGTAACTACACAAGACACAATTGAAACAAAGAAAATTCAATTCGATTGAATCTTCTCACGAACATTATAGCCACGGTTTGCATAAAGCATTCCTTAGTAATTTAATATTTCATGTTCATAGCACATCTTTAGATCATAACCTCTTAACTTCACAAACAAGTTCGCGGACTTAAGTTAATCGGTTGAGTTTTCCAAACTCAGCAGAAATTCTCGGAAAGAGAACTGCCGCCAGTTCGCGGACTGAGTTCGCGGACTTAGCACACAAACGAGTTTTGGAAAATCCCAGCAGAAATTCTCGGTCGAGAACTTCCGACAGTTCGCGGACTTGGCAAGCCAATTCCACAATCCTCCCGATTTCTCTTGATCAACAAAGTTCGAGAACTTCGGTTAACGGAATACATGGTTATGTAATCTAAACTCTCATTTCAATCATTGATACATTCTCACTATGTAGCCGTTATTCACAGACCAATTCACGTCATAGCAATTCTCAAAGTGATTGAAACTTTTCATGACTTTCGTCACTAGGTGAAGATAAACTTGATCAAAGCTAAACACTTTACCAACACACGATTTCGAGATAAAAGATAAGCAATGAATGCTTAGCTCTAAATGTCAAATGTGTATGATCTAGTCTATATAGCATACGACTTTTGTCTCACAAGAAGTAGGAGATAGAAGAGATAAACTTTTGGGTGATAGATAAGTTCAAGTCTCCACATACCTTTTTGTTGATGAAGTTCCACGGTTCCTTGTATAGATCTTCGTCGTTGTATGATGAATCGCATGAAGTCCTTGAGCTCAATTACACTTTTCTATCCTGGTCCGAGACTTAGCTATGTAGGCTAGAAATCAAGACTTATAGTTTTGATCACTAACATTGACAAACATGCTTGAGATAGCAATGCATGCGAGGTTGACCGAGCTATGCTCTAACAATCTCCCCCTTTGTCAATTTTAGTGACAAAACTATTAATATATATGGAATACAAAAAAGATAAACTTTAGTAGCTCCTATTCCATAGTCTAATCTTCAACATTCCTTGAAATCTTCGTCCTTCCAAGTACTCCAATGATCCTAAAGGTTGTAAGTTTAGCACCATCGTTGTTGAAGATCCGTAGCTATAAAAATGAGAGAAATCGAGATTCTCGATCATTATTATACAGTGTCATAGTATTATTATATAACATCAAAGTCCAATTGTATCACGACTTTAACAATAATACTACGGTGATATGTATCACTCCCCCTTAGTCAATAATCCATCTCGATTATGGAAACCACTCCCCCTTGCACAATGATCTGAAAACCATATGTATTTGTAGTGTGAACTACAATATTTCTCCCCCTTTTTGTCAATAAAATTGGAAAAGGTACAAGAATGGGATCATAATGAAATTTCCACAAGAGACATTTCATGACTAAAAGAAAAAAATACATACCAACTTAATTTAGATGCAATCTAATAGCCGAAGCTAACAACATTCATCAAGGAGTTTTAAGATACAAGATCACCCCTATAAAATTCCACAGCCGCACTCCCCGCAAGATATTACCATTAAGCGTAAGTTCAAAAAAACTCTCCCCCATTTGATGTCATTCCCGAGAGAACAATAATAGCGACCTTAATTTCGAAAAAAAATAAGGATTTTTTATTGGACACCAAAAACCATAGGAATGATTTTCTACATCCAAAGCTCAACCAAATTAATCACAAGTAAACCCATGATTAATTCAATTGGAATACGCAACTAAATCAAACCGCAAAAGTAATCAATTTAATTGAAAGTGCTCAATATAAGTAAACTCACGGAGCTACGACTAAGTCAATCATACGGAGATGACTAACTTAACCGTTCAAATACTCAACATAAGGAAAACCTTGCGGAATATATGACTACATTAACCAAAGAACATGATAGTGTAGCGTTTCATATACTCAACACAAGAACTTGTGGAATATATGAAAACTCAACTAGATTAATTATAAGAGAACCTATAATTAATCTAATTGGAATACAAATAACCAAACTAATCACCGAAGTAATCAATTTAATTATTTTGGGCTCAACATAAAAGAACTTATGGAACCCCGACTAAGTTCATCATAGAATATGACAACCTTAACCGTACATGTACTCGACATAAGAAAGAAAACTTATGGAGTACAAACTAAATAACCAAACAGGTTGATTAATTTAGTTCTTAATGCTCGACATATAGCATCTTATGGAACAACCAACAAAGCTAAGGTAAATCGACTTAGTTGTAAGGTGATCAACATAAGACACACAATGGAGCCTTCCGGTAAAACATAATAAAATGGATCAATGAAGATCAATACCGTGGATAACATACAAGGATCTATTTTATTTTCCATCATAACGACATAATAGACTTTATCCTTGTTGAACAAAAGATTTTATCCTATTTTTCATCAAATTAATGATTACATAGGTTTAGCTTTTGTGTATGTCAAAAGTCCATTCGTCCTTTCATCAATACGAATGTCGATTCATGAATGACTTTACTTTTGACAGCAATATGGGACCTTCAAGTTCACGGACGTAAACAATACATATCCCATAAAAATATTGCAATATCACAAACCATTAAAATACTGCAATAAACATCAGCCTCCAAATATTTTTAGAATTTAATACCGATCAACCTAAAAAATAACATAAGAAGATGAAAACAAAAATAGCTATGTGTAGTCACAATCATCGGTATTCAAAGCACTAGTTATTCTTCCAACTAATCCAAAAATAAGACATACTAGGTATCTATACTTCTTATCAATCATTTTACTTATCTTGAGTATTCTTCTCGTATTCCCTATATTCTTCAAGCTCATCTTCGATTAGGTCAATCCTTGATTCAAGACTATCCATTTTCTCCTCAAGTTCTTTGGAAGACACTTCAAGTTCATTTTTCGGAGCATGAACTTGTTCCAAAACGAGATTCATGGTTAGAGAGAGCTTATCAAACTGAGAGACAGAAGGGTTCTCATCAGAAGAACATACATGTTTGTCATAGCACATCTCATTGTCAGAAGAATCGAAACGAATCTTCTTTGAGGGAAATAGAACTGTCCATACATCACTTTCTTTACTTGAAAGACTAGAGGAGGAAATGCTAGAGATGATGAAATGAGAGTGCTGAAGGGGTAGAGCCTTTTAAAAGGAATACAGGTGTAGAATTCCCAGAAACACCCTTTTTACCAAATCATAACAGAAGTTGGTTATCAAAAAAGCTGAAGCCGTTCACGAACAAGACCTGAAAAATACAAAAAAATTATGTTACAGTCCCCTTGTATATTATGATTCTTGTATAAGAGGAAGAGAACACAAGAATCATTTTTCAACAAGATTACTGAGCATAAGGCCTCCAATCCAAGATTGGACTGGGATAATCTTTGCAAAGAGAGAAACCACCCATTTCACAAGGTTTCTGTTCATCCATTGTGATCAGAGTTTTAGAAAACTTGACTGCAGATTTTTGCAAATTCTGCACCGTTTTTGAAAACACCTTTTGATGAAAGGTGGTGTGGTTTTAAAAGAACCTAAAACTTAGACCTGCAAGTATACAGGGTCAGTTGTAGTGAGTGCGGTTAGAAGGGGTTTGTCCTCAGGGACTTGATGTGTGTAGTTGAATCTAGGATTTTGCTTAACTGATTTCAGAGAATTTTGGGCAGTGATTGAAAGCAAAAAGCACAGCAGTGCAAAGCAGTGTGTAAAAGAGCAAAGATAAGACAGTGGAAGCAATGTGAAATGTTTAATAAACAAGAGCATGAATGAACTAAGGGTGTAAACAGTGAGAATGAGGGTACTAGGATTGTCGAATCCACCATTAACTCATACTATGTATTCAACTGATTATGATACTCTTGTCCTTTTAACAGATAAGGTAGAGGTGTCAAGTCTATTACTTACCTAAGGTGTTTCACCAATGGATGATTCAATCACAACTAAAATATCAATCCTAAGCACTAACTGTCTAACTAAAGCACAACTAGTCAGAGGATTCATAACAGTCTCTAAGGCATGAGTTGTGGTATAATCACATAGTTTTATCCTAACTACAATGCATACATGGCATGCACTGTGAGAGCAAAATGTGACAAACCAAGATTGAAATTTCTCTAGAACAATTTGAGCATTCAAGAATCACACAAACAACATAAATAACATAATACAAAGATATGGTTTCATCTCAACCTTAGGTTAGTGAACTAAAACATGATCAAATTATACTACTGGATGAAACAGATGAAATTACAGAACACTAAGAGCTTGGTGCTCCGGCTAGCCCGGGCATACCCACACACACACAATACCATCTTCTATTTATAGTTTTACATAAAATCCCTAATTTATAAACCCTAATTTTGAAAGAACCCAAATTTTGAAAATCGAGAATTCACTCACTGATTCTCTGAATTTGTCTCCTCTGCTCTCTTGCTTGTCCTTCCTTTCCTCTTCTGCTACGAACCCATGCCTTCTTGATCTTCTCTGCGCTCCTAGTTAACCCTAGCTTCTCACTGCCTAATTCATAGCATATAGGAATGATGCTAGGAATGAGAGAGAGGGAAACTAGGGAGATGGGTTTCTGTCGGGGGAAGGTAGTGGTGGTGACGCTCGAGGTCTAGGGTGAGATGGAGATGGTGGTAGTGATGGAATGGTGGTGGTGATGGAGTTGCAGGCTCTGCAATTTTTGGGAATAAGGGGAAGAAGAGCTCGAGAGAAGAATGGGTTAGGGGCTGTTTGTTTTGGGGTATAAGTGTTCTAGGTTATGGTGTTGAGCGGTCTCATCAAATTTTGATGTCAGCGAAGGGAAGATGTTGGATGAAAAGATGAGAGAATGATCCAACGGCGCGATGGAAGTGGATGTGGAGCGACCGTTGGATATGGAATACATCAAAACTGACGGTCCAAGATGGAGTTAGGTGCTATAGTGTTAGACAGGAACATCAAAGCTTGATGTACTCTGATGAAGCGACCGTTAGATGATTGAATGGATCCAATCTGACGGCTAAGGAGACACGCGGGTTTGGGTTTGAATTATGGGTTTAGGATATGGGTTTGGGTTTAGGAAATGGATTTGGGCTTAGGTAATCTTGAGCCCACTTCTTCTTTAAGAAAAAATTCATCCTTGTTAAGCCCATTTTCATCCTTGAGTCTTCCATACCGCATTCTTCACTTCTTTTCCGCTAGAGTTTCCTTCGGCTTTTTCCCGTGTCTTTGCTCTTTTCGCTCCGTGAGTTAACCAGGCTTTATTTAGTACCTAAAAATGCAAAATTAATTGAGAAAAGTATTTATTCTTGAAAACAACGAAAACACAAAATATGGGATAAAATGGAGCGTCAGTGCACAAATGATGAGTTAAATGCCAATAAAAAGGTGCAAATATATACAATATTTGGCACTCATCAAATACCCCCAAACCTGAATTTTACTTGTCCTCAAGTAAAACAAAACTAAGGAAATCCTACCTATGCCACTGTCGCTGGTCTGTCGATTGCATTTAGCGAATGCAATAATCCTTTTAAACCACTAAGTGTCCCTAGTGGACGAGTTGAATTCTCGTGAAGGTTTGTTTAGAACGTACCTACAAAGTTCTAGGACAAAATATAAGCTCAGATTCCATGAAATGTGACATGTGCAAGACAGTAGAAGCTCACAGCAAAATGGAGATGTCAATCTAGCTATCAAAGGCACAGTCCTAGAAATGATAACAAATAAAGACATGTGATAAGAGTGTAAAGTGTATCTACACATGTGTAAAGAAAGATCGGATGTTATGACTACTAATCACAATGAGATAGTTTCTCAGGCTAAGAACCGAGGTCGAAATCTAGCTAGCTGTCCGGACTTTACGAGAATTGTGAATGAGTTGGAGGTATTTCACAATTACTCGCGTTGTACATCAATGGCATACACCCTTCCTTGCTTATAACACAAAAACACAAAAGATGACTCTTTACATGACTCTTATTTACATTGACTACTCTCTTTTATTTTTGGAACAAGAGAGGATGGAATTGATAAATACTTGATTTTTTTTTTTTTTTTTTTTGAGAAAAATATTTACAACATGGTAACTCTTTTGATACATAAGCAAAAAGAAACAAAAAATTACATGACACTTTGCAAGAGGTTGGTGCACCCAGTTAAATTCGATGGTTGTCTTTCTTAATGTAACCTCCACCTTCTATCCCAACCAACCAAAGAACAAGCTAGTCAAGTTTCGTTCAGTATTCTAAAGTGATTGGCAATCGTGACTTCCGATAGAACACCTCAAGGATGAGGCTATACATGTATTGGTAGATCGTGCGCGTGCAAGTTTCTTATCACTATGTGAATTGTGCTAGAATCAGGGTGCCTAAATATCTAGACTAAGAATCCTTATGTTTACATACATGCACAAGAGTCAACATTTCAAGGTAAATGAGCTCCATTTTTATGTTTTTTTTTCGAATTTTTTTGATTTTTTTTTTTTGAAAAAAGAAAGAGTTCTATTTTTCGATTATAGCATGTTATCAAAGTATCTACTTTTCACCCCCAAACCTAAACTAAACATTGTCCTCAATGTTTCAGAAGATAAACATGATTATAACACATACTAGAGCTGGAAAACAAGCCGAAACCCGCGGGTTAACCCGTGCCCGGTCCGTGAAAACCCGAACCCGGACTGGCTAGTTTCTACACAAGCCAGGTTCGGGTTGGAGAAATGGTGACCCGTAAAGAAACGGGTTAACCCGGCCCGGCCCGTAAAATTGCGGGTTAACGGGTTAACCCGCACTTCCATTTATGCCGCGTGTCTCCTCTCCTGGCCTGGGTATAAAAACATAAAAAACCCTAGCTTCTTATCTTCTCTGCTTTCGTCTTCTCCGTCCGTGTCTTCTCTGCTAAAAAAAACCCATCTTTATTAGGCTGTGACTTGTGTGAGTAAAAGCTAGGTCTTTATCTCTCTCAGGGTTTGTTATCTCCTTCATTCTCCGTTCCTTCTCATGTCAATTATTATCCTTTATATTTCCTTATACTACAGGGTTGCAGATTTGATATTGTTTATGTTTATTTTTTCTTTTTGCAGTGCAAGTGAGAGATTAGCAGCTGTTGCGGCTGTCAAGTTTGAATCAAGAGAAATCAGAGATTTCGATTTATAAAAGCGTGATCTGAGATCTGATGATGAATTCATGATGGGTTATGTCGAATTTGTTTCTACAGCAACAATTGGAGATGTTCATGGGAAGTGGTTTTGATGGTTGATATTTCTGATTTGGATTCAACAGAAAAAAACATCCTGGAACATTTTCGTGCTAAAACCATACTGCTTAAGGTAACCCTATTTAAATGAGTTTTGAGTTTTGAAATTTGGGTGTTATTTTTTGTTTGCCATAGATTTCATTGTATCTCTTTTACTGTTATATCGATTTGTGTTGAAAATGATAAATAACTAAGATTGGGTTTCTTACACATTTCACCGAAGGTGCTTAGGCACAGAGGTATGGATTTTAATAAATTTTCTGATTCTATTTTGTTGTTTTTTCACAGTTCTTTTATTTTATGTTTTTGTGGTGTAATTCAGTACTGCCTCTGTCTTTATATTTTGCAGAGAGGAATCAGTTAGTATGGAGATGGTTGCTGGAGTACACCGAGGAACCTATGTCAGTTTGAAGGTAAACAAGTTTATGAGAGCATAGTTCATGTTCTGGATGGCAACAAATTAACTATGAGAATACTGATGAGTTACAAATTGATGAGTCTTCATGTAGTATTTTGATTCTATTTTTTGCTTTTTTCTTTTTTTGACTTAGTGGAACAGCAAGGCACCATTTTTCAAGCTTAAAACAATTTGCTTAGAAAGGTGTGTAGGATTGATTATGCAGACTCAGTTTTGTCTATAGCTCCCTTCACGCTGACTTAAGCTTAACCAATTAGTTTAAATATTAGCAAAAGAGGACTAAACTCAAATCATAGCTCACCCACTTAAATTGCCAAAGTAAGTTGTTGTCGGGTAATCAGGTAAATTCTGCTTCATTCGGCCATGTTTATTAGCCTACAGTTAACTAAATTATGCAGTCTATTCAAAAATGACAAGATAATTAATTAGTTGTGTTTTTCCAGTTATTAGTTGCCAAATCCTTACCACATCACTAGCTGAGTATTTTGTTTGATAAAACTGAATGCATAGACTAATCCAGTCATGGATTGGATTAAAAATGGCGAAGTTCACTTCTGCTTGAGCTTGCAAGCTGAAGTCTACGCATCTGGAAATGTACACCTTAGAGTGAAAACACTTTCGTTTTAAATTTAAAAGTCCTATAATGTGTCTGTGTTTTTCATTTAATAACTACAAGATGTGTTTGATGAATCTTGCCCAGGTTATTCACTCTATGTGGAATAATTTTGTAAGGCAGAACTTCCTCCGCGGAAGGACATGATAACTATTATCCTTCATGAATCAACATGAAATCATTGCCATGCATTTATCACTACAGTATCTCATGTAAAATGTAACTTAGATTTCTTTTGATGGTGCGAAAGTTTAATGATGCGAGAAACAAAAGCTGAGAACAACTGGCATAATAATTTGTTATATGAATATGGACATCAGATGTACAAAACATTTCCCATGGTATAATTATGATCTTTATTACGCTTTTTTTTCGCAGGTCATGGTTTGGGAGGATAACAGAAGCATGTGCATGAGCTTTCATTTAGATCAAAATTTTAAGGGTTCTTCTTCGAGAGTAGAAGATTTTATAATTTAAATGATACAAAGTTTTTGTGATTGCCATTATTTGTTTGTTCTTCATTTTATCGGCATTGGATTGTAAATTTTGGCGTGTGACAGGCTGAAACTGTCACTGTGAGTATGTGAATGTTGAATCTGTTGATTGGATTGATTCATAAGTCAGAGGAAACTCTGTCAAATCGGTTTCTGGCGAGTTGACTCACCATAAACGGGTTAACCCGTGAACCCGCAGGTTTAACCCGTTACGGGTGCGGGTTAAAGAAATGACCACCCGTGAAGAATATCAACCCGCGGGTTTTGACCCGTGTTAACCCGAACCCGTGTAATCCGTAACAAGCCAGCCCTGCCCCGCCCGTTTGCCAGCTCTAACACATACCATGAGAACGATGCTAACTGTAGAAAAAGGAAAGAGATTACCGGATATTGGCGAAAGCAAGTTCTGAACTCCATTATTCAAGGCAAAACCCAACAGTAACTCGACTGAATTCACATTGGGTTAGCACAATATATACAAGAAACATATGATTCCACTAAACATTACCTACCAGATTATATACAAACAATTCACTATATACATACAGTCTAAAGATTTGAGGATCAACCCAAAAGACAAAGTGTTGAAACATAGACAGTTTCAAAACACTAAAATTGGACTGAAATGGGAGCGAGAGTGAAAAACCGGATGAATCACCCCCAAACCTGTAATTTTCAACGGGTTTACTTTTAAGCACAAAATCTTTTAATTTTAGGGGTTCAGGATTCACAAGGTATAACTCAAAATGGACTTTTTGCGGGATGGTCAGAGAAATTAATTCCAACTGTGGCTCTTTAAAAATGTTGTATTTTGATGCAAAATAGTCCAAAAGGACTTGGGAGGCACACAGTTCCAATCCTAGGTTGGGAATTTTCAGAAAAGTTGGTTTAAAAGTTTTGTTACAAACCAAATCTAGGTTGGGTGGAATAATCTCAATATGCGATTTAGGTAAGAAAGTTGGTACTTCTAAGTTATTTTCATGGATAAGATCAATAGTACCAACACATACTTCCCCTAAATCAGAAATTGGTAAATCATGCTCACATTCATCGAAAAAAACATCAAGACCTAAATCGGTATCATGATTGTCCGTAGTACTCAAATCAACATCGGAAGAAATAACATTTTGTGACTTAGGAAAGGAATCAGACACATCAAATTTGTTTTCATGCATATTAACATTAGTGTCTACAAAAGATTCAACTATTCCTATGTCATGCTCATCTTCGAAGAACAATTGTACAAGTACCATATCAATATCAAAATCATATGATTTGCTATGAGTATTAGAAGAAAAAACATTCATGAAGGTCGAGGGAGAGAAGCCATATGTTATTGAAACAAAAGGTTCCACAATATTTTCATGTTCTTCTAACATAACATCATTATCATCATAATCTTCATAATCATCATCATGGTAACATGCATATTGGTCCTCATTAACAGTGGTGGTGTCATTAGTCGATTCATGTTCCTCTAAATTAGGTTCATATTCAACATCATTTACATGAATGGGACTAGACACTTCATTAGGGACAACATACATTTCCTCATGAATTTCCTCCTTTTGTAGGTGAAGCAAAATCTGATCTAAATATTCCTGAATTCGTGATGTAGATCTAGCAAAGTTTTGCTCACTGAGTCTGAAAGCTTCTGTGGTGGGGTCTAAATTCATGGGAGTACAAAATTCTTCATGTTCAAATTGTGGTGAATGGTACATGTGTGCATGGTCATTAGGGTTTATAAAAGATTGATCGCAACCCTCAAAGGATTGATTATGGTCCCAATGACTACCAGCCTCACAATTTGTGGGCATTTCATAATTTGGATTTTCATGGGATTCTCTAAATTGCCTATAATCATGCAAAATATAGCAGTATTCATCCGGGTGGTCTAAACTACCACATAAGGTACATGCATAGATTTCAGGTTGTCTATGTGAACTAGATGCTACAGATTGCTCATGTGTTTGCATTTCTAAAGCAGTAATCCGAGCCTCTAACTGATTCACAAGTGACAAATGTGTGAGTTGGGTATTGTCTAGATGTTCACTTTCACCCAATGGTGGATGATACATGTGTGAATAGTCATTAGGGTTTGCATACTGAGGTTCATGACCTACAGAAGGTCCATAATAATAATCCCTATAACTCTTGACATCATGGTCTGTGGGAGGCTCATAAGGTGAATCTTGCCCGTAAGCTTCTCTAATAGATTTATTCCCAGTGGCAGACCAAAATCCAGACATGTTATGTTTATCAAACAATCACACAATTCAAAAAGAGAAATAAGGCCCACACTTTTCAATTATGGGTTTCAAAAATTTGGTTTTTAGGATTTAAAGGTAAAGCCTATTTGGGATTTTTGGTTAAAAAGAGGGAGAAAATTTTTTGGTTTTTTGAATGGGAGAAAACTTTTGGTTTTAATTGGGAGATAAAAACTTTGGTTTTAAAATTGGGAGCAAGCCCACATTGGTGGAGCAAAGCTTTGGTTTTGAATTAGGAGCAAAATTTTGGTTTGAATATGGGAGAAATTTTTGGTTTTGTTGGGTTTTGAAAAGAAAATTTGGTTTGAATGTGGGAGAAAATTTTTGGTTTTGTTGGGAATGAAAAACATTTGGTTTTTGATGGGAAACATTTGGTTTTTATGGGTTTTGAAAACTCCTTTTGGTTTTAATGGGATGAGGCCCAGCTAACTGGTTCAAATTTTCTCTAGGACAAACCCAGTGAACGGCCTAGAGATTTGAGTACACGGCCCAACTAACGAGTTCAGTGAACCAAGCCCAGAAATGCACGAGGCCCAGCTGGGTATTTGATTTTTGGGCTCTCAGTTAGCCAAAATACGAGGCCCACTTGGGCTTAAAAACGTTTTACAAATTCTGAGTTGGGTTCAAGCCCAGAGTTCAGAAACAAAGTGCACTTGCGTTCAAGAGTTTCAGAATCAATTTACAAGGCCCAGAATTTCAGTTTTTAAAGCAAGCCCACACAATCATTGGGTTTAGGCTTACTCTTTTTAGCACATCCCAGCTGCTCTGTTGTTCTAGTTGCACAGCCCAGTTGGGCTTTGGTTCACAGCAGCAACAACACCACCAGCAGCAGCAGCAGCAGCTCAGCAGCAGCAACACAGCAACAGCAGCAGCAGCAGCAACACCATCTCCACAGCACCACAACAGCAGCAAAATTTGCAAGTTCAGTGAAATGCAATGAGATGCACAACAAGAAGGCAGAGATTATGTGAATGCAGGAGGCAGTAAGATTAATTGAAAGATGCAAGTTATGATGCAGAACAGTATGCAAAGATAAATGCAAGAACAATATGCAGTGAAGATGCAAAATGCAAATGCTACTAGAGCAGAGAAGATGCATATGTAGTGATGATGCAAATGAACAACAAGAGAAAAAGCTAAAAGATAAATGCAAGTACAGCTAAGACAAGGGAATGTACAGCAAGAACAGGACAGTAAAGATCAAGATCAAGAGCAAACAGTGAGCAAAGAGTATGAGATGCAGGTGAAGCTACAGATGAGAAACTAAAATGCAGTTACAGGAAAAACAACAAATATGCTTACACTAAATGTACAGTAAGCTAAGATGTAAGTAAAGAAAAACTAAGATGAACAGCAAGGAAAACAGAAAACAGCAAAGCAAGATACACAAAGCTTCAACCACACAACAACCAAGTCCCCGGCAGCGGCGCCAAAAACTTGGTGTGGTTTTAAAAGAACCTACAACTTAGACCTGCAAGTATACATGGTCATTTGTAGTGAGTGAGGTAAAAAGGGGTTTGTCCTCATGGACTTGGTGTGTGTAGTTGAATCTAGGATTTTTCTTAACTGATTTCAGAGAATTTTGGGCAGTGATTGAAAGCAAAAAGCACAGCAGTGCAAAACAGTGTGTAAAGGAGCAAAGATAAGACAGTGGAAGCAATGTGCAATGTTTAATAAACAAGAGCATGAATGAACTAAGGGTGTAAACAGTGAGAATGAGGGTACTAGGATTATCGAATCCACCATTAACTCATACTATGTATTCAACTGATTATGATACTCTTGTCCTTTTAACAGATAAGGTAGAGGTGTCAAGTCTATTACTTACCTAAGGTGTTTCACCAATGGATGATTCAATCACAACTAAAATATCAATCCTAAGCACTAACTGTCTAACTAAATCACAACTAGTCAGAGGATTCATAACAGTCTCTAAGGCATGAGTTGTGGTATAATCACATAGTTTTATCCTAACTACAATGCATACATGGCATGCACTGTGAGAGCAAAATGTGACAAACCAAGATTGAAATTTCTCTAGAACAATTTGAGCATTCAAGAATCACACAAACAACATAAATAACATAATACAAAGCTATGGTTTCATCTCAACCTTAGCTTAGTGAACTAAAACATGATCAAATTATACTACTGGATGAAACAGATGAAATTACAGAACACTAAGAGCTTGGTGCTCCGGCTAGCCCGGGAATACCCACACACACACAATACCATCTTCTATTTATAGTTTTACATCAAATCCCTAATTTCTAAATCCTAATTTTGAAAGAACCCAAATTTTGAAAATCGAGAATTCACTCACTGATTATCTGAATTTGTCTCCTCTGCTCTCTTGCTCGTCCTTCCTTTCCTCTTCTGCTACGAACCCATGCCTTCTTGGCCTTCTCTGCGCTCCTAGTTAACCCTAGCTTCCCACTGCCTAATTCATAGCATATAGGAATGATGCTAGGAATGAGAGAGAGGGAAACTAGGGAGATGGGTTTCTGTCGGGGGAAGGTAGTGGTGGTGACGCTCGAGGTCTGGCGTGAGATGGAGATGGTGGCAGTGATGGAATGGTGGTGGTGATGGAGTTGCAGGCTCTGCACTTTTTGGGAAGAAGGGGAAGAAGAGCTCGAGAGAAGAATGGGTTAGGGGCTGTTTGTTTTGGGGTATAGGTATTCTAGGTTATGGTGTTGAGCGGGCTCTTCAAATTTTTATGTCAGCGAAGGGAAGATGTTGGATGAAAAGATGAGAGAATGATCCAACGGCGCGATGGAAGTGGATGTGGAGCGACCGTTGGATATGGAATACATCAAAACTGACGGTCCAAGATGGAGTTAGGTGCTATAGTGTTAGACAGGAACATCAAAGCTTGATGTACTCTGATGAAGCGGCCGTTAGATGATGGAATGGATCCAATCTGACGGCTAAGGATAGAAGTGGGTTTGGGTTTGGATTTTGGGTTTAGGATATGGGTTTGGGTTTAGGAAATGGATTTGGGCTTAGGTAATCTTGAGTCCACTTCTTCTTTAAGAACAATTTCTTCCTTGTTAAGCGCTTTTTCATCCTTGAGTCTTCCATACCGCATTCTTCACTTCTTTTCCGCTAGAGTTTCCTTCGGATTTTTCCCGTGTCTTTGCTCTTTTCGCTCCGTGAGTTAACCAGGCTTTATTTAGTACCTAAAAATGCAAAATTAATTGAGAAAAGTATTTATTCTTGAAAACAACGAAAACACAAAATATGGGATAAAATGGAGCGCTAGTGCACAAATGATGAGTTAAATGCCAATAAAAAGGTGCAAATATATACAATATTTGGCACTCATCAAAAGGTAGACTTCCTTTTTGTTTTCAGCATACTACGGTTGGCCAGGAAGGATTGTTTTTGATTTGACGTGCTAAGATGATCCTGAGGTGAACTCAACTGAACGGAGTGATTTGGTAGACTCTTTTCTGATAAACTCCTGGAATTCAACACAAAATCAGGAAAGATTTGCTGATCCAACACAGGCGGACATGTCACGAAGGAATCATGAGAATGATTTTCAGCAAAAAGACTGAGAGAGCAATCATAGATTTCCTCAGGACAATAATCAAGAGTATTCATACATGCTTTAGTTATCTCTCTTATCTCCGTTTCAGGATTTTTCGAAGAGGCTTGAACACACATAAGACCAGTTTCATTGGTACGGCTCTTCTTGGTATTCTTATCCTTTATATTGACTAACGAAGTTTCTTTTTGAGACTTTCTTTTACTACATCTGAGGATCTTCTTAAGTTTTTGTATAAACAAAGACAACGTAGAAATAAAGCAATTCTCACTTTTCTCTTTCGTCAATTTTGGATGAAAAGATTTATGATCAGGAGAGGTGACGCGGATGGCAAGCAAATGATGATCGTCTCTTGACATATATTCGCGATCGAAAATTCTAATTTTTCCGACCAGTGTGTTTCGTGAAAGAGTATTAAGGTTATTTCCTTCAACGATGGCATGTCTTTTAGATTCATATCTGAATGGCAGCGATTGAAGGATTTTCATCACAATTTCCTTTTCAGGAATTCTCCGACCCAATGCACATGATGCATTAACAATTTCAGACAGTTTGTGATAAAAATCGTCGAACGAATCTTCTTCTGCCATAGAAAGGTCTTCCCATTCAGAATTAAGGTTTTGAAGCCTAGCTTCCTTTTCACTGGGGTTACCTTCAAATACGCTTTCTAAAGTATCCCAAGCTTCTTTAGACGTAGTGCATGAGATCACATGATGTTTAAGGTTTGGGGAAACAACATGTAGGATGGCGTTCAACCCGTCGGAGTTTTACCTTGCATCAACTAACTCGGCAGTATTGTACATACATAAATATTTTGGTACAACAACATCTTTTTCCATAACAACGGGAGTCTTATAGTCATTCACAACACATATCCATGACTGGAAGTCACGCGACTGAAGAAAAGTGCGCATAACAACTTTCCACCATAGATAGTTTGAGCCATCGAGGACTGATGGTACGTTAATAGAGATGGCACTTCTGTCCATAGAGTCAGATCGTACAAACACGGACTTTTTAGGTCTTAAACGTGTTTTCCTGCTCTGATACCAATTGAAAAAGCGGGGGTCTAACAACACCACCCAATATTTTGCTTAGCAATCTGTATGGACTAACTCCGAAATACTTTGCTAGAGAATCAACTAGACAGTCAGACTCAATCTAGATAAAAGTATCTCAAGGAGTTAATATCTCTCTCTTGATTTGATTTTTACTCAAGCTAAAAACAATAGCGAGTCTTTATCAAATACAAGGAATACTTGGACGGTACCAAAGACCAATGTCCAAGGATCAATCAATATCAATCAACAACCAAAGGTTGGATTTCCAATTGATGATCACGAACGCACAACCTGTATTATTTCAATTATATAAAATATAATGCGGAAAAGAAATAACACAGACACCAGAAATTTTGTTAACGAGGAAACCGCAAATGCAGAAAACCCCCAGGACCTAGTCCAGATTGAATACATACTGTATTAAGCCGCTACAGACACTAGCCTACTGCAAACTAACTTCGGACTGGACTATAATTGAACCCCAATCAGTCTCTCACCGATCCAAGGTACAGTTGTAATCCTACGCCTATGATCCCAGCAGGATACTGCGCACTTGATTCCCTTAGCTGATCTCACCCACAACCAAGAGTTCATGTAACCCAAAATCACAGACTTGATAATAAACAGATCTGTCTCACTCAGAAAAGTCTATAAGAGGATAAATTTGTCTCCCACAGATAAACCCTAGGTTTTGTTCCATCTTTAGATATAAAATCAAGGTAACAGGAAACAATTGATAATCCGGTATTATATTACCGAAGAACATCCTAGATTAATCAATCACCTCTCTACAATCCTTCCTGACTACACAAGCGGATTGTCGAGGAATCACAAATAGTGAGACGAAGATGTTTGTGACTTCTTTATCTTGCCTATCAGAGAACTCTCACGATTTCAAGCCAATCAATCGATTGTACTTGTACGATAGAAGATGCAAGATCAGATCACACAACTACGATAAAGTAGTATCGGTCTGGCTTCACAATCCCAATGAAGTCTTTAAGTCGTTAAACTGATTTTAGAGAAGAAAATCAAAGGTTAATGGAGATCGACTCTAGCGGGCGCACTAGTAGCACACAGACGTGTAGGGATTAGTTTTGCACAATGCTAGATGTCTCTTTTATATAACCTTCAAATCAGGGTTTTGCCTTCTTTACAAAACAATCTTTATTCACTGTTAGATGAAAACCTGATTTAAATTCAAGCTAATATTTCTCAACCGTTAGATCGAAAACTTAGCTTGTCACACACACTTGGGTAGACGTTTACTGGGTTCGTGAAAACCATGCCCAAACGTGTACATGTATGTTGGTTCAAAATAGTAACCCAAAAGGTTAACCATATGAGCATTTCATATTAACCTTGTTCTTCTTCACCATAACTAGTTCAATTGACTCAAATGAACTAGTTAAAGAGTTGTTCAATTGCTATGAGATCTTATGTAACTACACAAGACACAATTGAAACAAAGATGATTCGATTTGATTGAATCGGCTCATGAACATTATAGCCATGGTTTGCATAAAGCGTTCTTTAGTAATTTAATGTTTCCTGTTCAGAGCACATCTTTAGATCATAACCTCTTAAGTTCACAAACAAGTTCGCGGACTTAAGTTAATCCGTTGAGTTTTCCAAACTCAGCAGAAATTCTCGGAAAGAGAACTTCCGCCAGTTCGCGGACTGGGTTCGCGGACGAGTTTTGGAAAATCCCAGCAAAAATTCTCGGTCGAGAACTTCCGACAGTTCGCGGACTTGGCAAGCCAATTCCACAATCCTCCCGATTTCTCTTGATCAACAAAGTTCGAGAACTTCGGTTCAAGGAATACATGGTTATGTAATCTAAACTCTCATTTCAATCATTGAGACATTCTCAGAGGATGCCATGTAGACGTTATTCACAGACCGATTCACGTCAGAGCAATTCTCAAAGTGATTGAAACTTTTCATGACTTTCTTCACTAGGTGAAGATAAACTTGATCAAAGCGAAACACTTTACCAACACACGATTTCGAGATAAAAGATAAGCAATGAATGCTCAGCTCGAAATGTCAAATGTGTATGATCTAGTCTATATAGCATACGACTTTTGTCTCGTAAGAAGTAGGAGATAGAAGAGATAGACTTTTGAGTGATAGATAAGTTCAAGTCTCCACATACCTTTTTTTTGATGAAGTTCCACGGTTCCTTGTATAGATCTTCGTATAGATCTTCGTCGTTGTATGATGAATCTCCATGAAGTCCTTGAGCTCAACTACACTTTTCTATCCTAGTCCGAGACTTAGCTATGTAGGCTAGAAATCAAGACTTATAGTTTTGATCACTAACATTGACAAACATGTTTGAGATAGCAACGCATGCGAGGTTGACCGAGCTATGCTCTAACAAAACTGTCGTATATATGTAATGCGCTAACTTCCTGAACTATGTAGTGAATATTTTGTTTCTGAAAGTAAGGTATAATCGGATTATGTGGACATCGATAAACACCGATTCCAACAATCGGATTATGTGAGTAACGAAAAAATCCGATTCTGGGTTATCTTCGTCATTTGAAAAAATTCAACCCAGAATCGGTTTACAAATGCACTAACATGAACCGATTCTGGATCGAGTTTTCTTTTTTTTTAAAAAAATTGATTTTTCTCAAGTTTTGATGATGAATTAATGGTAGTTAATGTCAGGGTTAACTTGATTAAACATCATTTAATCATCCAAATTAGCATTAATTAATCAGGGGTAGTTTTCCATTTAGTAAAATAGTTGGATAAGGGGTTATCCATTTTACTTCAAAATAATTTTTTTTGTCTTCTACCTATAAGCCCCAAATAATCACAATAGGCCCCAACTAGCCAGGTTAAGTTATTCACAGTGATCGTTCTTAACAGTTGTACGGACCAACAAGAAGACAAAATTTTCTTTTTCGTATTGCACATTTTTGTCACTCTACAATTTACAAAAAAAGTGGTCATAAAAGGGACTCCCTCTTTTCGGGTCCTTCGGTCGGCCCAACCAAAATGCAACGGATACTAGAACACCGCTGTCACGGTGGGGAGGGTTGACCGAAGAAAATGAAACACTGCTAATTACATAGCGCGTTATACGTCTTTTTTTTGGTGGAATGATATATTTAGGTACATACATCATTTTATTAGTTGCAACAGAAAATTAATAAACCAAAATATGGCTACATAATGTGTTATGCATCCTTTGTGGTGGTTTGCATAATTGTTCCTTAAAGGATAAACACCTCCAAATTTTTCGTAAAAACTTTGAATTTGATATTGTTGTTTGTACTTGTTGTGTAAATCTCTTTAAAATCTTTCCAACGAGATAAAATTTGTAAAATTTCAATGTACATATTTTTAGATATAAAAAAATGGAAAAAACAAGAACAAGGATTTAATAACCGCTCACTCAGGAATCTAAGTCACAAAATGAGTAAATTTTTAATGATAACTTTCTAATCCCCAAATAAGCGGACATATTGATAATTTTTCATTTCATCTTAACACAGTACATTGTTTGACTAATGTAGCAAATTTTTATCCATGTACTTCTTGCTATCTACATGTGCCCTATTAGGACGATCGAAGGGAGTCCCTTTAGTGTTCAATAGGGGAGCTAAAATGTAGTCCATTTGTAACGTTCTTTTTTATTATTATTTTTAATCGCAAAATTGAACGCCCATTAGTTTTCTTTCCACGAAACTGGATCAACAATAGGATAGTCATCAACCACGATTACGGTTAGCCGCGGTCAAAATGATTGGAAGTCGGACGGATTGAGGGTATTTCCGGCATGAAAATGGACCGTCACCTATACTTTTAATTTTGATCTTGACCGTTGATTACCAATAAAATTCGGCCATCGGATCTAAAGCTGCTGTTGTTATTTTAAAATTTTTACAAATAAATGTTACAAAATTGTTGCATAATAAGTATTACATAAATATTACACTTATAATTGTTGTTAAAAAACTGTTACAAATGATGTTGCAAAACTGTTACACAACTGTCACGGAAGAAAAGACCCCCTACAATTCCAAGGAGCCGCTTCCAAACTTCGGTCGTCCCCGTATTGCCGCAACAGTAATCTAGTTTATGTTTTCATCGTAGCTTGTTAGCTTTGAAATTGGCATCATACTATGAAATGTTTAAGTGACATTTGTGATTATTTAGAAAAAGTCATTTGTAAAACTGTTACACAACCGTCACAGAAAAAAGATCTCGTATTGCTGCAGCAGTAATCTAGTTTATGTTTCATCGTAGCTTGTTAGCTTTGAAATTGGTATCATGCTGATGAAATGTTTAAGTGACATTTGTGATTATTTAGAAAAAGTGCCATCTGCAATAAACATACTAGATAGCGTACATTTCCAGAATAACATCTCCATGGGATGAACAGACCTGCAAGATTTCAAAATAGTAATGGTAGTTAATGTCAGGATTAACTTGATTAAACATCATTTAATCATCCAAATTAGCATTAATTAATCAGGGGTAGTTTTCCATTTAATAAAATAGTTGGATAAGGGGTTATCCATTTTACTTCAAAATAATTTTTTTTGTCTTCTACCTATAAGCCCCAAATAATCACAATAGGCCCCAACTAGCCAGGTTAAGTTATTCACAGTGATCGTTCTTAACAGTTGTACGGACCAACAAGAAGACAAAATTTTCTTTTTCGTATTGCACATTTTTTTCACTCTACAATTTACAAAAAAATGGTCATAAAAGGGACTCCCTCTTTTCGGGTCCTTCGGTCGGCCCAACCAAAATGCAACGGATACTAGAACACCGCTGTCACGGTGGGGAGGGTTGACCGAAGAAAAATGAAACACTGCTAATTACATAGCGCGTTATACGTCTTTTTTTTGGTGGAATGATATATTTAGGTACATACATCATTTTATTAGTTGCAACAGAAAATTAATAAACCAAAATATGGCTACATAATGTGTTATGCATCCTTTGTTTTGGTTTGCATAATTGTTCCTTAAAGGATAAACACCTCCAAATTTTTCGTAAAAACTTTGAATTTGATATTATTGTTTGTACTTGTTGTGTAAATCTCTTTAAAATCTTTCCAACGAGATAAAATTTGTAAAATTTCAATGCACGGATTTTTAGATATAAAAAATGGAAAAAACAAGAACAAGGATTTAATAACCGCTCACTCAGGAATCTAAGTCACAAAATGAGTAAATTTTTAATGATAACTTTCTAAGCCCCAAATAAGCGGACATATTGATAATTTTTCATTTCATCTTAACACAGTACATTGTTTGACTAATGTAGCAAATTTTTATCGGTGTACTTCTTGCTATCTACATGTGCCTTATTAGGACGACCGAAGGGAGTCCCTTTAGTGTTCAATAGGGGAGCCAAAATGTAGTCCATTTGTAACGTTCTTTTTTATAATTTTTTTTAATCGCAAAATTAAACGCCCATTAGTTTTCTTTCCACGAAACTGGATCAACAATAGGATAGTCATCAATCACGATTACGGTTAGCCGCGGTCAAAATGATTGGAAGTCGGACGGATTGACGGTAATTCCGGCGTGAAAATGGCAAAAAAACCGTCACCTATACTTTTAATTTTGATCTTGACCGTTGATTACCAACAAAATTCGTCCATCGGATCTAAAGCTGCTGTTGTTATTTTAAAATTGTTACAAATAAATGTTACAAAATTGTTGCATAATAAGTATTACATAAATATTACACTTATAATTGTTGTAAATAACTGTTACAAACGATGTTGCAAAACTGTTACACAACTGTCACGGAAGAAAAGACCCCCTACAATTCCAAGGAGCCGCTTCCAAACTTCGGTCGTCCCCGTATTGCCGCAACAGTAATCTAGTTTATGTTTTCATCGTAGCTTGTTAGCTTTGAAATTGGCATCATACTATGAAATGTTTAAGTGACATTTGTGATTATTTAGAAAAAGTCATTTGTAAAACTGTTACACAACCGTCACAGAAAAAAGATCCCGTATTGCTGCTGCAGTGATCTGGTTTATGTTTTCATCGTAGCTTGTTAGCTTTGAAATTGGTATCATGCTGATGAAATGTTTAAGTGACATTTGTGATTATTTAGAAAAAGTGCCATCTGCAATAAACATACTAGATAGCGTACATTTCCAGAAAAAACATCTCCATGGGATGAACAGACCTGCAAGATTTCAAAATCCTTTTATGACGTGCGACATGGTTTGTAAGCTGGTGCGTCCAAATCAAAATTCGTGGCTAAACTAAAGGAATGGTTCATAAATTACTTTTATGATTTATTATTTTATTATAGAGAGAATCATTTATAACTTTCAATAAATTTATATACTTTATTGGCTTTTAGTCCGAGAATAAATTTACAAGAATAAGTTCTCTAAACTATAAAACTTTGTGAACACAAAGATCATAGTCATCTTAATATTCACAAATAATGCGCGCAGACTCATGACAATACAGTAAATAAGCTGCGCCTGAGGGGAATGGATAGGTTATGTCGAATCCTTGACTCAGAGTTCTAATACTCTTCCTCGTCTCATCAACCACAATCATTATTCTTGGCTCATACAATAAGATAAATAGTGGATGAAGTATAAAATGTACGAACATGATATATCATAAGTATTGAATTGAACATATAAAGTATAAATGCATGAATATAGATGAAACGATTAACTTATATGATTCATCACTCAGATCTCTGTCTACGAGTTTGGGTTTTTCATTATATGTATGAAGGTTACAGAAATAGTCGAATGACTTTGAGACCAACATAAGCCTGCGTAGCAGGAGGAACTTCACTTACACTTTCTCTATCTCTCTGTCTCTCTCCTATTCTCCTCTCAATATTTTTCCGCCCCCTTGTTCACTTGGTAGAGAGGGGTATTTATAGGGAGGTTACGTGGGGTCCACTTCTGAAGCCCGTTATAACCTTATCCTCTTGTGTTTTGTGCCACTCACGCAGAAGTCTTCGTGTTCTCGGCTGCATCTGCGTGTTCTGTCTGGATACGCAGTGTTATCTGCGCTTCCAATACAGGCTGACTGACACGTATGCTGTTTGAGGGTATTTAATGCGGGTAGTTGAGATGTATGTCCGCGGTAGACAGTTGTCCTCTGCCCCTGTCTTGTCTGCGTCAGTCTGACTATCCCCAGCCGTAGATCTTAGATCTTTCTAGGGATAGGATAAAGTGACTCTTGGCTGTCCACGCGTGATATCATATCTTGATGCCCTTAGCCGCATGTCCTCCACGTGTGTCTTTGTGGGCACGTGGCGGAAGATGAAATGTGTACCTACAATTTGCCCCTTTTCCTCCTACTGGGCGGTTAGTCGAAGTGGGAAGAAAAAACGTGTTACTCTCTTCATCTTCTCTTTATTATTTTCCTAGATTTTAGGGCACGTTCCCCACTATTTGTAATAACTTCTTCTTGGGTAGTGGAAAAACGTATTACTCTCTTCATCTTCTCTTTATTATTTTCCTAGATTTTAGGGCACATTCCCCACTATTTGCAATAACTTCTTCTTGGGTAGTGGGGCGGTTTTTATTTCTCTTTGCATATGTATATGAGAAGGAATGTGAAAATTCTCTAATCATAAATTTCATTCCTTCTCTTTCCTCGAAATTTTTATTCTTTGTTCTCTGCTTTGGTATCCTTGTTATTAACTGTTGCTGCTGCTACTGTTGCTCCTCAAAGTTTTCTGCTGCTGCTGCTACTGTTGTTCGTCGAGGTTTTCTGCTGCTGCTACTGTTGTTCGTCGAGGTTTTCTGCTGCTGCTACTGTTCATCGAGGCTTTCTGCTTAATTTTTTGTTTATAGGTAGGTGGTTTTACTGTGTCTTGATTATATTTTGATGAACTGTTGCTATATGTGTTTGTGATGAAGAACATATATATAAGTGTGTGTATGATTGCCCCTGTTCGTTATTACAAACAGTAATGATTTCTTCCTTCGTATATGCTTGCCCCTATTTGTTATTTTCCCTTTTATTTAGGGTTTGTTCTTATTTTCCATCTGGTTCATGATTATGAAGAACTGGATGAAATTGGTTTTTTTGATTTCTGTTTTGTCTTCGCGGAAATTTGAAACTTGTTTGTATACTAGCAGACATGGCTGACCGTCCGCGGGTTTCTTATCAAACTCCACCACCTAATCGCGTAGATCTCCTCCGCGTAGGGATCCTGATGTTTCTCCGCCTGGTGGAGGTTCGTCTAAATCTTCCCAAGGTGATGCCCCCATTCATAGGGTTTCGTCTTCTTCTGGTTAGAGGTACTTATCTTCTAAGAGGGGTGAGTCGCATAGAGGGAATACGCAGAAGGGGGACCGGCCAAAAGAGGTTCCTGGCTCCCGGTATGCTGTTTCTCGTCCCTTAGTTAATGCGCGTGATGATCCCAAGAGAACGCGGGATGTCCTACCTCTTCGGTCAGTGGCGCCTCCTTCCGCGTCTCATCAACATCCTCTACCTCCCCCTCCAGTGTCTCAACCCAAGGGGAGGTCTTCGAAAGAAGTGGTTTCGAAGACTGATGTATCTAAGGTTCATCCTAAGAGGAAAGCTTCCGATAGAAACCCTTCGGGTTCTGCGCCTGATCCCGTGGAGGAGGAAGATATTTCTCAGGAAATACGTAGCGTCGCTGTTGGGAGAAGAAAGTGACCTTCAAACATATTGATCTGGAGGTTTTCAAGGAAAAGCATGGTCTTCAGCTATTCGATGTTCGTTTTTACGCTGCTGATGATGATATTACTTATGAGATGATATCGACATATAAGTTTGATGAATTTCATCTGCTGACCACGGTGGGGGCCTTTGAAGCGGGTCTTATGTTGCCTTTGTACAAGTCTGGGGATTCTTTTTATTATGATGTGCTGGCTGGTCGAGAGGGTTCTTCGAAGAACACACATGTCGCTCTATTTCCCAACTTCATGGGAATTATCTTCGTGCACTGAGGGAGTGTTATCTTCGGAGCAAAGGAGAGACAATGATGACTTATGTTCCCAATCCTGAGGAAAGGGAGTGGTATACGCCTGAGAATTTTAACAAGTCTTTCGGTGACTATGTTAACAGTAGGAATCGTAAACCGTGGAGTGTGAGTCTTCGAATATTGCCGCTCCTCGTGGTGAGATCCGCCTTCTGAGTGAAGTAAGTGGTGCTAAGGTGAAGTACGTCCCGGGTACAGAGAATTCTACTAACAAACTGGTGTTTCCTACTCGTGAGCGGATCAAGCGTGATCATGACTATGAATGGCACGCAACTGTTATTGAGGTTGTTGGTCCCTGGGCTTGGGGGTGGGTTCCAGGTCCGCAAGGATGGCGTCCTACCGCAGATAGCCAGATACGTGCGGCTCCTCCTGCTCGTTATGGGAATTTCCGTCCTTGGCATTTGAATTTTGAGGGCATGAATTTCCAATATGCCCTCGATGTTGTTGATGGAGATGACGAAGAGAGTTCCGATGCTGATCTTCAGCGAAGAATGCTGCGGTTGTCAAGGTAAGATTTCCATATGCCTTGTCCTTTAGTTGAGGCAGTTTTAATTCTTTTCAAAGTCAGGGATTTTTATTCTTGTGCCTTGTCTTTTTAGGCGACGAAGAAGAGGAGGATAAATCCCAAAGTCCACCACCGCAACAATCGAGGAGGCGGAGGTTATGAAGAAGTTAACAGTCCTGTGACTGAGCTTGGAGAGGATGAAGATATGTCTGATATGGAAGAGCGTACTGATACATCCCCTCCAGGTCATGATGATGAAGAATTTGTTGAAGGGAATACTACCGCTGGTGGCAGCGGTATTGGTGGTGAAATTAATCCCGCAGGTTGTCATGATGCTGGTGCCGAAGCTAATCCTGCGGGTTGCAGTGATGCTGGTGATGATAACACTGGCCTTGGTGATAGGGTGTTGGTGGTGAAATTCCTGCTATGTCTCAGGAGTTTTCCTTTGGTCGGATTTATTCTGCGGAGGATAGTTTTGACATAAACGCTGCCCTGGGCCTGGCTTCTGAGTTCAACCTGCTTTCCCCAAACGATGATTGGGATGTGCTTGGTAACTCTAGCAAGGCGGATGGAAAGGGCAAGGGAGTCGTGGATGCTAGTGATGTTCCAGAGGGGAGCGGTGCTAGAGACCTTCCAGATTTGGATGCGGGAGTAGCCTCGAACTCTTCGGGTGCTAAATTCACGGACATGGGTAAGGCCTCGGTTGGGTCTTCTGGAGATGATTTTCCTCAGTCACTGATCCTTGAGGGTGATGATGCCATCTTAGCTTGGTTTAAAAAGAAGAACTTGATGTTCGTACCCAATCCAGCTCCTGTGGTGGAGGGTGAGAAGAAATCTGATGCCTATACCCGTAAGATGATGCAATTGTCTCCCGAGGACCAGGTTGCAGAAGCGTGGGATAAGAATCTTCGGGCCTTGGAGGCTGCTCTAGTAGTCGACGCTCCCTCGACTGTTGCTGATATGATGGCGTTGGCTGATGGGTATCAGTATGGATTTCCCCAACAGCGGATGTTAGAGGTGAGTTCTCTTATCATTTCCTTGTATCAATTTTAGCTTTTAGAGTCAGGGTGTTCTAATCTTCTGATTCGCAGATGATGAGGAGTGAGCATTGCAATCACATGTTGTACCAGTTTTTTAAGGCCAAATCCCTTAAGTTGGAGGCTAAGCTTCGTCTTCGGGAAGAGGAGCTTACTGCGGCTGAGACTGTCATTGCTGATAGGGATAGGGAGATATGTGAGTTGAAGAGTCTCCTCAAGGCTAAGGAGCAACAAGGCAAGGAGGAGGAGAAGCTTCGCTTGGATCTTGCTATGGCTCGTAGTGAGTTGGAAGAGGCCAAGAAGAATTCTTCGGCTGTTACAGGTTTGATTATCTGTTCTCTTCCTTTGTTGTCCTTTACTGTAATTAGTGTTCTGTCTGAGTCTCCCTCCCCCACCCTATCTTCAGTGGGTGGAGTTCCTGAGTTAGTATGGCTTCGGAAAGAGCGGCACGTCAGAAATCTCGCATCGCAGAGTTGGTAGAGAAGATAAAGAGCGAGGCTGATAAGTGGAATGCTCGTGCCGATGAACATAATGCTCTGGCAGAGGAGTGGCGGGGCAGACGAGTCCAAATGATTGATATGCAGAACAAATATAACAATGATCGTCGTTTGTTTAATGGAACGTTGTTGTGGACGCGTGATAATCTTCGTGAATCCCGAGAACAGGTCTCATCATTGGAAGCTAAAATCAATCTCTTGGAAGAAGAATTGCGTCAAGCTCGTTCTTCTCAGTCTTCTGATGTTAAGATTACATTCAGCGTCTTGCTAGGGAGAGAGATGACGCTAGGGCTGAGGCTGGTGCTCTTAGCAAAGCTTTAGCTGCGTCTAGGGCTGATGTGGTACGCCAAGCTGAGTCTGAGAGAAATCTTGAAGTAAATATGTATCGGCTCAACAAGGGTCTGAGGGTTTAAACAATGAGGTCAACCATCTTCGTCACTTGGATTCAATGAAACAGGTAGAATTAGATGCGAGTCAGTACGCCCTTTCAACCCTTCAAGCGGATTATAAGAAGTTGTCAGATGAGTATGATTTTCTTGATGAAGCCCGTGATGCTGTTGTTAACGAATATGAAATAGCTTCGGCGAGAGTCGAAGGTATATGCTTATATTATCGAGTGTGATTCTGTAATTTCCTGGACCTAACCATCTGCATTTTTCTTTTCCTTGCAGAGCTCCAGGGACAGCTTCGCACTGCAAATGAAGAGCTTGCGGAGGCTCAATCTCAATTAGTGCATCAGGAAAGCCAGATTAATTATCACAAAGGTTTAGCTACAGCAAGGGACGAGGCTCCCAAGCCGCTTCGAAGGAAGTGAGTCGCCTTTCCTCGTTGTTGTCAAAGGCTGAGATGATGAATACTGTTATTGCGTACAAGGCTCGGTGTCAACTAGTGGAAGAGACTAACAAAATTCTGGATAGCATCGAGTATGATCTTAAGACCGAGCATGGCCTTATCAAGAGCTATCCGCGCCGTGAGAAACCCCCCCCCTACATCTGGTTCTTCAGGGCCTTCCTCGGGTGGGAGCGTACCTTCACGCAGAAGGGGAAGATTGCTAAACCTGCTGGTGGGGTTGAACCATCCAAGTAGATTTTGTAGAGTTGATCTTTGTTGATTATAAGGCTTCGTGAGATTCCTTTTGTATTTTCTTGTTTCCGCGTATCATTGCCAAGCCTGTAATCAACTTTTAATGAATTGATCATTGTTTTAATTTTATCTGTGTTGTCCGATTTTTTTTAAGTATTGTTATGGTTAATTTGGAATATAACTGAATGTAATCGGATAGCGAAGTGTTTGAGTGCGAACCCGAAGATATGTGTATCTTCGTGAACGTCTTGAGACCTGTCACCCCGCTGGCTAATCCTGGGCCAGAGGATTCCCAGACGGTGGGGGTCGGGGCAGCGTTCTAGGATATGAGTTGTTTGGAATGTACGTTCATTCCGTCAACCCGCTGCCATAAGATTGGTTGGGTATCTCTTTCTGCTGGATGCCTTCCCCATGGTCCTACACTTATAGACGCTGATAGGGGAGTCCCGAGAGATTGTAGGTGACTACTTTCCCCAAGTAAAATAGAACAACAATTAACCAGTGTTTACGTGGTTCGACAGCAGAGTGTCTACGTCCACGGGTGAAAGAGGGTTAAAGTGTCTATTCAGTTTGTTGAGTTACATTTAGAAGAATTCCATTGATGGAACCTCTGAGGTAGTAAATAGTAAAAAACAGGAGGATGAAGTATTGACGCGGAGGCTGTATTTACAGGTGTAGGGTTCTCGTGAGGTGTATTTACAGCTCGTCTTGTTACTATGTTGCTCCATGTATTGTGACTATTTTTTGCCAAAAGTTTGCTTGATTGATAGGTTGAGGTTTGCTATTCCTCTCTCAGAGATAGAAACATGTCGATCGCAAGCGTCGTTTTCTTCTTCTGGCGCTCTTCACGCAGATGCAGGTCTGCGTTGCCCTCTACGGGTAGTATGGCTTGAGATATTTTGCATTCCATGGGTGTTTGAGGATCTCCCCTTTTAGGTTGCGCAGATAATAAGACCCATTTCCTGCAACATCATGTATGACGAAGGGTCCCCCCCATGTTGGTGCTAATTTCCCCACTTCTTTTCTCGTTGGTATTGGGGAATGGTCCTCAGCACATACTGCCCTTCTACGAAATTTCTAAGCTTAACCCTCTTATTATACTCCCTTGCTAGTTTCCTTTGATAGTTTTCCATTTTTTGTAGTGCTGCCTCCCTCCTCTTCTAGATCATCCAACCTTTCCAACATCATGTCCGCTGTGAGGTTCTTCTCCATGCTTCAGTCTTCGTAGTTGGCATGATTATTTCTGTTGGGATAATAGCTTCGGCTCCATAGGTGAGTAAGAATGGGGATTCTCCCGTGGCTGATCTTCGAGTTGTCCTATAAGCCCACAAAACGTTGTGTAGTTGCTCACACCAACGCTTCTTGTATTCGTCCAACTGCTTTTTGAGGATGAGTGCGAGGGTTTTGTTTGTGGCTTCTGCCTGACCATTGCTTTGAGGGTAAATTGGTGTTGACTTGTTCTTTCGAATTTTGAAAGTATCGAAGAGTAAGTCGATGTTTTTTCCCTGGAATTGCTTGCCATTGTCAGATACAATCTCAGCTGGTATGCCAAACCTGCAAATGATGTTTTGAAAAATGAATGTGAAGACATCTGCGTCTCGATCCTTGCCAGGGCTTTAGCCTCTACCCATTTGCTGAAATAGTCCGTGGCCACTATCAAAATCTTCTCTTCCCTGATCCTTCGATTAGGGGACCCACGATGTCTATGCCCCATTTTGAGAATGGCCAAGGGCTGTCTACTGGGTTCAACATTGTTGCGGGTGCGTGGATTTTTTTGGCGAAACGCTGGCATTCTTCGCATCTTCGTGACATTCTTGCAGCGTCTCGTATCATTGTTGGCCAGTAATATCCTTGAGTTTTCGCCTTATCTGCTAGGGATCTCATTCCGCTGTGATTGCCTGCGTCGCCGCGGTGTATGTCTTTCAAAATCAAATGTCCTTCGGATCTGGATAGGCAACGTAATAATGGTCCGAGAAAATTTTTTGTACAAAATTTCTTTTCTCAGATCATATCTTCCTGCCTTTGACTGTATTTTTCTGGCTTGCTTTAGGAGGGTAGTATTCTTTCTTTTAGGAAAAGATGAATCTCAGATCTCCAATCTTCTTCTTTGCTGAAGTCTTCATCTTGATCTGCCTTAGCCATGATGTCGTCTTCTTGGAAATCATCCGCGATGAATTCTCCCACGTCATCATCTGCAATATCTTCTTCTGCGTGGTTCCTCTGCTGTGCAGCGCAGAGTTCTTGAATATCAATTGAAGGCTCGTAAATCCTGGTTACTTTGATTGCTTTGACGTCCTCGTTTCTGAGCATCGATGATATGTAGGCCAGGGCATCCGCGTGCCTGAGTTCCTTCCTTGCCAGGTGTCGGAATTTGATGTTTGGGATTTGTGATGCCAGTGTTTGCACCAATTCCATGTATGCTGACAATGTTCTGTCATAAACATTATATTGCAACCCTATTTGTCGGATGACCAGCTGTGAATCGCTTGTCAGACGCACGTCAGTTATGCCCATTTCTATTATCAACTGAAGGGCATGCACCACTGCTTCATATTCAACTATGTTGTTGGTATGCCCCTTGAATTCTAACCTGAAAGCATGTATGATCCTGTCTCCTGTTGGGGTGGTGATTACGATGCCTATCCCCGCCCCTTCTTTATTTTTCGACCCATCTACGAAGACTTCCCATTGCCTAGGATTTTTTGGTTCCAAGATGTCTATAGGGTCTTTACCTTCGTCCATTTCTGGTAGTCCTGCTGCCTTTCGTCCTTCGATGATGACTTCTTCGCAGTTATCCAATGGTAAGTCTGCTAGGAAATCTGCTAATACTTGTGACTTCTGAGAGTGTGTAGCTCATGGATGATATTGAATTGATCTAGGTGAGTATTCCATTTTGCAATTCTGCCTACTTTTCCTGCGTTTTTAAGGACTGCTTCTAGCGGAGCTTTGCATGGGACGCGGACGTAGTGAGTCAAAAAGTAAGTTCTGAGTTTCAGGGTTGCCCATACTAATGCCAAGATGAGCTGCTCGATCTTCGTGTAGTTCCTTTCTGCTGCGTTCAGAGTCTTGCTGATGTAATAGATGGGCTGCTCTATCTTCGTGTTGGTTTTAACCAATACTGCGCTGACTGCATCTTCTGTTGCTGCTATGTATAGTGCCAACACTTCATCAGGGTCTGGTTTTTGTAATATAGGGATCTCAGCCAGGTATTCTTTGATATTTCGAAAAGCTTCCTCGCACTCTGCCGTCCATTCGAATTTGCTTCCTTTTTTGAGAATGTTAAAAAAGTGCTTACATCTATCCGAGGACCTGGATATGAACCTCCCCAGCGCAGCCAGCGAACCATTGAGTTTCTGAACCTCTTTTAAATTCTTTGGGGATGGCATTCTTACGATGGCTTCAATTTTAGCGGGATCGACTTCAATGCCCCTCTTCGTCACCAAATATCCGAGGAACTTTCCGGAAGTGACACCAAAAGTGCACTTCTCTGGGTTTACCTTCATGTTGTGCACTCTCATTGCTTGGAAAATATCTTTTAGGTCTTGGTGATGATCTTTGCGCAGCTTGCTTTTAACGAGCATATCATCCACATATACTTCCAGCGTACTTCCAATCCATGGTTTGAAAATTGCATCCACCATTCTTTGGTAGGTTCCCCTGCGTTTCGCAGTCCAAAGGGCATTCTTACATAGCAATAGAGGCCGTGGTGTATAGAATGTTGTATGTTGCTGATCTTCTTCTGCTAGGAATAATTGATTGTATCCAGAGTATCCATCCATGAATGACATTTCTTCGTATCCTTCAACTGCCTCGACAAGTTGGTCAATGCTTGGCAGTGGATAGCTATCTTTAGGGCAAGCCTTATTGAGGTTGGTGAAGTCGATGCATATCCTTACTACTCCGCCATTTTTCTTCGGATGACCATGTTAGAGATCCATGTTGGGTACTTAACTTCTTTGATGAATCCTGCGTCCAGTAGTTTGCGGAGTTCCACTTCAACTGCTCGATGGTATTCTGGAGCTACTTTGCGCACCTTCTGCCTAAAAGGGGGGGTACCTGGTTTTATTCGAAGTTCGTGATGAACTAACTTTGGGTCAATTCCCGGCATGTCCCCCAATTTCCAAGCAAAGATGTCCGCGTATTCCTTTAGAAGTTTGATTAGCGGCTTCTCTTTCTTCATCCATCAAGGTGCCTATTCTGATAATCTTCGGGTTTCCCTCAGTACCTATGTTGACTTCTTTAGCTGCTTCGACAGGTGTAAACGTGGGTTTTGGTTCCCCCAAGAGAGGAACATTCTTTGATTGCTATTTGGTGGCTCTCCGTCTTCTTTTGTCGCGGAGGTGCTTGCTTCTGCGCTGCCAGTGGTGCTTACGTTCAGAAGGCTTTTTCCGGAGATTTCTTCCAGATATGTATCTATGGTTATCCTTATTTTTGGCTCTTCGGGACTGGTGCTTTTCTTCCCGCTCATTATTGATCTGATTCTGTAAGGTCTGACATTCCCGCGCAGTTACTTGGTCTCCTTTAATTTCCATGACTCCCTGGGGTGTTGGGAATCTGAGATATTGATGGTAGGTTGCCGCTACTCCCTTGAGCTTGTGAACCCATCTTCTTCCGATGATGGCGTTGTAAGGTGAAGGTGCATCTACGACGCTGAATCGAGTGTCCACTTTCATGGGCCCTGCGTCTACTTGTAAGACAATGTCCCCTAGGGGCTTTGTAGCTGCGCCGTTGAATCCGTAGATGGTGTAGTAAGATGACAGCAGTTGCTCGTCGTTGAGTTCCATACGTTTGAACGTGTCATAGAACAGGACGTTGACTGGGCTTCCTCCATCGATGAGAATTTTCTTGACATTGCACCCTGCTATTGGGAGTGTGAGGACTAGAGGATCATTATGGTCTTCCATGTATTCTTCCATATCGTCTGCATCGAAAGTCATGGGCGCGTCCATCCATTGTTCGTGCTCGTTTACCTCTTTCCCGTCGATCTTATAAAGCTCACAGCAATCTTCGAATTGTTTTCTCAATCTCTTCCCAATCTGGGCGGTTAGGGATGGTCCTTGAATCTCTGAACAGGAAATCGTGTTGAGGGTGCGGTTACCTTCTGGTAATTGAACCTGCTTTCCTCTCTTGGTTCTATCTTCGTTATCAATCTTCTGTATATATTGCTTCAGGTCTCCTGCGTCGATTAGTTTTTGAATCATTATCTTGAGATTTTTGCATTTTTCTGTTTGATGACCGTTGAAACAGTGGTATTCACAGTATTCCTTGGATTTTTCCGATCTAGGAGGCTGCTTTGCCTTGGACCATGGCCAATCGAAGTTCTCTCTCCCTTTGATTTCTCTCAGGATGCGCGAATAACTGGTATTCAGCTTGGTATAGATTTGATCTTCAAATTTTCGATCATCTCTTCGTCTATCATCCCCTCGTTCTTTCCTTTCTTCGTTGGGACGTTCTTTTGTGATTCCTCTTTTGGACCCGCTGGCTTGATCCACGGAATTTGTGCGTGTGGGACATTGAGTATGAGCTCTGGGATTTTCACGCTGAATTTATTCTAACCTCACATGATTTTCTATGATTATCCGGAGATCTCCTTCGGTGGTAGGGATGGTTCCGTGGATTTCGACGAATAGAGGACTCATCCTGTCCATCCCCCATTTGTAGCAGTTGATACTAACCATGGGATCTACGTTGCCAATAGCTTGGAAAATCTTGTGCCATCTATTAGTATATTCTCTGATGGTCTCTTTGTATTTCATCTCCAGCGAGAATAGCTTGTCCATGCCGGTATTGACAACCTTGTTGGACATGTATGTTGCTAGAAATTTTTCTGTGAGTTGGTCGTAGGATTCGATGGAGTTTGATGGAAAGTTATCAAACCATGACAACGCGGACCCTTTTAAACTTTATGGGAAGTATCTGCACAATATGGAGTCTTCTTTATCCCAACGGGCCATCATTCGATTATAATATCGAAGATGAGCCGCAGGATCAGTTGATCCGTCATAGCAATCGAAAGCAGGAACCGAACACTTCTGCGGTATGGAAGCCCTGGCCAAGTGTGGTGTCAGCGGGATAGTGTTTGCTTCCTTCATCACTTGCTCTAGCCTTCCGCCTCCCTGCCTAGTCTTTAGCTCCTTGATTTCTGCCAGCATCTCAGCACGCAGATTTTCCATTGCGATCTGATGCTCTTCATGAATGGTAGATTTTGCTCGTAGGAGGGTGGTACCGTCGTAGTAGTCCGAGTTCTCGGGATTGTAATCAGGGTATGATCTTTGGCTGCTCCTTGCTCCTCTTCGATTCAATGGAAGTGGGTTGTTTGCAATCACCATTCTTCTATCTTGATTAGGTGCTACGTCCTTGGAGTTAGCTTCGTCGCGTTGGTTTTCTACCTCTATGCTATGAATGATTCTTTCCTTGAGTGTTTGGTTCTCTTGTGCTAATATCGCCACAGCATCTGCGTATGCCTTCTGGTTCTTCCTTAATTCTGTCAGTTCGGCCATCATCTGAGCGGAATGATTTGACCCTTGATTTGGTGTTCCTGCCCGCAATTTCTCATCAGCGGCTATGGTTTGTTCCTCATCCACGATCTGTATTACTGGTTCTGGTGGATCTAACCGTGCACCTTGGGACCCCGACGGTTGTTGTGAGGGTGGACCTGCTATTAGAAGCGGTTGCTTGGCCGGAAAAGGTATGTTCTGTTCGTTGGTTAAGGGCATCCCATAGAGGGGTTGTTGTATTCCTGACTCTGCTACAACTTCCTGATGTTCCTGTAGTTGAGCATTGGTTACTCTGGGAGCTCCAACTTTGGATCCGCCAGCTCTTGAAGCTCCTGCTTTGGCTGCCGCGGCATTTATTGCGTTTGCTGCGATGATGTTGGCATTAATGGGGGTCGTGCTTTCGGCATTATCCTGCGCCCTATCCGCTGCCTTCAACTTTTCACCTCTTTGCTTACTTCTAGTTACCACTGGGGTTGTCCTTGGCATCTCTTTTGACGAAGCTTTTTCCTTCCCGACATCTTTTCTTTTCTCCATCTTTTAATATTTTCCTGAAAGAGAGAGAAAAAATCACGAAGACAATGGGCCCCACGTGATATCTATTAGCGTTTTGAGTTCTCAAAGGTGTAAAATCTTGAAGATACTAAAGGCGCCCATCTATGAAGAGGATCGCAAATTTGTTCGAAGTTTTGATTTTCAAAGACGTGAAAACTTAGAAAATGTATGAAGAACCAGATCTACTTAGATAAACGCGGATCTGTTCATAATTTTGGTTTTCAAAGACGTGAAAACTTAGAAAATGTATGAAGAACCAGATCTACTTAGGTAAACGCGGATCTGTTCATAATTTTGGTTTTCAAAGACGTGAAAACTTAGAAAATGTATGAAGAACCAGATCTACTTAGATAAACGCGGATCTGTTCATAATTTTGGTTTTTGAAATCATGAACGGAGAAAACCGTAGTGTTCCATGCATCGTTATTTTCAGAAAACGAAGTCTGAAACAAAACACAGGAGAAGATAAATCTTTTACCGGGATGAAGATCCCTGTTTCTAGCGCCAGATTGTGAACACAAAGATCATAGTCATCTGAGTATTCACAAGTAATGCGCGCAGACTCATGACAATACAGTAAATAAGCTGCACCTGAGGGGAATGGATGGGTTATGTCGAATCCTTGACTCAGAGTTCTAATACTCTTCCTCGTCTCATCAACCACAATCATTGTTTTTGGCTCATACAATAAGATAAATAGTGGATGAAGTATAAAATGTACGAACATGATATATCATAAGTATCGAATTGAATATATAAAGTATAAATGCATGAATATAGATGAAACGATTAACTTATATGATTCATCACTCATATCTCTGTCTACGGGTTTGGGTTTTTCATTATATGTATGAAGGTTACAGAAATAGTCGAATGACTTTGAGACCAACATAAGACTGCGTAGCAGGAGGAACTTCACTTACACTTTCTCTATCTCTCTGTCTCTCTTCTATTCTACTCTCAATATTTTTCCGCCCCCTTCTTCACTTGGGAGAGAGGGGTATTTATAGGGAGGTTACGTGGGGTACACTTCTGAAGCTCGTTATAACCTTATCCTCTTGTGTTTTGTGCCACTTACACAGAAGTCTTCGTGTTCTCGGCTGCATCTGCGTGTTCTGTCTGGATACGCAGTATTATCTGCGCTTCCAATACAGGATGACTGACACATATGTTGTTTGAGGGTATTTAATGCGGGTAGTTGAGATGTCTGTCCGCTGTAGACTTTTGTCCTCTGCCCCTGTCTTGTCTGCGTCAGTCTGACTATCCCCAGCCGTAGATATTAGATCTTTCTAGGGATAGGATAAAGTGACTCTTGGCTGTCCACGTGTGATATCATATCTTGATGCCCTTAGCCGCATGTCCTCCACGTGTGTCTTTGTGGGCACGTGGCGGAAGATGAAATGTGTACCTACAAACTTAATATCACTCGAGTTGAGTCCCAAATAAATATGATTGTCCATATTCGCTCATCTTTGTTCGCTCCTCTTTGTTATTTCCATATACTTTTGTTTTCAGGGCTGAAAGGATGGAGTATGTTTCCATGGGCGATGTAGTAACATGAGCCAGAAGACTGGCTTATGAGAAAATCATTTTTGAATCATATGTGATTAAGTAATAAGTTCTGTCAACAATGCTGAATTTAATGTCCATTGGACTAATCAGTTTTTTATTCTAAATATTAGGAATAAGGTTTTTAGTAGTAATTTCGAGTACTATAAGCCTATAAGCTTATTAAGAGCCTGGGTAAGGGAAATTACTATGGCAATCATCAAAACAAATTATTTGTTGAGACATGTGGATGGTCAAACGTCATTTTGCATTATGGGAAAAGCAGTGGGCGGTTGATCATCAAGTGCCAAGACAAAGACCATTCACTTGCAGGTGAAGCTTACACGCAGGGACGATGACAAACCACGGGCGGGTGAAGCTTACGCGCGGCGGATGATGACAAATTGCGTGTGGGTGAAGAAAATCTCTAACGATTAAAAACCTAACGGCTCTTTCTCCGACTGTTACATTTTTGATACCTATAAATTCCTTCATCTGAATTCATTTTCACTCGCATCACTACACTCTTTTCTTCCAAAAATTTTCTAAACAAAATCTTTTTTTTCCTAAATTCTTGCAAACAAAATCTTGCTAAAAAATGAGCGAGTTTGTAAGAAGAGTCACAATACTTAAAGGCACAAAAGAGATCGAAAATATGAACTGATACCAAGGCCTGCCACAAGTGTAGATTATACCCAGAATATGGAACATGAGTTTGCTTCGCCGAATATCATTTCTGCTCCATCATTAGTTGAAGGTCATGTGTCGGGACATCAAGAGCAGTCTGAAGGTTATTATAGAACGAGAGGTGGATTTCAAGACTTAATTGCTGTTTATAATGGTCTACCCCCTGCTGTCCGAGAAAGATTTGATAAATATCCTGGCGTGTGTTATTTTCCGTGAAGCCCAAAAAACACAACAACATAATTACGAGAGTATTGGTAGAAAGGTGGTGGTCAACGACGCACAAGTTCCATTTCATGGATTTTGTAATTGGTAATTTTGTTTAACTTAACTTAAATTTTATTTTTTAAACAATTATTAAATAATCAAAAAAATAAAATAATTATAATTGATATTATTCTTGTAATAGTAATTACGCCCCTTGATTTGTATTTCGTTTGTGGGATTCCAAGTGGAGTGGGAGAGCTTGTACCATTCGACCAAAATGAAAGGATGTCAAATAATAAACAAGGAAACCACAAATGCAGAAAAACCCCGGGACCTAGTCCATATTTGAACACCACACTGTATTAAGACGCTACAGACTCTAACCTACTACAAGTTAACTTCAGACTGGAATGTAGTTGATCCCTAAGCAATGTCACACTGATTAAGGTACAGTCGCGTTCCTTACGCCTCTGAATCCCAACAGGACTCTACGCACTTGATTCCTTTAGCTGATCTCACCCACAACTAAGAGTTGCTACGACCCAAAATCGAAGACTTGATAAACAAATCTGTCTCCCACAGAAAAATTTATTTTAATAGATAAATCTTTCTCCCACATAAATACCTACGAAGTTTTGTTCCGTCTTTTGATAAATCAAGGTGAACAGGAATCAATTGATAATCCGGTCTTATATTCCCGAAGAACAACCTAGAAATATTAATCACCTCACAATAACTTAACTATATGATAGTAGAACAAGTTATTGTGGAATCACAAAGAATGAGACGAAGAGCTTTGTGACTGCTTTTTATATCTTACCTATCGGAGATAAATCTTGAGAAAATCTTAGAGAAGATAGTATTCAATACGATAGAACAAGTAAGATCAGAACACGCAATTACAGAGAAAATAGTTGGGTCTAGCTTCAGAATCCCAGTGAAGTGTTTAAGTCGTTAACCTATAATGGTTTTAGGAAAAACCTAGGTTAAAGGAGAATCGACTCTAGTCGCAACCAGTATCACACATGAGGTGTGGGGATTAGGTTTCCCAGTTGCTAGAGTTCTCTCTTATATAGTCTTCAAATCAGGTTTTGATAACTTTGGAACAATGCAATCAATATTCAGCGTTAGAAGAAACCTGATTCAAGATTCAAGCTAATATCTTTCCGCTGTTAGATGGTCTTAGCTTGTTACACACAAATGAAATATACCTTCATTTAGATATGGGTAACCATACCTAAACGTGTATACTGAGTTGGCTCAATAACAGTTAACCGAAGTTATCCATATGAACACTTTTCTCTTAACCTTGTTCGTCTTAACACTTCTAGATCAATTGATAATCAAATGAATATAATTGTGTTACTCATAGAGTTGTTCAATTTTTTATATTCTCATAGAAGTATACAAGACACAACTGAAGCAAAATCGGATTGATACAAAAGAATCAGTTCATGAACATTTTAGCCACGGTTTGCAAATATTGCACTCCTTAATTTATAAATGTATTTGTTCAAGAGTATGAAATCATACTTTGCTGATTTTAGACTTGAACCACTTAAGTTTGCAAAAGGGTACACAAACTTAAGTTCCGGACATTGGTCACAAGCCGACAGATTGTAAACGGGTACCCAACTCAGTTGAAACTGTTTGTGAACGGGTACGCAAACTTGGTTCTCGGACTTCAACAGTTAAATCATTTTTCAAACGGGTATGCAAACTTAAGTACCTTGAATTAAAAAAGTTGAATAACTTTGCGGGTATGCAAACTTTCGGTCCTGAATTCTATCAAAACAGTTCGTACACTAAGTACACAAATCATAATGTATCCAGACATAGGTTTTAGTTTTTTAACTCCCATTTCAATCATTGAAACATTATTAGAAGACGATAATAGCTGTCTCACACAAACAATCAGCTTATAAGAAATTTTCACATGATCATCTTTTGACTTTCGCCAAGAATAATGATGAACGTGGTTAAAGCAAAAATCTTTCCAACACATATTTCGAGAAAGATATAAGCGAGTTAAACTCGGCTCTAAATATAAAATGTGTATAATGTAAAGTCAATACATCTATACGACTTTGTCTCAATAAGAGATAGAATAGAATAGACTTCTGAGTGATAGATGAGTTCAAGTCTCCACATGCCTTTTGTTGATGATGTTCCACAAGCTCCCCTTAGTAGTTCTTCGTCTTCAATCGATGAACACCGTGAAGTCTAAAGCTCAACTACACAAACTATCCTAACCCGAGACATAACTATAAATAGACTAGAAATCAAGACTTATAGTTTTGACAATTAAACTTGATAAACAAGCTTGAGATATCAACGCTTGCGATTTCGACCGAGTAGAGCTCTAACACTTATTATAATGACGATGCCAGTAATGATGGGTTGAAGAGACAACTTAATGATATGCATTGGCTGATTCGTCAAATGGGGTCTGCGCACTTGGGTGTATGTTGGAGATGGAAGACAGACACAATGTTTGGATTGAGTCCATCTATAAATCCTGATGACCGTTCACAGTCTTCCAATTCTACCATAAGCGACTGATCATGGAACGAGGATAAAGTGGTGGCAGATACACAAGTACGTCACAGTACTTCACCACAATGCATATTCAACCTCCAATATATCACCTAGATACTATGCGTGCTTCATCATCATCTTTCGCGCCCTTCAACCAAGATGATCCTTGCTACACTATTACACCACCACCACAACAACAACAAACAACTTATACGTTTGGAGGACCAAGTGCTTTCCAATCGCCTAGTGTTGTTCAACCAACTTTTTCCCCTTATACAAATTTTGCAAATATGTTGGCAGGTGGGGATATCTCGTTCTTGGAGAATATACGACTCCAGGCCCCAAAGATAATAACGAGCGACGTTAGAGAGATTGTAACTTTTAATTATGTTACCTTTATAATTCTAATTTTAATCAATCAAAAGTACGACTGTTTGTTCAAATCAAATTACATATGTTTGAAATTAAGCATTACATTTAGTTTCATTGATGAAAAGTACTACGTGTAACAACAACTACAAAGAAGGGGTTGGAATTTTTCAACACCTTAAGGATTTCGAAACAATTTTCCAAACGAAAAGCCATATTTTCCATCTTCGCCATTCATCTAAAGATCTTCTTACCGTCTCAGCATCAGTTTCACCTCTCAGTCTATATCGATCGGCTTGCATAGTTAAAGCTACAAACTCACTTAATTCTTTCTTAATGATACTAAAACGATTTTCTATGTCGCATTTAACACGACGACTCGGGTTACGGGTGTCGCTGCAGAACCCCTCATGAATAACTTCCCAGAAATTCACCCATGGATGATAGTATGTTGAAGCAAGCTGAGTTGATAAAAAAACATAATTTTTACAAATAGCTTCATATTCTTCTACAGTATACGGAGCTCGCCAAACTAACAAGGGTCGAGACATCTTTCGACAAATTTGTTGAATTGAAGAATTTTTTTAAGCTCAGAGAAGAGTAAAGAGACTAAAGGTGTAGAATAAAATGATGAGTATTTATAGAACTCAAAATTATAGCCGTTGGATGATCTGATTTTTTAAATCGTCCAGATTTAGTCGTTGGCGGTTTAAGACTAACCGCTGGTGGTTTACAATTACCCGCTGGTGGGTTGCTACAATCCACAAGGTTTCAGTACACTTGCCAGCGGGTTTCCTGCGTCCGCGCGGTTCTATTTTAAACGCGCGGGTAATGTTTGCTCGCACTCAACAAACCAATAAATTTGTTGGTTTTTTCACTCGTTTTTCATGTTTGTTGAGTTCATAGTGGGAGCAAAATGAACAAATCTTTGATTTGCTCATTCCATATGAACTTCCCTAATAGTATGTAACACATGATTTGGCTAAAAAAGCTAGGAAGGATATGATTGGTTTTGAACTTTTTGATTTTTTTCACTAGATATAATTGGACGAAGGAAAAGGGCAATCATGTATCTTAAGTTGATATTCCTTTCACTTCAAAATTTTAGTCTGCGTTGGCAAAGTCAAATATCAAGCAGACCATGGGATTTCCTAGACTACCCTTATTTATTTACCATATTTGTTCTTACAAAAAAAGTTGCTACAAAGAAATCATTTAGAAAAAGAAAAAATTAAATTTTTTATAAGGAATTTAACCTTTGTAGCCAAAAATAATCTTATTTTTAAGAGGAGTGAGAATAATTAAAAGAAAAAGATATTAGTCATACTTGTTTCCTATTATATTTAAATAAATATTTTTAATAATTCAAAATGAAAATTTGTTGAAACTAAAGGTTGGCAATTATTTATTTCCTATTATTTATTTTTAAGAAAGGTGTTGGCGCTCAGCTTGTTGCTAGGTGTGACACCTCCAAACCTCATACAAATTTCTGCGAAAGTGTAACCCGGCAGCACAGTGGTTCAGTGAATCAACCTTCACCCACCTGCACTTCAGCCTTATAAGTTTGCACAAATACAAACAACCAACTCTTCAGTTCTACAGCGAAATTCTTTAGCCTTCTTTCAATTCTCTTAACTTCTCAAATGCACCCCATAATGCACTCAAACAATGCCATACATCACCAACAACAATCATCCAACCAAAAACACTTAGAACATGACATAATCAAATCATTTTATTGCATCACAGTGAAGATATAAAACACTTTCCCACGTAGGGACTTACACGGACTTGTTTCTCTTGAACCAAGCCTTAACGTTACAAAAACTCTCGCAATTGAGTCTCACAATCTCCTATGTAAGATTGCCGAATTTTCCATGCCTTAGGACTATTTTTACAGCATCTTCACTGGCCAAAAACCGTGCACAACTGTTGTACACGCAGGGGACATCCATTTGTCCAATGGAGCAGTTCCATAACCGCCTATAAAGTGCCACCTTGGCCAGTTTCTCTTTAAACTCGGTCCAACACTCAACACATGTTCCAAAGTAGTTATAAACACTCATCCACACTTATAAACTTCTTTTATGACCGTCATTTCTTGTCTCATACCTTTGGCACGCTTGTGAAGTCATTAACCAACTCCTAACCGTCACTGGATCCGTATTGTTGCACTTTACTGAACTTAGCCTTGATCCAATGCTCAGCCACCTTGGCCCTGCAAACTTCTTGCTCTAAGATAATTCACGTACAATCCTTGTGCTTCAATCATCAAGGACAACTCCTTAAGCTCATTATAGTTATTCATGTGTCATATGCTTCACTTAGCCAATTTGCTTGACAATAACAATGCCATTCTTGCATTACTAGCTTGTTTGCATTACTCAAGCTTTGGCCCTGCCTTGAACTAATGCGTAGACCAACTCTTGGCCTATTTTACATTCTTGCATTATCCTTGAGTTTGGGCCAACTCAATTTCGCGGATATGCATCAATGCCAACATTGCATGTTGCATCTTGTCACTTTGGCTTTGCCTTGCCTTTCCCTCAGTGTTTTGGCCAATAATCTTCATTCCTTAGCCAAATGTCTTTACAATATAGTGCTACTTTTGTGTTTCACTGTCCCTGCAGGGTTACGCCATTTTTAGCACTTGACAGTCTATGCAGTGTCCTGCCATCCTGGCTGCACATTGACTTTGCCTGCAATATTGTAACGCGTAACCTTTGCGCATCACTTTCCTGACCGGTCATAGACCTCCCCCACCTAATCCGTTCAACGCCCTCGTCAAACGTGACCCAGTATAAACAATATACTTGTCTTAACCTTCGCTTCCTGCACTTTCAGAACCTCTTCTGAAACTCCGCAATATTTGATGGCTTTCGCAAAACACCTTAGCCAACTTTTCATGCTTTAGCATCAGCGCCACTTGTCTTACTTCCTTACTATTGGTCTCATTTACTTGAGTCACACCTCAGTGTTGTGCACTACGCTTCAACTGCTACTCAAATCATGCATCAATACCCAAATGAAAACTAGGAATTATTCTTAGCCAATTCCTCCAAATTTAGGCATGAATTCCACTTGAATCATTTACGCCTAAGTGTACGCACAGAATGATATCATTTACGCCTAAGTGTATGCACAAAATGATTATTCTCAAAAATGATTATTATGATCATTTTCATAGTCTTTCGCCTACCAATTTTTCCTTTTGCTTCTAACTCAACATGACAAGGACTTATAAATGACTTGGCCTTCGTTTTCAATCGATTTTGCTGGTACATGCCTTGGACTGTTGTCCTCCATACCCTCCGTCAAGCATGTCACAAAGTGCATAGGGGTTCCCTTTGCATAAGATACCCGTATCCTACACTTCATGCCTCGCCAAATTATGATCATGCAAGAATCACTCAAGAACTCATTTCTCTGAATGTGACTAAGTATAAACTCTTTATACTTAACGTGCCTTCTTGCATACCCGAATAAGAAACATGCAAGTTTGTTTTGCCTAACTAGAAAAAATATTGAGTTATCTATGCAACTGTGACTAACTATCTTTTGGACATAACATAGCTAACCTTTTAGTTGTCCATATGCCATGCTTTCAAAGCTAATACGTCTCCAACTATTCCTTTGAACTACATTTCTTGATGCCTGGAAAGTGTGTGTCTTTATTTAGGCCATGAGTTACCTGTAAGGACCCTCAAGTTCTTCAACGCGATTAGACTAGTCAAGAGACGAATCAACCGTTAATGACTCGATTAATTAAAGTCGAACGTTAATTAATAGAAATTTATCTAACAACCATCTATATACGAAATTGGTACCACTAGACAGATCTCGAAAAGTTATGCAAAATGGACTACAAGAACGCGTCAATCGATACCGGATGAGGAAATTATCGTACTCGGAAATTGATTGTTGGAGTTTGACTAAAATCAACTTCGCAACCTTGACCGTTGACTTGACTTCTGATGACCGGACCTCCTTTTTGTCCCGAACCTCTAATTAACATTTGTTGGCCCTTAGTAATTCTTAAAGATGCTTAATAGTGAAGCCTTTAGGATCAGTTCAAATTCTAAAGGAATTTAATACGTGAAACAAAGTTCATATTCTCCTCCATCTGAGTAGCTCGGTGGCGTGTTGGGAGACAAGGTGGTGTTGTTGCTTGTTTGATAAAACAGAGAGTAGGAGAAGAAATTGTTAGGTATATCATTTCATTAGATATAAGAGAAAGGGGAGGCTAGAGTAACTTATGATTAGAAGTAGAGAATCTTTGATTATAATTATGCAGTAAACCTTAGGATTGATAAAGAATTTATTTGAGAGAGAGGGTAAAGGAAAGGATTTCTATGATATCAGTAGAGTTTAGGTCATTGGTGAATCACTATGTGTGAAGGAAATGGAAACATGATACCCTTGGGATGATCGATGTTGATAATGAATAATGGATAATCATGGCGTTGGTGATATTGCAACAATCTTAGAAACACAAAGGTGACATTTATAACCAGTTCTTATATTTTAATCATGTTTGGGTTGTTGCTGAATATTATATAGGTGAAAGTTCATCAAGATCTTAGGTTTTGAAATTCGTTATTTTATGTGAGAATTTGGATGTCACTGCCCAACATGTAGATGCTTAATTAGGCACCTTAATGATTGAAATAGATGTACCTCTATAAACGTTAATTGTACCCATTTGTGTGGGGATTCTGTGCATATAAAGGTTATTCCATTTGGTTGAAATTTGAGTGAGATAATATCGTTAATAGAAAAGTAGTCGTCGCGGCTGTGTTTGTGTTAGCAGTCACGAGTAGACATATGTAGGAGACTTTCTAGATAGGTTCCAGTTAGAATTGGGAAATATTCACTAGGCCAAAGTTGTAGAGGGTGATCCCTTGTTTTTAGTGAGCCATAGTTTGTTTAGTTTGAATTTAGAATCTGTAATATAGAGACATTGGAAGTTTACCCCGTGAGCTGTTTTCAAGGAACAGAGTTTGAATAATTTCAGCTGTCTTGTGAGTATGATGATCGAGTCATATTCTGACTCAGTTGATCTGTCTGACTCGGAGTCAATCAGACCTATTCGGGTTTGGACCGGGTAAACGGTCAGGTCGTGAGTCGACCCGATGGATAAGTACATGGGTTAGTGGGTCGTGCCGGTTTAGGCCCAATGAGCTTGGGATTAAGGGCCAGATATCTTATTTTGAGTTTTTGGACCACTTCTGATCCGAATTAGTTTTCGGTTCCTACTGAAACGTTGTAGGGTTTTTCGAGGACTTTCCAATGATACCCGATTTGATCCCATTTGGATAGGTAGGTATTGTATTACACCAAAATTACATTTTACCAAGTTGTAGAACTATTAATAAAATTAGAACCATTAGTTATTTCACTTAGCCTTTAACTGGAGAAATGTATGAGGTTATGTTGTGAGCCTTGTATAAGACTTTGGGATAATTCTTAGAGTGCTTGTGTGATTAACAGTTAGTCTTCATTAGCAACGATCGATTCAAAGGACGAGTCATTGAATGAAGAATCTCGAGGTAGGCGAGGCTTGTCATCAAAACAGGTGGGAACTCTGTAACCTTCTTGTAATCATTGAGCATTCTTTCTATTGTGAGCATGATGAGTCTTTATTATTTTTGGCATGTTTGTGTGATTTACTATCTATGTAAATGCTTGTATGTTTCTTGATGTGCGTGTAATATGTGTTGTATGATTTCCCCGCAAGGAGTGTCTGTCATTTCCCACGGCTCTTTGCTAAGTGAAGTATGGCGGTTTCTTTCCTGTTTTAATATTACCTAGTAGGGCGGCTTCTTCCCCGTTTCAATATATTAGTAGGGCGGCTTCTTCCCCGTTTCAATAGTATATAAATAATATATAGTAGGGTGGCTTCTTCCCCGTTATAATATTACCTAGTATGGCGACTTCTTCCCCGTTTCGTTATTATATATACTATTTTATTTTGGGGAAATCACTCGTGTGCATATTATACTTGTTTGTCTAAATTTCTGATCTTGATAGTAATATTATGAATCATGGTTTGTATGGGCTCTCTGTGTGGACGATGTTATTATTATTAATTAGAGTTGCTCTCCTGTCATCTTCTCCAATGAGTTTGGCGAGGTTAGAGTGACACTTGCTTCATGATGCATAAATAGCCGAATTATTTTCTCTTGTTTCTTTCAATATTTATTCTTTAGAACTATGAAGCATGCTAATGATTACTTGAGAGTTATGTGTTTTCATTGAGCACTCTTTTAGGATGATGTGCTCACTCGTTCCCACTTTAGTTTCGGTTACCAGAAGAAAAGGTGCACGTGAGGATATATGTTATCTTAGTTTAAAGCGTTATGGAACTATGTTACCTTTATGTATCTTTTGTAGATGTGTATTCTTTATTCATTGTAAAACAACATACTAAGATATTAATATCATTTGAGAGTTCTTCATTTATAAATATCAGAGCGTTGGGTTCAAGTCGGCTTTAGTTCACATTATGTAATTATGATTCTTAAAATCGTCAATCTAGATTTGATTCTTCTATTAGGTTGTAATCCTATTTGCTAAGCAGGTTTATGATTTGGGGCGTCACAAGTTTGGTATCAGAGCTCACTATTAGATCTTGCATGTGCAACGGTAGATGATAGTTAGGGCCAGTAAGTGAACTAGATTAGTTTTGAACTGAGATGGGTTGTGAGATAAATCTTAATCACTAAAAGCTATCAAGAATTAAGAGATCATTAGATGATTGATTTGTTTTTTTTTCTTGTTGAGTGTACATTTTATGAAATAAAAATTGTAGGTTGAACCAATTATATTATGCTTTATAAGCCAACAGAGATTTAGAGAATAAGTAGTTTATAGATTTCTACACGTAGTCAATCCAAGACTGAAGAATTAGTGAGGTTAATTGTTCTGATAGATCCCAAATTCATTTTGAAACCTATTGATTAGCTTTACATATATCTAGAAACATCAATCTATTGAAGTAGAAAGTTAGTGTGAGGAACCTAGATTTCTCTATTTGTTAGCATTTAAATTAGTTGAACCTAAAGCCACAAATTTTAGTTGTAGAAAACCATATAGGTATGTGTTCATTTCTTATTGCTTCGAACTCATTTGAAAAGAGTTATTTTTTTCGCGCGTTTGTAAGTATGAGCAGTACTTGCACTTAGTCGAGAGATAGTACTTCTCTATAAGGTGGGGAGCTTTAAAGACCAGAAGGATAGTTCGACTTTCGAGGACGAAAATGAATAAGGTGGGGAGAATGTAAGGACCCTCAAGCAGTGTAGTTAAAATCGCTCTCTAAGGCCGAGTGATCGCCGAGTAATCGCTACATGGTATATGACCGAGACGATTTCCGATTCCAAGTTATTTCCGATTTTTAGCGATTAAGGCCCCCGATTTCGCCGGTTTGGACCAATTTTTTAGCAAAACGAGTTAACGATTTTTTCCGAGTTGGCCCTGCACGAGAGTTATAAAATAGAAAAACTCTAAATACATGATAAATGTGTTGAATATAACAATATTATACACTTAATTACATGATAGTGTTAAAGTTTTAATTTTAATTAGGTAAAAATCATGACTTATGAGCAGCGATATATAAGTTATTAATAAATATATTCCGATTATTAGACCGAGTTTTGACGATTTCCAAGTCCGATCTTATTGCTCCTCGCTCCAAGCTCCCCAACCGAGTAGGACCGAGGAACGATTTTGACTACTTTTCCCTCAAGTTCGTCAACGCGATTAGACTAGTCAAGAGACGAATCAACCGTTAATGACTCGATTAATTAGAGTCGAACGTTAATTAATAGAAATTTATCTAACAACCATCTAGATACGAAATTGGTACCACTAGATAGATCTCGAAAAGTTATGCAAAGTGGACTACAAGAACGCGTCAATCGGATACCGGATGAGGAAATTATCGCACTCGGAAATTGATTGGTGGAGTTTGAATAAAATCAACTTCGCAACCTTGACCGTTGACTTCTGATGACCGGACCTCCTTTTTGTCCCGAACCTCTAATTAATATTTGTTGGCCCTTAGTAATTCATAAAGATGTTTAATAGTGAAGCCTTTAGGATCATTTCAAATTCTAAAGGAATTTAATACGTGAAACAAAGTTCATTTTCTCCTCCATCTGAGTAGCTCGGTGGCGTGTTGGGAGACAAGGTGGTGGTGTTGCTTGTTTGAGAAAACAAAGAGTATGAGAAGAAATTGTTAGGTGTACCATTTCATTAGATATAAGAGAAAGGGGAGGCTAGAGTAACTTATGATTAGAAGTAGAGAATTTTTGATTATAATTATGCAGTAAACTTTAGGATTGATAAAGAATTCATTCGAGAGAGAGTGTGAAGGAAAGGATTTATATGATATCAGTAGAGTTTAGGTCATTGTTGAATCATTATGTGTGAAGGAAATGGAAACATGATACCCTTGGGGATGATCGATGTTGATAATGAATAATGGATAATCATGGCGTTGGTGATATTGCAACAATCTTAGAAACACAAAGGTAACATTTATAACCAGTTCTTATATGTTAATCATGTTTGGGTTGTTGCTGAATATTATATAGGTGAAAGTTCATCTTATGTTGTGAAATTCGTTATTTTATATGAGAATTTGGATGTCACTGCCTAACATGTAGAGGCTTAATTAGGCACCTTAATGATTGAAATAGACGTACCTCTATAAACGTTAATTGTACCCTTTGTGTGGGGATTCTGTGCATATAAAGGTTATTCCATTTGGTTGAAATTTGAGTGAGATATATCGTTAATAGAAAAGTAGTCGTCGCAACTATGTTTCTGTGTTAACAGTCATGAGTACACATATGTAGGAGACTTTCTAGATAGGTTCCAGTTAGAATTGGGAAATATTCAGTAGGAAAACGTTGTAGAGGGTGATCCGTTGTTTCTAGTGAGCCATAGTTTGTTTAGTTTGAATTTAGAATATATAATATAGAGACATTAGAAGTTTACCCCGTGAGCTGTTTTCAAGGAAAAGAGTTGAAATAATTTCATCTGTCTTGTGAGGAAGATGATCGAGTCAGATTCTGACTCAGTTGATCTGTCTGACTCAGAGTGAGTCAGACCTAGTCGGGTTTGGACCGGATAAACGGTCGGGTCGTGATTCGACCCGATGGATCGTACATGGGTTAGTGGTCCGTGCCGGGTTAGGCCCAATGAGCTTGGGATTAAGGGCCAGATATATTATTTTGAGTTTTTGGACCACTTCTGATCCGAATTAGTTTTCGGTTCCTTCTGCAAAGTTGTAGGGTTTTTTGAGGGATTTCCGTTGATACCCAATTTGATCCCATTTGGATAGGTAGATATTGTTTTACACCAAAATTACATTTTACCAAGTTGTAGAATTATTAATAGAATTAGAACCATTAGTTATTTCACTTAGCCTTTAACTGGAGAAATGTATGAGGTTATGTTGTGAGCCTTGTATAAGACTTTGGGCTAATTCTTAGAGTGGTTATGTGATTAACAGTTAGTCTTCATTAGCAACGATCGATTCAAAGGACGAGCCAGTGGATGAAGAATCTCGAGGTAGGCGAGGCTTGCCATCAAAACAGGTGGGAACTCTGTAACCTTCTTGTAATCATTGAGCATTCTTTCTATTGCGAGCATGATGAGTCTTTATTACTTTTGGCATGTTTGTGTGATTTACTATCTATGTAAATGCTTGTATGTGCCTTGATGTGCGTGTAATATGTGTTGTATGATTTCCCCGCAAGGAGTGTCTGTGATTCCCCACGGCTCTTTGCTAAGTTAAGTATGGTGGTTTCTTCCCCGTTTTAATATTACCTAGTAGGGCGGCTTCTTCCCCGTTTCAATATATTAGTGGGGAGGCTTCTTCCCCGTTTCAATAGTATACAAATAATATATAGTAGGGCGGCTTCTTCCCCGTTATAATATTACCTAGTAGGGCGGCTTCTTCCCCGTTTCGTTATTATATATACTATTTTATTTTGGGGAAATCACTCGTGTGCATATTATACTTGTTTGTCTAACTTTCTGATCTTGATAGTAATATTCTGAATCATGGTTTGTATGGGTACTCAGTGTGGACGAAGTTATTATTATTAATTAGAGTTGCTCTCGTGTCGTCTTCTCCAATGAGTTTGGCGAGGTTAGAGTGACACTTGCTTCATGATGCGTAAATAGCCGAATTAGTTTCTTCTTGTTTCTTTTAATATTTATTCTTTTAGAACTATGAAGCATGTTAATGATTACTTGAGAGTGATGCGTTTTCATTGGGCACCTTTTTGGGATGATGTGCTCACTCGTTCCCACTTTAGTTTCAGTTACCAGAAGAAAAGGTGCACGTGAGGATATCCGTTATCTTAGTTTAAAGCGTTACGGAACTATGTTACCTTTATGTATCTTTTGTAGATGTGTATTCTTTGTTCATTGTAAAACAACATACCAAGATATTAATATCATTTGAGAGTTCTTCATTTATAAATATCAGGGCGTTGGGTTCAAGTCGGCTTTAGTTCACATTATGTAATTATGATTCTTAAAATCGTAAATCTAGATTTGATTCTTCTATTAGGTTGTAATCCTATTTGCTAAGCAGGTTTATGATTTTGGGTATCACATTACCCAACTCATGCTTGCCGATGGAATGATTTCTATCTTGTTGTATTGCTTGCATTGGCGCTGCCCATCTTCCGTTGTGTCATATTGCAATCCCCAAACAACAATATCATTTTCGCATCAACTAGTGCTTTGCTTATTATCTTTCAACTTGTCTCGTTATTGCATACTTTAGGCTAAGTATGCTATTGCAGCATCTCCCCATGAACTAGATTTACATCGTAAATAAAGAAGAAAGACTTCATAAACGAAAACACCTTCATTCATTACTTATCTTACATAGTAAGACCATGTACCATTACATGATTGATCCACCGATCATTTTGGAAAGCTAAAACTTCATTAACAAAGAAACTTGCTTACACCAAAGAAAAGTATATACAAACTTGAAGACTCAAATAAAAGTCTGTACAACAAAACTCTACACATAGAGTTTGCAAAAAACAATAACTAAGATACATAAGAACAAGATCATAAAATACCATGCTTTCTGCACTAAGTGTTTCCAATGTAGACAACAACACTCCTTGTTCTATCTTTCTTTCTGCCTTTTTCGAAGTGAGAAACAACTTCGCTGCGTGGTCTCTTCCTTGAACCTTTACTTCGGCTTTCACAAGTCTTGCTATAATGGATCTCATAATCATACCCAATTGATGCATTAAGTTGTGACTTGAGCAGACAGCTTTTAGCGAAGTGTAAGCCATTGCAAATGAAGCATCCCCTATACTTCCGGGCTGAAGGGAATAGTTCATCTTCCTTTGGCTCATGCTTGCGCTTACTGCCACCAAATTTTTCATTTCCTTTGGCCTTTCCTTCACAGCTTTGCACATCTTCAGTTTGCGTGCAACTGGTAAGCTCTCGTACCGCTTGAATAACCATCTGGATACTCTGAATTTTGCGCTTCTTGAGTTCAGCAATGACCAAAGAACTCGCACCACTCAGAAATTGGAACATCTGCTCTTCTTCACTTATGCCACACACTTCTTGCACCAATGCAATGAAGTTATCGGCATAGGCCTATGGTGTACCCGTCATTTTTAGCCTACGTAAACTTTCTCTTGCATACCAAGCACCATTGCTCAGCCATAAATGACATCTCAGTCCTTCTTTCATGTCATTCCAAGACATAGGATTGGCATAACCAGCAATTTCATCTTCTTGCAGCATAGTTCTCCACCAAACCCTGGCATCACCACCTAGGTAATTGCCTGCGAGAGTTACCTTTTGTCCTTCCCCGGTTCCGTTCGCTTCAAATTATGCCTCAGTGTCATACAATAAATTCCCAATTTCTCTATCATTTATGGAACCAGCATAAATTCTTGGCTCGGAGACTCGATTAGAGCTTTCTTCATTAACGTTTGCCCCTGCAAACATGTCATCACTGATTAACTTGCAAAGACTTGTCATCTCCTCGGACATTTTCTTCGCATGGCCTGTTAGTATGGTCTTCATATCACTGAATTTCCCTTTCAACTCAGTCACTTCAGCATTGGTTTCGCAATTTAAAAAGGTTGCATTAGACACCTTGTCCTCGACTGCACCATCCCTTTCGTCAAATTCTTTAAACCAATCTGATGTTCTTCCTTCAAGTAACTCTAGCCTGCCTTTATCTTCAGAACCAAGAGAAATATCTAAGCCATCACAACCCATGTCAATGGTCATACTGCCAAGATCACCAAACTCCTCTAGTTGATCAAACGTACCCGGTAATTCTTCGCCGATCATAGTGCCATTAGAACCCATTTCTTATGCAAACTTTCTGAATACAATGCACCAACTACTTGCTCACAGGAAAATAGCTTAAGAGAGAAAGAAGTACCAGCGTATTATCCAATAAATACACTTGAACTGTGTGCCAAACACAGCTCTGATACCCGTACTGTCACACCTCCAAATGCCCCAGACAAATTTATGCTAAAGTGTAATCCGGCAGCACAGTGGTTCAGTGAATCAAGCTTCACCCACCTGCACTTCAGCCTTATAAGTTTGCACTGATGCAAACAACAACTCTTCAGTTCTACAGCTGAAGTCTTTATCCTTCTTTCAATTCTCTTAACTTCTCAAATGCACCTCATAATGCACTCAAACAATGCCATACATCACCAACAACAATCATCCAACCAAGAACACTTAGGAAATGACACAATCAACTCATTTGATTGCATGAAAGGGAATATATACAAAACTTGCCCTCTTAGGTACTTACACGGAGTTGATCCTCTTGAACCAAGCTTTAACCTTCAAAAAACTCTCTCAATTGAGTCCCACAATCTCCTATGTAAGCCTGCCGAATTTTCCATGCCTTAGGACTATTTATACAGCAGCTTCACCAGCCAAAAACTGTGCACAATTGTTGCACACGCAGGGGACAACCATCTATCCCATAGAGCAGTTCCATAACCGCCTAAAAAATGCCACCTTGGCCAGTTTCTCTTTAAACTCAGGCCAACACTCAACACCTGTTCCAAAGCAGTTATAAACACCCTCCCACGCTTATAAACTTATTTTATAACCGTCGTTTCGTGTCTCACACCTTCGGCACGCTTGTGAAGCCATTAACCAACTTCTAACCGTCACTTGAGCCGTATTGCACAACTGTTGCACTTTAATGAACTTAACCTTGATACAATGCTCAACCACCTTGGCCCTACAAAATTTTTGATCTAAGCCAATTCACGGATAATCCTTGTGGTTCAATCATCAAGACCAACTCCTTAATCCCATTCTAGTTATTCATGCATCATATGATTCACTTAGCCAATTTGCTTGAAAATAGCAATGCCACTCTTGCATTACTAGCTTGTTTGAAATAATGCATAGACCAACTCTTAGCCTATTCTACACTCTTGCATCATCCTTGAGTTTGGGCCAACTCAATTCCGCGGATATGCATCAATGCCAACATCGCATGTTGCATCTTGTCTCTTTGGCTTTGCCTTTCCTTTCCCTCAATGAAACTTCATTGTGTCGGCCAATAATCTCTACTACTTAGCCAAATGTCTTTACAGTGTAGCGCCACCTTTGTGCTTCACTGGCCCTGCAAGGTTATGTCATTCTTAGCACTTGACAGTCTGTGCAGTGTCGCGCTATCCTGGATGCACACTGACTTGGCCTGCAATATTGTAATGCATAACCTTTACGCATCACTTGCCTGACTGGTCATACTAGGCTACCCACCAATTCTTTGGAAAAACTTATTGTATAATAAAAGTAAATAAATTATTGTATATAATTTAATTTCCATCCGTAATCAAAATAAAATAAGGATATATTCGAGAATCTATTGAAAATGTATAACTAGTTAAACATGAATAGGATATGACTTTGGAACTAGCGAAAAATAAATTATTGTATATAATTTAATTTCCATCCGTAATCAAAATAAAATAAGGATATATTCGAGAATCTATGGAAAATGTATAACTAGTTAAACACGAATAGGATATGACTTTGGAACTAGCGAAATTTTGAGACCGGCGGAGTAATTAATTAAATATTTTTCTTTTGGATTATAAATAAATAAATTCTTTTCTTTTGGGAATTAAGTGTATGACCTTCTCCTCATTCTCTCTTACTTTAAGAGCATCTCCAACGCAATGGGTAAAGGTCTTAAAAGAACATAATGTATAGAATTAAAGACCCTTTTCACCAAATATTCATCCCCTATGCAAGAGTCAAGGCCATAAAGAAAGATGACACGGCTAATGAGGCATTGGATTTTAACTCAACATCATCATTTTGTTTTTTAATTTAAATAAAGTTTGTTAAATAAGACCATGGGTATTTATGATGAATTTTAGGTAAAACATTTTATCCCTATATATTTTATTATTATTTTGCATATAACAATGACCCAAAAAAAAAGGTGTTAATAAGACCTCCACCCTAGAATGATCTCGACCCCTTGCATTGGAGATGTTCTAAAGGCAATTCCTATATAAATTGGAAAATAAAAGATTTGTCAATTTTTCTCCCACTATGGGATGGACAAACCTGAAAAGGGATGGGCAAAAATATTGATTTGCCCACCGCTATCGACAAAGAGATGCATGCTTCATCTTAAGCCACGTGGTAAAACTTCAACCGTTAGCATTTTAGTTACAATCGCGCGGTCAACATTCCAACACTCAGCGGAACCATCCAACGACTCTCTTTGAATTAGCTATAAAAACTCATTTCTCACATCAACACCCTCTTCAAACCTAAAACATCACACCAAATTTCTTTCAATTTCAATATAATTTGTTGAAACATGTCTCAATCCTTGTTAGTCCGTCGAACTCAGTATACTTGAAGAAGATTTAGCTATTTGCAGAAACTATGTGTTACAAACTCATCTTGCTGGAGCACAAACACCAAGTGTGCCTTTCTGGCAGAGTATTTACGAGAAGTTCTGCAGTTACACCCGTTACCCAAGTCATCCTGCTATAAGTGGCCTACAATCTCATTTTGACATAATTAAGAAATATGGAAGTGAATTTGTAACTCTAACCATGCAAGTCAATCCATTTAGAATGAGGGGTGAAACAGATGCTTTGTTGGTACGAAGATCTTTAAATGAATGGAAAAGATGGAAAAACATGGTCTTTCATTCGAAGGTTGTTTCGAAATCCTTAAGGTGTTGAACAAATTCAACCCTTTTTTTATGATGTTGTTCTACCAAGTACATCTTAATGAAAATGTCAATTGAGTGGTTAATTACAATTCTTTTTATTGGCCAATTGATTAGTTAATTGAGTGGTTGTTTTCAACTACAAGTTGTAGATGGGACAAAACGATTTGCTGGTTTTTACGGAATTGAGGTGACGACCATACGGTGGAGACTCCTTGAACCGAGCGAAATGTTTAACCTCACACAGATGTACTGCAAGAAGAGAGTGCTTTGAATTCTAGAGATCAATCTGTAGTACTCCAGCCTAAACCAAGACAATGGTCGTTCCAGAGTAAATTCGGTCACAAGAGAGGATGGGTCGGTCTGTAGGAGGGAAGCTGAGAAATGTGTGGAATCAATGGTAATCAAAGATTGTGGGTGTGTTGTGAATTCTGAATAAGATAAGTTCTGAATGATTGAATCCTTGTTGAGAGTAATTACTCAGATGTTGAGTTAATTTCGTGTTGTCTGTGAGACGTGAGATCATTGTATATTCAATCATGATTCAGAGACTTATTTATATTGATGGAATTGTAGACACCATGATCTCATGAAGTGTGACAGTTGATGGAATCAAAGATTGGGGAAATGGAAATCGTGTTTGAAACCAGTTGCTCATCGTGCGGAACTTGGTCGATTTTCCATCCACTACTTTGTTAAATCCTTCAACTGATTGCACGACTTGCTCACATTCCATCGTGTGTATGAACACACGTTTCGTAGACCGCCAGACCAAAACCCTAGTTGATATCCCCCCAAGTGACACGATTGATGTCTCGTGGTTAATTAGTCAGTTGTTGACTTCATGACTTTATGGGACGATGAGTCCATGTATTTGCTGAGTTGAACATGATTTTGCAAAATGTTCTGAGACTCATGAATTGAACGTGTCTGTTGAGACGGAGGTATAATTCTCACATTGATGTGAGAAAGTATTGCTCATTTGATGAATTGTTGAATATTGATAGTTGAACCAATATTCCTTGGTTTGAGCAAATATTGCTCATCTAAGCAAGTGTTGCTCGTCTGATGAATTATTGGAAGCGTGGCCGAAATAAAATATTAATTAGAATACTGGTAGTTGAACCGAGTATAATAAAATGGTGATCATGAGATCGTCGTAAAATTATTAGCGTTCGAATCTGGAATTATGATCCCTGGACTCATAAACCCTAATTTGATCAATTGATGACCGAGTGGTAGTTTATTGAAAATGTAACCATGGAATGAAGGAGGACCGGCTACATGAGACCGTGGGTCAACCATGTAGCGTACACATGCTCGCGTGAGCAAATACCAAGACCCCTTGAAGAGTTGGTGAAAAGATGATCAAATGCTGGTTCAATCATTTTTCATATAATGCTCGTCTGAGCCTTAGGTGATAAAACCTAATTAATTATGGAGAGGTGAGAGACCGACCAAGGAGTCATGAAACCATCCATGGATGGTCGTTGGACCGGATGACGATCACTCCATGAAATTCCAAAATTATTTGGAAGAGTTTTGGACCTAATATGTGCAATTGCGCAAATTAGGTCAAATCATGAAAATATGCGGGACTGGCTCATTGCGAGCCAAAGAGCCAACCTTGGTAGGTCAAGGTAACATGCTCGTATCGTCAAACACGTCCGTGTCTCAGTCCTGAGAATTTTTATATTTTATGGCGTGCGCTTGAGCAACCATTTGAGAAAATATGACAAAATCAGGGTTTTGCTGAAACTGAGGAAACTTCATGAGATGAAGGAAAATAATTATAAAATGAAGGAATGATGAAGCGTGGGACCTCTGAGGTCAAGGCATGGCCGGCCGGCCAGTGACCACGGTCTCGTGGTGCTTTTCCTAATTTTATATTATTTTTCATGAATTTATGAAAATATCATGAAATAAAGGAATTTGTTGAAATTAAGGTGTTTCCTTGAAGTGAAGCAGTTTCCATGGGATCAAGGAAGCAAATAATATTAAAATGATAAAAATAAGGGTGTGTGGGACCGGCTAGGGCATGGCTGGCCGGCTTGGGCCCGGTCCCACGAGTTTCCCTAATTTTTATGTATTTTCCGTGTATTTTTCCATGATTTGAAGGAATTTTCCTAATTTGAGAGAAATACCATGAAATCAAGGAGTTTCATGGGATGTAGGAAATTTTAAAATAATAATAATAAAATAAAGGGGCGTGTGGGAGCGGCCAGGGAATGGCCGGCCGGCTGGGGCTGGTCCCACGAGTTTTCCTAATTTTATATTATTTTTCATGGATTTGTGAAAATACCATGAGATGAAGGAGTTTTCATGATATTAGGGAAATAATAATAAAATAATGAAGAGCCATGAGGTGTGGGGCCGACCGGGATCAAGGCGTGGCCGGTTGGCCAACAACCACGGCCCCTTAATATTTTTCCCAATTTTATATTATTTCCTTCGTGCGAAGGAAGCACCATGAAACTGAGGAGTTTCCTCAAAACGAATGATATTTTTTCAAATGAAAGGATTTTCATAAGATCAAGGAAAATAACAAAAAATATGATAAAATACAAAACTGGCGTGGGATTGGTCACGGCACGGCCGTCCGGCCGATGAGCCAATCCCTTGGCGCCTTGGTCAATATTTTAATTATTTATTATTTTCTTTCCTATTTTGCATAGGTTCATCGTTTCGTCGTATTTTGAAATACTCGTTCGTGCGGTGATTGTTAGTGTATCATCGTTGAGTACACTTGCACCTTTTGAGTCGGGGCTTACTCAGAGGTAGCTCAGATGCCCGTGCATTGAATATTTATTACTAACCCATGGAATTCTGCTGGGAATAACCATAGATTGAAGTAACGAAATACTGCGAAAATATTTGAATATTTTCGGAAATTCAGTGGATGAATCCAAGAATTTAGGAATAATTAACTTATGGCTCTATACTAGCAACAAGCTGTCTAGGAGCATTAATTATTCTTACATGAGCTTGCTGGAGCTTCATATCCTTTATATAGTCAGGGAAACTCGTTGTTTGTATCCTGAAGACGTTATCGCTCTATACTAGCAGAGCAAGCTGTCTAGAAGCCGTCAATCTCGTGATTCTATGTAGAAATAATTACTGAAGTGTTCAGTATTCATGAGATATGTCGTTGTCCAGCCGAGAGACTACATATCTGCATGTACTCTGAGAGAAATTATTCTCAGTCAGTGGATTCGATGAGAGACCCGTGTCTCAATACTCACATCTGATTGCTGGATCAGGAGTTCGTATAATTATGGGTTTATGATTTTAGCCTTTTTCGAAAATCCACCATCTACATTATGTCCCTTCATTAGTGAGGAAAGTCGTGTTACTCAGTCAGCATTGAATGGTGATTTTCCGGTCATAACAATATAAGTAATTGAACTTAGTCGTAAGTTAAGACGTTACCGGATTTTTATAGTACGAGCAAACCATGACTTGAATGAAGATCCCAGTGGCATGATAGAGCATCGTCTAATGAGAATAAATTGGTGTTGAACCGCTGATTTGGATGACGGGACCTTGGTCGTTTAGGATTCGCGGGCCGGGCCCAAAAAGAAATCCTTAGTTTAGGAATAGACGCTCGTCCGTTCGTTAGTTTAAGGAACAAACAAAATAGACTCGAGTCTAATGATAAAAAATTTGTCTATGAGCTTTGACGAAAAACAAAATTTTATTTTTTAAATACGTGAGATTTCACAAAGTAGAATAAACTCTCGTTTCAAAGGTGGATGCTCGTACGAGAGAATTTTTTTTTGAACAGACGTGCATCTGTTAGTAATAAAATTTTGTTTATGAGCTTTCATGAAAAATTTTATCTTCGAGCTTTCGGAAATCTTTGAAAATATACTCTCGCTTCAAAGACAGATGCTCGTGCGAGAGAGCAAAAAAAAATATATAGATATATTTTTCAAATTTATGTGAGTTTCACGTTAAATATATATATGTTGTAAAATCAATGTTTTGATTCTGAACATCTGTTGAAAGTAGACAATCATACATGGTGAAATAATGTCTGTATGTGAGTTTTCACAATTGTGGAATGGACGTCTGTCCAATTTTTGAAAACCAGTGAATATTCACATAGTAAAAAATTTACGTGGGTTGTTCACGGTTTTATAAAAATCAAGTCATGATTTTGAATAATGAATTTTGTTCGTGTTTGCAGGTTTGAAGGAGCGAACGAATTCTCGAGATTGTAATCACTACAACTAGTGAAATTGTAAATAGGTAAGAGTTAGAAGGTTACCATTTTTGTAGACTCTGTTGTGAGCACATTTATTCCATGATTCATTGTTTTGTCGAAGCCTGCGCTTTGTACGAAAGATGTGCTGAAGTATCCACTTTGAGAGAATGACTGACTCCCATGATGATTCTTCCAAAGATGGTGTTTCCAGAGTAACATCTCTACGGACGAAACTTTAAGAAATGGTACTTCTGGAACCTCTGGGTGATGGTGAGAGATCCTTTATACTGAGTTGTACTCGTGGTTATTTCATTAGCTTTACCATAGGATGATCGTGTAGTGAGATCCTGGATCAATGTAGACTCCACGGAAATGGAAGAGAGTCCACGGGAGCGGAGAACCCAGAAGTAAGGACTACAGGATGTTAGCAAATACGTGTAGTCCCCAGCCGTTTCTTTGGTGAGTTGTTAACGCTTCTTGTGTCATGAATTTTCTCGTGCAATTAGGATCATGAGACCAAGGTTTGTTATTCCATTTCAGACTTTTACTCCATCGATTGACGGTCTTCAACTTGTTCCTGGGCAAACAATTCATGAATCCAGCACTGATGAAGAAGTTGATGTAAGTATCCTTTTTCATACAGGTGGTCGTGGCATCTCCTCGAATGAAATAATAATAATTGTTGTTGATGAATCCAGGAAGAAATCATTGTAGATAATCATCGTGTTGATGAAGCGTTCTCTTCTTTGGGATATGGGAATATGGAGAATTCCCGAAATCCCAAACCGAATGGAGATAGCGGCGTTGCCAATGGAGATTGCCGAACTTTCAAATGATTTAGAGATTCCCCTAGTAAGTATATTTCCTGTAATCTCTTCATAGAAGTATGAAGTTTCTGATTTGTGAATGAATAAATGAGTATCCATGTGAGTATACGAGTAATTTTGCTGAAATACGTCACCAGAAAATTTCAGACTTCAGCATTTTAGCAAAAACACCGTAGAATCTTCGTTTGAAGTCGGATTTTCGCGATCTGCATATGTATCTTCAAGCCCAGAAAATTTCCCAGTTTAAGTAAGAAGATTTTTGAGTTTTGAGCATGTTTAGGGCTTGAAAAATGCGAAACAGTAAACTTCCAGGAGACTTTCAGAACTTTTTCATATTGTATGTTGTCCAATGTTTCGACCACTTATCCTTGCTCGTTTTTTCAATTGCTTTGAATTTCGGATATGTTGTATAGGACAATCATACGAAGAGAATGGTATATGACCCATCCCTAGATTCTTCACCAATTGCTCCCAGATCGTCGGTTTGTACAGGACAGTGTAAAATCATCTCAGACGAGCTTGCTGTAAAACACTCATGTTGTGCTTTTAGACCATTCGCTTGTGTCTTGAACGGTTTTTGAAGGATTTAATGTCATTGATTCATTAGAGATCAGGACCCTTTGATTCATACATGAGCATGGTGCTTGCAGTGTCATCTTGTTTCTGTCATTCGTAGAAACATCACTTCTGAAACCCTGGTCACGGGGTCCTAGCTGAGGTTGCTCTCGAGAGGGGATGATGTAATGACCATGGTTTCATGTCCCGGTAGTAGAATTCCTTTTATGATGAATGATTAGCATATGATAGTCTGGTGCCACGGGTCTTGGACTGTGAAACTGATCGTCATGATCAGTGGACCGTCAGTCCCCAGTATCTTGTTGAATCTCTCCTTTTCGTTTTCTCTTCTTCTGGCCAGACTTGGATAGAGGACCCAGGTAGAAAAATTGATCTAAATACCTAGGTGGTCGAAGTTGGAGGTACCTTGATGAAGTACTTGGTGGAAAGACCTGGTGGACACCGATCGACTGTGGAAGTTATGAATCCCGTCTAAGAATTGATGCTTGCATGTATGCTCTGGAAGCTGTAGGAACCTCATACAACGTCAGAATTCGACGCTTGACCCCAAATTTTGAAGCTAAGAGGCTGAGTTATCACATGAGAAAAGAACCACTCAATTTGGAGTTGTAGAGGTCATCCAACGAAGGATGCACATTTTTAATTTGTAATCCCATACAAATTTTTCAGATTTCGTAGACCTGACGGTAAAGGCCATATCTTTCAGCTTGTATGTCCGATTGATGCGCCCTTTTAGTATGTTGTAGCAGAGACATAAACGAACATCTTATGATGAGGAAGCATTGTCCCATTCATCACCATTGGTACATTTTTGTAAACCCATGAAGCATGTTGTATCTCATTTGTAGAGGTGATGAGAACATCTTGTAGAAGACTTTGGCTTGTGCCTGTCCGTCGTGCAAGCTTTGGGAAGACTTTGATGCTAACATGTTTTCATGTACACACGTCTCGATATGAGTCGTTAGTGCTTGGAGAAGTATGATCCATCGAGTAACACTTCCAGACTTAGGTTGTAGAGAATGGATAGTTGATGGAGCTTTGTCATGAGGATGTTGCTCTTGAGACCGTTGTTAATGTTGAGATCTTGATTGAATTTTTTCCAGACATTCTTGTTGATGCTGAGACCATGGACATAGTTCCTCCAAATATCCTTGTTGATGCCGATACCATGGTTGGATTTGCTCAAGAGACCGAGAAGGCTAGAACCATGATTATCAACATAGTGTTGCTCCTCCATCCAGTGAGCCGCGAAGTGGCTTTGTCAGGGAATTGATGTTTTTGCGGCAATAGCAACAACATATTTTATTCAATAAGATCAAGTCCCCAGCGTGTTGAAGGAGTTTGTGCCAACGTTGCATCTGCTCCAGAAGTATTATCACGGGATAATGAAGACCTATCGATTGAACTTTGATCGTGTCGGTGTTGAATCAGTGTGTCACCGTAGAGATATTGTGCTGAAGATAGAGGAGATATTATCGAAGGTGTACTCTTTGATTGGGAGTACAGTTTGAAGGCTTCTGAAGAATGTAGCATTCAGAGATGAGAGGTTTTTGACTTTTAGTTGGCCTTGGAGAAGTAGGTGATTGACAGTTGTTGTAAGGATTTACTTAGATGCTCGAGTGTTGAGGCTTCACACCCTTTAAGCGTCCGATGTCGTAGGTTTGATCGTCTCGTCCTCGAGTATCCTCTGTTGATTCAGCATTCCTTTCGTTGCGGTAGTGGGATTCAACACTTGTGCGGACATCAAAGCTTTCTGATTTTGTGGTACGCAAGGACACTTGTACAAGGCTATGGAGAAATGCCCAAATTGTTGTTTTTTTCGTGCTTGAACACCATCTCAATAATGTATGTCTCAGTGAGATGCTCGGTTCGGAGAAGTGTCAGATTTAACCACTTGTTAAAATATTGTTGAAGTGAGATTACCCACTTATAGCGTCTTGCAATAGCAGAGATGCTAGCAGAATTGAGTCCCCATGCTAGAATAGCATGTGAGGAAATAAATGACATATATATGGGAGGAATGAGACTTGCATGAGTGCAGGACCTTTGGATGGATGTCTATGCACCTTTTGCAGGTTCTTGTTTCAACCTCGCCAAAGTTCGAAATTCCTCCAAGTGCTCTGATGATGGAACGTTTGCCAAATCTTCTGGATCAGAACTTTCTTATTTGGAGAGATGTGTAACCAAAGGCGCTTTGTAAGTACCCATCTTTTCAGCATGGATCCACGCTCATCTGAAGGACATGTCATATCCTGGATTTTCCTGTCTATGTGAAACTTGGCTTCTGTCCAGGTTGAACTTATGTTCACTTTGAGAGTGATGTAGCCATAAGTATTTCCGAGCGTTCCTTCAAGGTCTCTGAGATGGGAGCATGAGTAGCTCCTTGTCGAGTGATACTTGTGGATCCGATGGTTTTCAGTGGAATATTGTTGATGGCGGTGCCAGCATCGATCAACATTCTTCCAAATTCATTTCTTCTGAGATTAACCATGGTACGCAGTCCCTAGTCGTACATTTCTTGGTATGTGGCTGGAGGCTCAAGAAGTATTTCCAAAATGGACTTCTTGACACGATGTAGTTCAATGTTGTGAACATGTCTCTCCTTTGTGCCTTCCACAGATAGAGCAATCCACGTTCGACCAAGGATTGAACTGCCTCTTTGATAGGTTGTTCAGAAAGTGTAAAGGTTATGATTGGGAGAGGATTCTTGTGTACTCCTTCAGTCCCCAGTTGAAGCTATTGTGGATCAACCGTCTCTTCAAAATGTTGCATCCACCTATTAGATGATAGGTGAACTTATGAAGGCAACAGTACCTGGGATTCTTCATTTCTTCTCCAGTCAGATGCCTCCTGATGAATGTCAGTTTGCTTGCACCAACCTGAATCCAAACTTCCAGTAACTCGATCACTTGTTTAATGAAAAGAGGGATCTTATAATCTGTATGATCATTTCCCCGTTTGTTGATGTAGGGTTGAGGTTCGTGCATTTCAAGATTGGTTATCTTTTCTTTGTGCTTCCGGAAGAGCTGGAGAAGCATGCTTGCGTTGTGACTCATCTTTCCGTTTGCTCCCTTATGCAACAAAATTTGTGGAAGCTTGGAGGTTGTATTGCTTGTTAATCAAATGCATGCTACCTTGAGTGTCTCGCGGCTCTTCAACCTTTGTAGCTTTTGTTCTTTTCAGTAAAGCGGGTGCAGTAGTTGCCGATCTCTTCGCCGCTTCATGAAGCTCTGAGAAGGTATGGAAACGAATATTTTCCAATAAAGCTCTATAGACCGTGATCATGTCGTTGATACACAAGTCTACCAGTTGTTCTCCGTGACGTTTGGATCATGACAGTCCAGGGACTGGACTCTGAATCTTTTCACGTAGTCATTGGGATGTTCATTTCTCCTCTGAAACATTCTTCCAAGATCGGAGAGAGTAACTTGATCTTACAAAGAAGTACTTTCTGTAGAAGGCGTTAATCATTTCTCTCCAATTGTTGATAGTTCATGGTGCGATGTTGTTGTACCAGGTGTATGCACTGCCTTTCAAGGATTTTGAAAATTCTTTGAGGCGAATAACATGGTTATGCTCATGTTCACCCAAGGCTTCCAGGAACCGAGAAACATGCTCCTAATCATTGCATGTTCCGTCATACAAAGTGAAGGTCGGAGAGGTATAACCTTTTAGAAGAGGAATCCTTTGCGTAGCAGCCGGGTATGGAGGCTGGTGACGATGGATATGTGATGTCTTGTCTTTTCCATGGTTCTCCAATAGGAGTTCCAAATCTTCCAGAGTAATAAAACTTGATGATTCTTTCACTGATGGATCGTCTGCAGCTTTGCGTACTTCGCTGTCATCCACTGTATGAATTGGAACTACTTCAGGATCAGCATCTGAGGATGTTTCCTCTTCTTTTTATTTTCCTTGAGTCTTCACTGACATCTTGTCAGTGAGAGTCTTGAGATAATTGAATAGCTCTTTCTGTGTATTAGCCGTATCAGTTTGATTCTGTGCAAGGGTATCTTGCACTTTGATGAGATCAACAATGGTAGGTGGTGGGTTTCCTCTGACTTCCTCAGGGTGTCGACCGAACATAGGATGACCTTCCGTGTTAGCATGAGGAGGAGTAATATCTTCATCGCCAGTGTTAGAGGACGGAATTGTTTCCGGGATATCCTCATTGTTGTTGTTGCTAGTGCTAGCGTAGTTTGTGTTGGAACCTGTAACTAATCCAGACCTAAGACCATCCATCTTGTGAAATTGTGAGATTGCAACCGAGAGACTAATCTCCCACTGTGGTCGCCAATCTGTAGATGGGACAAAACGATTTGCTGGTTTTTACGGAATTGAGGTGACGACCGTACGGAGGAGACTCCTTGAACCGAGCGAAATGTTTAACCTCACACAGATGTACTGCAAGAAGAGAGTGCTTTGAATTCTAGAGATCAATCTGTAGTACTTCGGCCTAAACCAAGACAATGGTCGTTCCAGAGTAAATTCGGTCACAAGAGAGGATGGGTCGGTCTGTATGAGGGAAGCTGAGAAATGTGTGGAATCAATATTAATCAAAGATTGTGGGTGTGTTGTGAATTCTGAATACGATAAGTTCTGAATGATTGAATCCTTGTTGAGAGTAATTACTCAGATGTTGAGTTAATTTCGTGTTGTCTGTGAGACGTGAGATCATTGTATATTCAATCATGATTCAGAGACTTATTTATATTGATGGAATTGTAGACACCATGATCTCATGAAGTGTGACAGTTGATGGAATCAAAGAGTGGGGAAATGGAAATCGTGTTTGAAACCAGTTGCTCATCGTGCGGAGACTTGGTCGATTTTCCATCAACTACTTTGTTAACTCCTTCAACTGATTGCACGACTTGCTCACATTCCATCGTGTGTATGAACACACGTTTCGTAGACCGCCAGACCAAAACCCTAGTTGATATCCCCCCAAGTGACACGAATGATGTCTCGTGGTTAATTAGTCAGTTGTTGACTTCATGACTTTATGGGACGATGAGTCCATGTATTTGCTGAGTTGAACATGATTTTGCAAAATGTCCTGAGACTCATGAATTGAACGTGTATGTTGAGACGGAGGTATAATTCTCACATTGAGGTGAGAAAGTATTGCTCATTTGATGAATTGTTGAATATTGATAGTTGAACCAATATTCCTTGGTTTGAGCAAATATTGCTCATCTAAGCAAGTGTTGCTCGTCTGATGAATTATTGGAAGCGTGACCTAAATAAAATATTAATTAGAATACTGGTAGTTGAACCGAGTATAATAAAATGGTGATCATGAGATCGTCGTAAAATTATTAGTGTTCGAATCTGGAATTATGATCCTTGGACTCAGAAACCCTAATTTGATCAATTGATGATTGAGTGATAGTTTATTGAAAATTTAACCATGGAATGAAGGAGGAACGTCTACATGAGACCGTGGGTCAACCATGTAGAGTCCATATGCTCGCGTGAGCAAATATCAAGACCCTTGAAGAGTTGGTGAAAAGATGATCAAATGCTGGTTCAATCATTTTTCATATAATGCTCGTCTGAGCCTTAGGTGATAAAACCTAATTAATTATGGAGAGGTGAGAGACCGACCAAGAAGTCATGAAACCATCCCTGGATGGTCATGAGACCGAATGACGATCACTCCATGAAATTCCAAAATTATTTGGAAGAGTTTTGGACCTAATATGTGCAATTGTGCAAATTAGGTCAAATCATGAAAATATGCGGTACTTGCTCATTGCGAGCCAAAGAGCCAACCTTGGTCGGTCAACATAACATGCTCGCGTCGTCAAAAAGTCCGTGTCTCAGTCCTGAAAATTTTGATATTTTCTGGCGTGCGCTTGAGCAACCAGTTGAGAAAATATGACAAAATCAGGGTTTTGCTGAAACTCAGGAAACTTCATGAGATGAAGGAAAATAATTATAAAATGATTGAATGATAAAGCGTGGGACCTCTGAGGCCAAGGAATGGCCGGCCGGCCAGTGACCACGGTCCCGTGGTGCTTTTCCTAATTTTATATTATTTTCCATGAATTTATGAAAATATCATGAAATAAAGGAATTTGTTGAAATTAAGGAGTTTCCTTGAAGTGAAGGAGTTTCCATCGGATTAAGGAAGCAAATAATATTAAAATAATAAAAATAAGGGCGTGTGGGACCGTCTAGGGCATGGCTGGCCGGCTTGGTCCCGTTCCCACGAGTTTCTCTAATTTTTATGTATTTTCCGTGTATTTTTCCATGATTTGAAGGAATTTTCCTAATTTGATAGAAATACCATGAAATCAAGGAGTTTCATGGCATGAAGAAAATTTTAACATAATAATAATAAAATAAAGGGCGTGCAGGACCGGCTAGGGCATGGCTGGTCGGCTGGGGACGATCCCACGAGTTTTCCTAATTTTATATTATTTTTCATGGATTTGTGAAAATACCATGAGATGAAGGAGTTTTCATGAGATTAGGGAAATAATAATAAAATAATGAGGAACAATGAGGTGTGGGGCCAGCCGGGATCAAGGCATGGCCGGTTGGCCAACAATCACGGCCCCACAATATTTTTCCCAATTTTATATTATTTCCTTTGTGCGAAGGAAGCACCATGAAACTGAGGAGTTTCCTCAAAACGAAGGATATTTGTTCAAATGAAAGGATTTTCATAAGATCAAGGAAAATAACAAAAAATATGATAAAATATAAAACTGGCGTGGGATTGGTCACGGCACGGCCGGCCGGTCGATGAGCCCAATCCCTTGGCGCCTTGGTCAATATTTTAATTATTTATTATTTTCTTTCCTATTTTGGAATACTCGGTCGTGCGGTGATTGTTAGTGTATCATCGTTGAGTACACTTGCACCTTTTGAGCCGGGGCTTACTCAGAGGTAGCTCAGATACCCGTGCGTTGAATATTTATTACTAACCCATGGAATTCTGCTGAGAAGAACCATAGATTGAAGTAACGAAGTACTGCGAAAATATTTGAATATTTTCGGAAATTCAGTGGATGAATCCAAGAATTTAGGAATAATTAACTTTTGGCTCTATACTAGCATAGAAAGTTGTCTAGGAGCATTAATTATTCCGACATGAGCTTGCTGGAGCTTCATATCCTTTATATAGTCAGGGAAACTCGTTGTTTGTATCCTGAAGACGTTATCGCTCTATACTAGCAGAGCAAGCTGTCTAGGAGCCGTCAATCTCGTGATTCTATATAGAAATAACTACTGAAGTATTCAATATTCATGAGATATGTCCTTGTCCAGCCGAGAGACTACATATCTGCATGTACTCTGAGAGAAAGTATTCTCAGTCAGAGGATTCGATGAGAGACCCGTGTCTCAATACTCACATCTGATTGCTGGATCAGGAGTTCGTATAATTATGGGTTTATGATTTTAGCCTTTGTCGAAAATCCACCATCTACACAAGTAAATGTGATGCTTAATTTGAAACATATATAATTTGATTTCAACCGATAGCAGTACTTTTCATTAATTAAAATTAGAAATACATTAGTTGCAGAAATAAAAGTTACAACTGTTCTAATGTCGTTCATCATTTCCTTCTTCACATTGATTCCATTCTTCAAGATCCGAAATATTACCACTTGCCAACAAGCTTGAGAATTGACATATACCTCCACAGTGTTGAAAAGCAGAACTGGGTGATTGCGAACCAGAAGTAGTCGCTGCCAGAAACATAGAAGAGGTTGCTTTTGGTGCAGCGGGATGATAACCTTCATTTGCTTCCAGGTCAAAAATTATGCAGAAAAGCGTCTCGGATCCGTTGAAATACTTGAGGATGGGAAGTAGACATAGTTTGTGGCTTAGTATCTGGAACTTGTGTATCTCTCATATTTTTGTGCCATGATGAATTGTTCATAGAAGTACTGGCAAAATTTTCACGAACATCAGGATTTACAGATATACACAATCTAAACATGGTATCCATCTGTCATTTCCAAACCGTCTGCAAGTGCAAAGCAACCATTTGTTGATTTATATGATACAAATTGTCAAGATATGTCTTCAATTGATCTCCATTGGCATCCACATTGTAATAAGGATATATACTTTCCTTAACTGTTGAAACTTTTGGGATCGTGGTTGGCTCTCATTATGTAGTTATAGTTGGACACTACTAATGTATTTCATGCATATTTGATAAAGATGACGTGGAATTTTCATCTGCGGATTAAGTCATAAAGCACGGTTCTTCTGGAGGCGGTTGGCTAGGAATGATTAACTTATCACGACCAATAAGAGCTAACCCCGAAATATCAAACCCCCAAATGTGTATGTTTTGGAAACCAATTGTCGGCCTCGCAATTCTATGGTACCATATGAGATACTGTGCTTCAGTAATATTCATTTGAATGTTTAATTTAAAACTCTCCCATGGCGTCAGTCGCAACCTATCGAAATCTGATGCAGACACTTGCATCTGATTTTGGTGGTTAATTTCCCTTGAAAAGTATTATGCAGCTGGAAAAGTAGTCTCTCTCCCAAATATCATACACCTATGTTTATTTCCGGAGTGGAAAAAACAACTCTGCGGAGTAAATAATCAAGAATAGCTTGTACCTCAGGATCTCCAAACTCGGGAAAACTAATGTAAGGTTGAACAACAATATTTTGCGCGTTCCGTGTCATTTGTTGATATCTTTGAACAAAAGTGGAGAGAATTCCATTTCACCCGTATCCTTATCCCAATTCCTCTTGTAATACATGTCCATTATTGGAATTCTATAGGCTTAGTCTTTAATAACTGGTTTACTAACACGGAAGTAGGTATATCATCCATACTGTAAATAAATTCATAATTTAGTAATTTGACCATGTTTTTTTTCTTCAGATTAGTACTCAATTTAAAAAGCATAATTTGGATATTTACCTCTATGGTGTCATAGAAACCAGTGAAGTTGGTTACACCCATGGATGCTGCATCGAGGTCGTGGTACATTTTTGCAAAAATCGTAGACCCCCAATCATGTTATGGTGCACCATGAAGATATTGTAACGCTAGACAACTAACGTGATAAATACTGGTTGAGTTAGGAAAGAGTATTTGATCCAATAACCATAACATAAAACTCTTTAGAGTTCATCATATTTCAGCTTCATTAGTTGAACATTTGGCTGGAAGCAACATAAGAGTAATCCTAATTTTAGTGTCCATAGTGTTTTTGATTTGCTGGACATGGCTGAAATTATATTTGAAATTTTAGGTTGATATATCGTCATGAGTGCCTAAAGCCAATGAATGTCAACTATGATGTCAAATTAATTGATAGGAGGTGGAACTCTAAGGCGTCTCATTCTTGTGATGATGTAAAATATCACTTGTGATCCCTTGCTCTATTGTAAGATTTTTTACTCAATAAATCAGTCCATATATAGTCTATATGCATACGTAACTTCAGAGTACACATGCCCATATGCATGTGTAACTTCAGAGTGCACATCTATTATTTGGGAACCCGAAATGTTTGAGTATACCTCGTTGCAAAATGGTGGAATATTTTGTAGGTAATTGCTGGATGAGAGGAATGACGGGATTGATGTAGAAAACCTCTTTACTCGATCCTGATGAGTTTTATAATGGAATGTTATGGGTTATTTTTTGTTGTTGTAGTGTTCAGGTTTTCGTGTTCTTTATTTCAAGGTAATAATTCTACTTGGATGTTCTTTCCTTGTTAATTTGCAATTGTATTTCGTTTTAAGCTTCCCATGGAATTCGTGTCAGGGAACTTTCAATTCCATATTATCAGAAAGTATTACATGTTGTACAGGTTACCAAGTGCCTTTTTGTGATCTTCGTCATTCGCCTTGCGATTGCTCTATAATTTTGTTTCTCTCTTTTTGTTCATCTAACCTAATCCCATGGATGTTTATGTTATTGGAGATATGCAAGCATTTTGGAATCGAGGGAGACAAGAAGGGAAAGGAATATTTCTATTATAGAATGTTGTGGCTTATTTTTAGGATTTCATATCCATATCTACTATTTGAACTAGTTTAATGTGTTCAATAATAATCGATTACTATAATTGATAACAAAGAAATTATTGTGTTCAATAACAATTGAATATATGCTTCTTTTAATCTGTTGACTATTGTAATAAAACCAGATAAAAATATGTCAGAGATACACATGCCATGTGTATATGTAATTTCCTTCAAGGGTATAAAATATGACTATAACTGCTGAGATACACATGTCATGTGCATGTGTAATTTCTGGATACATGTGTCATATGGATGTGTAACGTCTAAGTACACATGTCATATGTGTAACTGTTTCATGCCATATGGATGTGTAACTTCTCAATACAAATGTTATATGGATGTGTAACTTCTGGGTGCACATGGGATATAGATGTGTAACTTCTCAATGCATGTGCATATGGTGTGTAAATGTCTCATGCCATAAGGATGTGCAACTTCTGGGTAGACATGTCATATGCATGTGTAACTTCTTCTTCTTGCACATGACATATGGATGTGTAATTTCTAAGTGCACATCCATATATCGGTGGCGGGACCGATGGCGGTTATGGGAGGCAGTGGTGGGCGGTGGTAGTGGTTGTATGCGTTGGTGATGGAAGGCGATGGTTAAGCTATAATCACTTGAATTTTGTTTTCTTTTCCATTGCCTTAAAAAGACGATGATGGTGGTTGTGGGAAATGCTGGTGGTGGTGACGGTGGTGGAGATGGTGGCAACGGTGGGTGTAGGTGGTGGTGGTGGTGGTGGTTGGTTGTGGTAGAAGGTGGTGGAGGTCGGTGGTGGGCAGCGGTGGATGTGGTGGTTGTCAGAAATGGTGGTGGGACATCATTTTACCATATTTTAATAATTCTGGGCGGAAGTTTAAATTTTGTTTAACTAGGAATTTGCCAACAATAACATACATAAATTTAAGGCCTTGATTTACACATTTTTTTAATTAAGGGCTTCATACTGTGGGTAGGGCCTAAGCGTAAATTTCCCTTCAGTGTTTTCCGAAAAGCTGGTTCTAGTACTTCCCAAAAGCTGGTTCTAGTACTCTTCTGGATGTAAAAAAGAACATATAAACCAAAGAGCTCCAAATACACTCCAAAAATTGGTTTTTCAATTCTCGATGATTTTGTGTTTTTAATCTTCCCTTCTTGATTTCTTAGGATTATCAAACTTATTTCATTTCAGATTTAATAGATGTTGTAGATTTTATTATTAATTCTCAGTTTTTTGTTCTTCTTTTGTTATTAGGTTTATGCTTTTGAACTTTTCCAATTTTCTTCCTATCTAATTTTTAAATGGGTTTGTAAATTTTCAGATCTCTGATCATTCATTCTGTGGTTTACCAGTGGTGGAAGAAGCATGAATTTTGCAGTTGAGAAAACAACAGTGATGTGGCCAACAGTGGTGCTAACCATCTTCTTTGTGTTGATGGTCCAAATTAGTAGTGCAAAAGGTTGTTTGATTTTGTCCAAACAAGTCTCTTCATCAAAGGCGTCTCTCAATCCAAGTAAGGACACAATTATTCATCTTGCTCAAGTCTATCAATCTGGTTTTCAATATGAAAACAATCATCTCAAATTAGTGTCTCAACTCAGTAAACCTAATCAGAATTTTCAAAAAAAATTGGCTCTCAATTCTTAGTCAATTATCTCTCGAGATTTTAGCATTCAATCTAGAGGAAATCAAGTCAAAAATTTGTTTCCTTTTTATTCAATTTCAAGAAAAAATCTTCTCTGTTATTTTGGAACTACTTATGGTTATATTGTTTATCCTCAATTACTCTCCTATCAATCCATATCTAGGGTTTCCTATTATAAAAGATACTTTACAAGTTTATCAAAATCTTGTAAGTGGTTTCTCATTACCCATTGGTATATTAATACTGAGGTAGGGTTTAAAGTTTCACAAATCAAAAGTCTTTATCTTAGTAAGAGAAAAACTAGATTACTCTCAAGAAAAATCATGTCTTCTGGTCAAGGGGATCGAATCAATCTTCTTTCTAGGCAACTAAGAAATACAAATATTGATTTATTTGCTAATCAAAGAAGAATTGTGGGCTCAACTCAACTTATCAATGTTGTTGCTGAACAATGGACTTATGGAATACGAGGAAAGTTGAAAGAGAAATCAAAGATGAAGATGAGAGTCATAAGAACGAAAATCAATTCTTTATGGGGGAAATATCTTAATAAAGAAATCAAGATTATGGGTCACAATCTGCTTCTAATCAGGCTAAATAGTGAAGCTGAAAGAGATGAAGTTATTGCCGATGGTCCTTGGCTAATAGATGGTGTTCTTTTTCATATCCAGAAGTACTACAATCATATCCCACTACAGGACTATACTTTTGATAAGCAAATTTTCACTCTGCAGTTCAAATACTTGAAGCTTGAACATATGAATATTGATGTTATAGATGAAGCTATCAGTTTTATTGGGAGGAAGATTTCTACCAAGCCAAGGAACTGTAGACCTCGAGCAGGAAACACTGTTAAAGCTAGAATTGAAGTGGAACTGAACAAATCACTCCATAGAGGTGGTTGGTGGAAGACTGTTACCGTAGAAGATGCTTGGATTAGATATCACTGGGAATTGCAGCCTAAGAACATTTGTCCAAAATGTTTTGTCATCGATCATGACGATGAAAAATACAAGTATACTTCTCATTTACTCTATTTGGATTCTCTTACTGTTGCTGAGTATGAAGCTCTACTCAAGGAAGATAGTGAAGCCACTAAAGAGAATGAAGGAAGTTCTTCAGCTTGCAACATGGAAGAAGAAATATTTGAAGATGGTAATATTGAAGACTCAAAAAATGTCAAAAGGATGATAAATTCCAGCCTCAATGCAGAACCTTCTATGAACCCTCATAACATACGCATTCAGTCGCCTGCTGTTATGCAAGGTTATGATCCTACTAATGTGGACCTTCAACACAATTCCATGATGGAATCAGATGAATCAACTGCAACAATTTCTGCTCCCATGAATGATTGTATCAGAAGCTCTTCTCAGGTATTTAAAACATCTCCTTTTTCTTTTAATTTTTCCAGTTATTTTAATTTTTCTATTTTCAAAATAAAGATTTTATGTTGGAACGTTCAAGGTCTGGCCAAGAAATTTACTAGGGACCAACTCTATGTTTTAATCAAAAAGCAATCTCCAGATATTTTGTTTTTAACTGAAACAAAAAATAGATAAAGATAGAATGACTGGACTTGCTAAGTCCCTGAATTTTTCAAATTATGATTACATTGATAGAGTAGGATTTGCTGGAGGTATTCTTTTGTTATGGAAAGAAGGCTTTCAATGTTCCGTCCAAGACAAATCCAATAATATCATTAATGTTCTTGCTAGTTTACATCCTGCTAAATAAAATGTCCTAATTTCTTTCATGTATTGTTTTACATACTCTAACATCAAGAAAATACAATGGGAAATTATGTCTAGCATTAGTGATAATATTATGCAACCCTGGATTGTCATAGGTGATCTCAATGTTCATCTTCATGCTTTAGACTCTAGTTCTAATGTTTCTCAAGAGGATAGATATGTTCAACAAAAAATTAATGAATGTGGCTTAATGGATTTAGGCTACATTGGAAGAGATTTCACCTGGTCTAGTAACAATATAGGAACTGGTACTAAAACTTCTAGGATTGATATGCCTCTGGGGAATCAACAGTGGTGTAATGATTTTCTCAATGCTAGATTATATCATCTTGTCCAAGCCGGATCAGATCATTGTCCTATAATGATACAAACTGATAGAATCCCTGAGAATTTATGGAGACCTTTTAAAAAAAAAATTATGTGGCTTAAGCATGCTGGTTTCAAAAATCAACTAAAAATGGCATGGAACACTATTTCTAGAGGTTCTCCAGGTCATACGTTGACGAAAAACATATCTCTACTAGAAAAAGGTTATCTTATTGGAATAAAATTTATTTTGGTGATATTGATAGTAATATCAATGCTCTGCAGGATCAACTCTTTAGACTTCAGAATGAACCAATTTCAAATTCTCAGCATAATTGTCTTAGTGATACTAATAAGCAATTAGAAATGTGGTTTGATATCAAAACTGAATTCTATAAGCAAAAATCTGGAGATAAATTCATAGTTGATATGGATAATAATTCCAAATATTTTCACACTCTAGCTAATAGAAGAATGTTCAGAAAAAATATTGATTGCTTATATGATTCTCATGGTGCTTGGTATGATAATAGGGAAGATATAGCAAACATTCTTGTTTCACATTTTAGTTCTGTAAGTTGCTCTGTGATGAATCATATTCATGATGATGTTTTTGATATTATCCCAACTGTCATTACTAATGATTTTTCTGAGTTTCTCACTAGAATCCCTTCTGCTGATGATGTTTTTCAAGTAGTGAAAGACATGGCATCTTGGTGCTCCCCAGGCCCGGATGGCTTTCGAGCTGGTTTCTACCATGTCAACTGGGACATTGTTGGTAATGATGTTGTTCAGGCTGTTCAAAGCTTTTTCAGTTCTGGTTACATGCCTAGGGAGTTTAACAAGACATACCTCTCTTTGATTCCTAAAAATGATAAGGCCAAATATCCTGCTGATTTTAGACCTATAGGTTTATGCAACACAATCTATAAAATCATCTCTAAGATCTTAGCAAATAGAATAAAACCTTATCTAAAAAGGATTATTTCTCCCTTTCAATCTGCTTTTGTTCCAGGTAGAGCTATCCAAGATAATATTATCATTGCTCATGAAATGGTTCATACCATGAAACATAAAGAAGGTAATTCTGATAGTATGGCTCTGAAATTGGATTTATCTAAAGCTTTTGATAGGTTAGAATGGTCTTTCATTTTAGGTATGCTTAAAAAACTTGGTTTTCCTGAGAAATTTTGTAAGTACATTGAACAATGTATTCCAACAACAAAAATTTCTATCCTTCTCAATGGTTCTCCCACTAGTGCTTATAATCCTACTAGAGGTCTAAGGCAGGGGGATCCTCTATCCCCCTATCTCTTTATAATAGCTATGGACTATTTATCTAGACTTCTTGTCAATGATGCCTCTAATCATGCCATCTCTGGTGTTAAGGCTGCTAGAAATGCTCATGCTATTACTCACCTCCTTTTTGCAGATGATATTCTTATCTTTACTAAAGCTGATAGACACAATGTGACAGGTATTCTTAATACTCTCAATCAGTTTAGCAATATCTCAGGTCAGTTGTTAAACTTAAATAAATCTAGTGTCTATTTTAGTAACAATATGAGTCCTACTGCTAAGCATGATCTTTCTAGTGCTCTTAACATGATTGAAATGCAAGATACATATAAATATCTAGGTGTCACCCTTCTTATAGGTAGAGACAAATCTAAAGCTTTCAAACCCCTTATTCAGAGTTTTTATGCTAGGCTTATTCCTTGGAAAGGTAAAAACATGAATTATGCAGCTAGATCAACCATGGTAAAGCATGTTCTTAATGCTTTGCCTACTCATCAAATGAGTGTTTTCAGAGTTCCTAAAAACACCATTGCTAAAATTGATACTATCCAAAGACAGTTCTGGTGGGGTAAAGATGGTGGTCATAGAGGCATTTACTTTATAGGGTGGGATAAATTACAAATTCCTAAGGCTTTGGGAGGTATTGGCTTTAGGAATCTAGAGCATCTTAACACTGCTTTGCTTACTAAAATTGCTTGGAATGCTTGTGATGATTCTTCCCTTTGCTATCAAATTCTTAGAGCCAAGTATTCTAGAAATGGTAGTCTTTTGTATTTAGATAAACTTAAAGATGAGAGTTCTTGGCTTTGGAGAAGCATTTACTCTGGTCTGGAAGTTGTTCAGCAACACATTAGATGGTTAGTGAGTTGTGGTACTAAAATCAACATTTGGCTAGATGTTTGGGTTATTGGTTTAAATAGTCCTCCTGTTCCAGTAGTTGGATCCTCTAGCTTTAACAATTTTACTTTTGTCTGTGATTTATTTGTACCTGGTACTAGGCAATGGGATATTAACATAGTTAATACTCTCTTTTCTCAAGACTGTGTTAATCTCATTCTCAATATGAGAGTTCCTAACACTGGTACTGATAAAATGATATGGATGCCAGACAGAAAAGGTAAGTTCACTGTTAAGAATGCTTATAATACCATCTGTTCTAGTGATGTTGACACCATTGTTGCAGGTAGTTCAATTCCTACTGATGTTTGGAAAAACTTGTGGAAGTTCAGGGTTCCACATAGGGTTCATATTTTTTTTTGGAAATGTCTAAAGAAAATTGTTCATGTTAAAACCAAGATTGCTAGATATAAACATGGTATAGAAACTCAGTGTAGTTTCTGTAAAAATAGTGAGGAAACCATTAATCATATCTTTATGGAATGTAGTTATAGTAGAGCCATTTGGTTTGCCTTGAATATTAATATAGATGTTATTAGGCTTTCTAATGTTGACTTTGAACAATGGCTCATAAGCTGGTTTCACACTGAAGTTATGAATCTTCCTGCTCCATGCTTGAGTGATGAAAATTTGATTTGCAGATTTATGTGCATCATTTGGTACATCTGGAAAGACAGGTGTTCTGCTGTTTTTCAAGATAAGAAACCACATTTGCAGGTTACTGTGGTGAAAGTAAATTGGTTACTCAACCAATGTTCACATCTGACTAATCCCCAACAATTTTGTCTTTCAAATGACTTGCAGATCGAAAATTGGAGACCCCCAGACAAGGATTTTGTGAAAACAAATATTGATGGTTCTTATATTTCTCAAACAAAGCAAGGAACTGTTGGTCTAATTCTGAGAAATTTCGCAGGTGCATGTCTAGGAGCAAAAGGTATGTGATGTTATGAGGAAGTGGAAGAAGAATATGGTGCTGAGTATTTCGAATGCAAGGTACTAGTTATAGCTGTGGAATGGATGGAGGAACTGGGCATTACTAAGGTTGTTTTTGAAATGGATTGTGATAATGTAGTTAAATCTATCTCTGAAGATGAACTACAAGTTCACTGGTTCAATCAAATTTCAATTCAAGTAATTAAAAATAAATTTACTGGTAGAAAACTTTGGTTTTGTAAGTTTGTAAACAGACTATGTAATAATGCTGCTCATGAGCTAGCTAAAAGAGCTAGACTACAGGCAGCTAATTTCTCCTTTTCAGATTTTTTTCCAGATGATATTCTCTCTGGTTAAAAATGATTAGTGTAATCCCAATTCTCATCAATGAATGGATTTCTCTTTGTATCAAAAAAAAAAAAAGAAAAAAAAGTACTCTTCTGGATGTAAGTACAGTTCCTTACACTCGATCAGAATCCTAGATTCAAGGGTTCAACTTCAATGCCCCCTTCTAACTTACTTGCACTTGCACATACATCATTGAATCCATAGGCATGCGATTCCCTCGAAAAGCTAGTAAATTAGTGATGTATACACAGGCAAAGTTAAAACCTAATCGTATGTGTTGCTTATAGAACAGAACCAACGGAAACATACTTAAATCTAAAAAAGATAATTCAGATGAAGTCACTTGCCAAGTGACCCTACTCGGTGGGTGTCATCCATGACCAGGAAGATAAAATCCTAAAATTTAAGAAGTAAGATCATTTTAGTACACAAAAGATCTTTGAAAGAAAAGCTAGTTGTTGCCACCCATACAAGTCATATACCCTAGAATTTGAAAGAAATGAGAGCCAGATTTGATCACCTTTTTTCTTCTTCCTCATCTAGGGATTAGACAATATATCTGTAGGGAAATCAAAGCGAAGTGTAAATTTGTTGGTGGCACAATCACATGCCTTGTCAGGGGTGGAGAGGCTGATGACCCACATAAGGTTGGTGAGTATTGTTGGTTAAGGACAGTTGAGAATAAGGGAGTGATGACGTGTTTGATTTGCTTTAGATCCGGTAGATATTCGGTGATTGGCGCAACCGCAACAAGAGTACAAGCACCGCGTCTTCTAAATTTAAGACCCACCTCTAACCGTTACTCTCCTTACATCATCAATGTTGCATGCACGAGAGGGAAACAACAACCCATGAAAGATCTTCATTCTCAATTTTATTTTTCTTTTTTTCGAACATATTATCCATACAAAAAGATCCACCGCTTGATCCATACATAATGATAAAGTATAAAATCTCGGACCCTTCATGTTGAGGGCCATACAGTCCAAATTTGATTTCATTTTGTTATAAAGCTGGGCAAGGTCTTTAAAGTGTGAAGCGATGCAATGCATAACTCGTTTTGTATTTTTAAGAAGCAAAACGTATGTGAAATCGTGAAGCGTCGTTTCATGGTTCATGTTTGAAACGTCTATAAATAATATTAGTTGTTTTTAGGTAGGTATGAAATGTAAATTTAAGAAGATAATATTTATATAAAATAAATATAAAACCCTAGCAGTGGCCCAGTGGTTTAGTTCGTTAAAAATGAGCGACAGGTATGGGGTTTGAATCTCCTGAGAAGTAGCTACTTTTCTTTTAAAAATTTTAGGCGAAAATTCAAAACTTGGACGGAAAATGCTGTGAAGCGTATATTATTAGAGAATCTGTCGCTTCAGCAAAGATTCACCACTGCGAGTCAGAGAGTTTTCGAAATTTTCGGAGCATCGAAGCGTAAGGGGTTTGAACCTCTCATCGTCATTTTTATTTCTTTGTAAAGTTTAAAGAAATATATTTTATCTTTTTTAAACTATGAATTTTAATTTTGTTCCGCTAGGAAAAGATTACATTTTTCTTTTTTTGAAGCATTGAAAATATTACATGTTGGTATGCCATACGCATAAAATCATTTAGTATAATTCTGCTTTAAAAACCTTGAAAAATTACATTTTTTTTTGTTTGAAGCATGCATTTTATTAAAAGAAATTAGTTTACAACTTGTGTTGGGTATGTGGTATCCACGGAATCATGAAATAAAATTTGGCTAATAAAAGATGGGATTGGCTGGTCCCAGATTTTGGTTGACGAGCTTCATGTTTGACTTTCATCCGCCGCATGATTGGCCAATCCGTCGGCTGCTTGATTTCCTTCTCTGTAGTTGTGTTGAATAGTAGCTTGCGGGATCTGTTGAAATCTAATTTTTATTTCCTCAATCATTCCTGCTATGTGCCAAGATGGAGGTGTAGAGGAAGTGATGAAGCGCAACAAGTTTTCTGAGTCTGTTTCAAAGAGAACTCTTGGTCATTGTCTTTCTGTTGTTGTTCTTGAAGCTAAAAGCATAGCCCAAGTTTCCGCGGTTAAAGCTGTTGTAATCCCTAGTGGTTGAGCTAGAGCCAATAAAATTTCGTGCGCCTGAATCTCTGCAGATGAACCATGTCCCTGCAAATCCTGGATGACCTTTGGCTGCTCCATCGGTGTTAATCTTGATCTAGTTGATGTTTGGAATGGACCATTTTACCGATATTGTTGATATCCTTTTATCTCTTATTGGATGGTTAAATACCGATGTATCTTGTGGAATGATTGGTGGTGAAGAGTGTAGAGCCTCATAGTATTCTTATTGCAGTTTTTGTGCCCAAACTAGGATTTCTTCTGAGTTTGTTTGCTTTTGTTGGTATATTAAATCATTCTTAGCCATCCATAAGGTCCAAAAAAGGAAACAAAAAGAGGAGATCGCAGATGTTGATGCAGGTTGTTGGAGGATTTGGGAAATGGATGTTTGGGGTGTTAAGATGAAAGTTGGGGGGGGGGGGGTATTGGAGTTTGGTGAATTTGTAAGTTGACTGAATAAGGTGTTCCATGAATTAGTTGTCGTTAGACAATGAATTAGAAGGTGACTTCCCAATTCTGGATCTGTGTTGCATCTTGGGCATATGTCTGAGTTGGTCAAATGGATGTTATGTAAGAGAGAGAAGGTTGGTAATACTTCATTGATGGATTTTCACAAGAAAAGCCGAATTTTTGGTGGACACAGTAAAGTCCATAGAAATTTGGTAGGTGGTAGAGGGGTGTGATTTGGTTGACCTTGGGTTAGACATTTGTATCCTGAAGCGGTAGTGTAGTTTCCAGATTTTGAGTGTGGCCAGATAATTTTATCCTGGGAACTATTTTGGGGGAGGTGGATGTTTATGATTTTTTGGATTATAGGATTGGGAAGAGTGTTTAATTTTTCATGATTCCAGGAATGGGATATTGGGTCGAGGATATCTGCTACCATTCGGATTGGGTAACATTGTGTTGGGTCTAGATTTGTTGAGTGTGGAATCCAATTGGCTTCTATTGGGGTCGATAATCCATTTCCAATACGATGAAATATTAGATGTCGCATGGTAGGGATTATTGGTGCTAGTTGTCTCCATTAAGGACTGGAGGAAGAGAGTATAGAATCAATGCCTTGTAGAATTGGTTGTTGATCAAGATATTTTGCACTGAATAGACTTCCGCAGATAGAGTTAGGTTGCCTTGAAAAATAACATGTTAGATATACCATACGCATGAAGTCATTTAATATAATTAGGATTTAATAACCTGTCCGGTTTGGGGCCTATAAAATCTATTTTGGGCTTATCATTTTCCTCACCTAACCTAGAGAAGAAAATAAGGCGTTTTAATGTAGATAAAAGTACTACATTACCCTTACTATTAAAATTCAATCATAACTCCTAAGCCTTATCCTTCTAAATTTCAAACCCTTTCAAAATCAAAACCTATTCAAATCATTTCCCTTACAAATTAAAATTAAAATCTAACTCATCGATTCTATCTATACATCGATCGATTTAAAGGAAACTTCGTCATCCATTTAAAAAAAAAATCAAACTAAACATCGTCGATTGCAACCCATTACTATTAATTATACTTGTGATTGATTTATCCATTCAAGATTGAAAATTACGAACAATCTTGGGTTACTGTGATTAACCATAATCGGTCGATGATCATGCCCATGTTTACCGATTCCTTTGATAATCGGTCGATATCTATGAACCCGTCAACTGATTGTCCTGAATGTGTTTTCTGGTCGAATAAAGTTTAACCAGAATCGATTGAAGTTAATGCCCACAAGAACCAATTCTGGTATGGAAAGATAGCCTATTTTTTGTATGTTTTTTTTTGCTAGATTCGGATCATGTGAATGTTCACATAAACCGATTATATAGCTTTTGATTTCTTAACTGCTAAGCCGATAATCGATCTATATAAAATCAACATAAACCAATTCTTGTTTGAAGAAATGCCCAAATTTTCAGTAAACTTGTTAGCGTATAATCGGATTACATGAGCACTTGTATGGGCCGATTCTTTTAAAGTATTGATTGGAATCGGGTTTTGTGTGTCTATCGTGCTTACCGATTGTTACAATCGGTCTATGTGGTAGGTAATATGCACCTATTTTGGGTGTTCTTCGTGAACTAAATTGATATACGAGGGAATGAGCTTCCACCGATTCTGGATTGATTTTTGTTTTAATGATGAATTAACGTTAGTTTTCAGGGTTAACTTGATTAAACATCTATCAATCACCTGAATTAACACTAATTAATCAGGGGTAAATTAGCCTTTAAAAAAAATAGTTGTCTAAGGGATTTTTCATTTTCCTTCAAAATATCTTATTTTTCACGTAATGATTGTCCTCAAATGGATTTTATAGGCCCCAAACTGGCCAGGTTTAAAAAGAAGGCATTGTATAGTGCCAGATTGTTGTAGAAAGATTACATGGTTGACTAGCCACATCATCTGTTGTACTCCATGTAGTTGTGTTGGATGACAGATATATGGAACTTGGGACAATCTTTGTTTGATTTCGATAATCGTTCCAGTTGTATATCAAGGTGGCTCGGTAACTAAGTTTATGTATCGAAGCAGGTTTTCTATTGAAATTTTGGTCAATATCATTCTATCGCTATTCTTGATGCCATTAGAATGACTTATGTCTTAGAAATTAGCGCGGATGTGATGCCAATAGGTTGCGCTACTGCCACCAAAATTCTTGTCGCCCATTTATGAAACGTGCACCTGCTCCATATGTGTTGATCATAATTTAGTCCAGGTCAGGATTGACCCAACCTATCAACATGGTTTATGTTGATCTTGTGGTGCTTGTTGGCCTGGCGGCATGCTAAGTAATAAAGGGGAAGTATCTTCTTGCCCAAATATATTCTTTCTGAAGTTTGTTAGTCATATGAATAATTAGTTTTTGGATTTTGTTGGTTTTGGTGATAGATTAGTTCATTTCTGGATATGCACAACGACGAAACAAGAAACCAAAAAGAAATAATGACAGAGGTAGGGAATGTTTTTTTGTAGATGTTGTGGGATGTTTGTTTTTGGAGTTAGTAAGTTAGGAAAGTATGAATGATATTTGGTTAATTTGATCGGCGAGGGAGATGGGTGTCCCAAGTTAGTTTAACAACCATGCATTGAAAGTGTGTGAACAACAATTTTTGGATCACTATTACAATAGGGGCATAGGTTGGAGATGGTGATATTTATAATAGTGAAGGTCGGTATACATTCTTTAATTGTTTTCCACAGAAAAAGTTATAATCCGGGGGAGTGCGACGGTGTCCACCTGAATTTGATGGTTGGTAGGGATCTTGATGCAATTGATCTATTATTTGGCTTAGGCATTTGCATCCGGATACGATAGTGTGACTTTCAGATTTCGTATAAGGCTAGATAATCTTCTCTGAGGGTCATCCCGAGGTACGTGGATATATATGATTTCCTCTTTGAGGGTCATCCCGAGGTACGTGGATATATATGATTTCCTGGGCACCAACAAAAAGGATATGGTTTAGCTTATCATGTATACAATTATAAAATAGAGAATCTACAATTTTCGCTACAGTCTGAATATGATGACATTGTGTAGGATCCAAGTTTGTAAATTGTGGAAATCCAGATTGTCTTGATAAGGTTGTCAAATCGTTACCGATTTTATGGAGGATATGATGTTTATTTACATATATAAGGGATGCGAATTCCTTATATTATCTATACATAGTCCATATCCAGGCATATATGTAACTCGTTTTTATTATTTTTATGTTTGTTAGTATACATGATCTTAATTTAGGTTATCTATACATAGTCCATATCCAGGCATTTATGTAATTCGTTTTTATTATTTTTATGTTTGTTAGTATACATGATATTTTATCTTAATTTAGGTTATACACATACTTTCAATTTACAATTACTTCAATTAAGGAGGCGCACTGAATCAGGGATTGTATGAATAATGATATATTTTGATTTTGCCAGACTTTAGAAAATTTTAAAAGTATTTATAATTAACGTAGATTATGTTATACAGTAATAAAGAAGGATAAATATTTCTAAGCTAAAAACTATTTTGACAGAACATGACTGTGGTGGCGGTTGTGATGGTTGTAGTGGTAGTTACAGGTAGTGATAATGTTGTTACCGATGGCAACAACGATAGCGGTGCTGGTGTTAGTGGTGGTAGGAGTCGTGCTAGTGACAGTGTTGGTGGCGATAGCGACGGTGGCGGTTCTGGTACCGGTAGAATTGGCGACAGTGGTGGTGGTGATACAGACGACGATACTAGTTCTGGTTGTAGCAGGAGTACTGTTATTGCTGGTGTTGGCGATGGTGGTGGTTGTGGTGTTGGTGCTGCTGGTGGTAGTGGTAGTGGCGATGACAGAGGTGTTGATGGTGATAATGGTGCTGGTTGTGGTTGAAGAAGTGTAGTGGTTGTACTCCTGATGGTGGTGGTGGTGTTGGTTGTGGCAGTAGCGGTGGTTATGGTGCTAGTGCGGTGGTGTCATCTGTGGTGGTTGTTGTGGTGAAGGTGACGATGGCGGTAGTTTATAAAAAAATATGAGCCATAAGTTTCCTTAAAAGTCTTATATATATATATTCCTTGTAATATCCATAAGATTCCACAAAAATCTTGAATCCCCAACAATCCGTAAAAACCAAAATAAATTGGATACCTCGAATTTTTGTGGAGTTTAGTATCCATAAGTTGAATACCTTGGAAACCTAGGAAATACAAAAAATCTGAATTGAGTATCATGGAGTTTTTGGAAATCTTAATTATCTATCGATATCTCAATCCAATACATATGTGCAAATCTTTATAACTTACAATCACTTGTTGGTGAGACATACTCACAAAATCTTCAAATGTCAATTGTAATGACCCGTCCCTCCACCGATACTGTCCCCACTTAGCCACTGCGGTCATCCGGTAATATGGGGTTTTCAACGGACATCGCAGCGGTTGTCCAACAACAACTTCCCGGGAGGTCACCCATCCCTGGATTACTCGCGCCCGAGCACCTTAAATGCAGAGTTTTCTACCAACTCTGGAGCCAATTGTGCTGAAAAGGCCTCGACATAATGTAGACGTTCCCTGCCTCTTATGAGACCAGTATCTAGCTCAACTGCCTAGCGTAATCACTGAATCCAGGTATCGTAATACTCGGATATTCGGCAGTGGTTGGACGAACGGAATATAATTAATAATTTGTCCTTTCCTAACATAAAAAAGTGTGGGTCTAACAACACCACCCAATATTTCGCTTAGAAATCTGTATGGACTAACTCCGAAATACTTTGCTAGAGAATTAACTAGTCAGTCAGACTCAATCTAGATAAAAGTATCTCAAGGAGTTAATATCTCTCTCTTGCTTTTGATATTACTCAAGCTAAAAGAAATCAGCGAGTCATAATCAAACACAAGGAATACTTGGACGGTACCAATGACCAATGTCCAAGGATCAAACAATCAATCAACAACCGAAGGTCGGATTTCCAATTGATGATCACAAACGCACAACCTGTATTATTTCAATTATATAACAAATATAATGCGAAAATAGAAATAACACAGACACCATAATTTTGTTAACGAAGAAACCGCAAATGCAGAAAAATTCGGGGACCTAGTCCAGATTGAATACACACTGTATTAAGCCGCTACAGACACTAGCCTACTCCAAGCTAACTTCGGACTGGACTATAGTTGAACCCCAATCAGTCTCTCACTAATTCAAGGTACAGTTGTACTCCTACGCCTCTGATCCCAGCAGGACACTGCGCACTTGATTTCCTTAGTTGATCTCACCCACAACCAAGAGTTGCTGCAACCCAAAATCGCAGAGTTGATAATAAACAAATCTGTCTCACACAGAAAAGTCTATCAAAGGATAATTCTGTCTCCCACAGAAAACCCTAAGTTTTTGTTCCGTCTTAAGATATGAAATCAAGGTGAACAGGAACCAATTGGTAATCCGGTCTTATATTCCCGAAGAACAACCTAGATTAATCAATCACCTCTCAACAGTCTTACTTGAATACACAAGAGGACATCGAGGAATCACAAACAGTGAGACGAAGATGTTTGTGACTTCTTTATCTTGCCTATCGGAGAACTCTCACGATCTCAAGCCAATCAAAGATTGTACTCGTACGATAGAAGATGCAAGATCAGATCACACAACTACGATAAAATTAGTATCGGTCTGGCTTCACAATCCCAATGAAGTCTTTAAGTCGTTAACCTGGTTTTAGAGAAGAAACCCAAAGGTTAGAGGATAATCGACTCTAGCGAGCGCACTAGTATCACACAGACGTGTGGGGATTGGTTTTTCCCAATGCTAGATGTCTCCTATATATAGTCTTCAAATCAGGGTTTTGCCTTAGTTACAAAGAAATCAATATTCACCATTATATGAAAGCCTGATTTAGATTCAAGCTAATATTTCTCAACCGTTAGATCGAAAACTTAGCTTGTCACACACACTTGAGATATACGTTTACTGGGTTTGTGAAAACCGTGCCCAAAACGTGTACGTGTATGTTGGTTCAACATAGTAACCCAAAAGGTCAACCATATGAGCATTTCATATTAACCTTGTTCTTCTTCACCATAAGTAGTTCAATTGACTCAAATGAACTAGTTAGAGAGTTGTTCAATTGCTATGAGATCTTATGTAACTACACAAGACACTATTGAAACAAAGATGATTCGATTCGATTAAATCGTATCATGAACTTTATAGCCACGGTTTTCATACTGCATTCCTTAGTAATTTAAGTTTCTTGTTCAGAGCACATCTTTAGATCATAACCCACTCAAGTACGCAAACAAGTTCGTGGACTTAAGATAACCGATAGAGTTTTCCAAACTCAGCAAAAATCTCGGCAAGGAGACTTCCGCCAGTTCGCGGACTAGGTTTGCGGACTGAGTTCGGGACTAAACACGCAAACGAGTTTTTGGAAAATCCCAGCAGAAATTCTCGGCAAGAGAACTTCCGTCAGTTCGCGGACTGAGATCGCGGACTTGGCAAATCCAATTCCTCCGGTTTCTCTCAATCAACAAAGTTCGCAAACTTCGGATTAAGGAATAGGACTTATGCACATATGTGTTTCCACACAATGCTTATATCCATCATTGGTTATATAGACCTAAACTCTCATTCCAACCGTTGAAACATTCTTAGAGGACGTTATATAGTTGTTACACTATTTTTCGTCAAAGCGGTTTTCAAAGTGATTGAAACATTATGACTTTCTTCATTAGATGAAGATAAACCCGATCAAAGCGAAACGCTTTACCAACACATGATTTAGAGATATAGATAGGCGAGATATACTCGGCTCGAAATATCAAATGTGTATGATCCAATCTATATAGCATACGACTTTTGTCTCATAAGAAGTAGGAGATAGACTTTGAGTGACAGATAAGTTCAAGTCTCCACATACCTTTTTGTTGATGAAGTTCCACGGTTCCTTGAGTAGATCTTCGTTGTTGTATGATGAATCGCCATGAAGTCCTTGAGCTCAAATACACTTTTCTATCCTAGTCCGAGACTTAGCTATGTAGACTAGAAATCAAGACTCACAGTTTTGATCACTAACATTGACAAACATGCTTGAGATAGCAACGCATGCGAGGTCGACCGAGCTATGCTCTAACAATCTCCCCCTTTGTCAATTTTAGTGACAAAACTATTAATACATATGGAATACAAAAAAGATAAACTTTAGTGGCTCCTATTCCATAGTCTAATCTTCAACGTTCCCTGAAATCTTCATCCTTCCAAGTACTCCAATGATCCCAAAGGGTGTAAGTTTAGCATCACCGTTGTTGAAGATCCGTAGCTATAACAATGAGAGAAATCGAGATTCTCGATCATCATTATACAGTGACATAGTATTACTATGTAACATCAAAGTCCAATTGCATCACGACTTTAACAATAATACTACGGTGATATGTATCACTCCCCCTTAGTCAATACTCCATCTCACATGGAAACCACTCCCCCTTACACAATGATCCGAAAACCATATGTATATGTAGTAGAACTACACATTAATTCTCCCCCTTTTTGTCAACAAAATTGGCAAAGGTACAAGAACGGGTTCCTAATGAAATTTCCGAGAAGAGACGTTTCATAGACTTAAAGAAGAAATACATACCAACTTAATTTAGATGCAATCATAAAGCCGAAGCTAAATGCATTCATCAAGGAGTTTTAAGATACAAGATAACCCCTATAAAATTCCACAACCGCACACCCCGCAAGATATTACCATTAAGCACAAGTTTAAAAGAACTCTCCCCCATTTGATGTCATTCCCGAGAGAACAACAAGAGCGACCTTAATTTCGAAAGAAAAGAAGGATTTCTAATTGGACACCAAAAACCATAGGAAAATGATTTTCTATATCCAAAACTCAATCAAATTAATCACAAGTAAACCCATGATTAATTTAATTGGAATACGCAACTAAATCAAATCACAAAAGTGATCAATTTAATTGATTGTGCTCAACATAAGTAAACTTATGGAGCTACGACTAAGGTAATCATACAGAGATGACTAACTTAATCGTTTACATACTCAACATAAGGAAAACCTTACAGAATATACGACTACATCAACCAATGGAACATAGTTAGTATAGCCGTTCATATACTCAACACAAGAACTTGTGGAATATATGAAAACTCAACTAGACTAATTACAAGAGAACCTATAGTTAATATAATTGGAAAAAAAACAACCAAACTAATCACGAAGGTAATCAATTTAATTGTCAAAAGTTTTGCTCGACAAATGAAGACTTTCGGAGCAAATAACTAAATAACCAACCAAGATGATTAATTTAGTTCATAATGCTCAACATATAGCATCTTATGGAACAACCAACAAAGACAATAAGAATAATCGACTTAGTTGTATCGTGCTCAACATAAGACACACAATGAAGCCTTCACGGTAATACAAAAAGAATGGATCAAAGAAGATCAATACCGTGGAATACATACAAGGATCTATTTTATCTTCCCATCATTATATGCATAATGACATAATAGACTTTATCCTTGTCACACAAAAGATTTTATCCTATTTTCCATCAAATAAATGACTGCATAGGCAAAACTTTTGTATTTTTCAAAAGTCCATTCTTCCTTTCATCAATAAGAAAATCAATTCATGAACGACTTTACTTTTGACAACATATGGGACCTTCAAGTTCACGGAAGCAAACAATACATATCCCATAAAAATATTGCAATATCACAAAATCATAAAGATTAATATTGCAATAACATCATCCTCCAAATATTTTTAGAATTTAAAACCAATAAACCTAAAAATAAACATATGAAGATGAAAACAAAATAGCTATGTGTAGTCACAATCTTCGCTATTCAAAACGCTAGTTATTCTTCCAACTAATCCAAAAAGAAAACTTACTAGGTAACCTCAGTTTTCCTTGATGATTTCATACCTCTGAAATGGTCCATCAAAATAGGAGTCACTGATATCCTTGATCCTGTTGACTGTAGAAACACCATGTTCAAAAGTTAGAATGTTGACTTTTCGATCAATAGTGCGAGCATAATGGCGAGCCTTTGCGCAGTCAAGGATAACTTTCTTTTTGATTCCTAATCAAGATATTCTGAGTACTAAGGATTTTTTCTTGTCCATTAAAAAGCTGGTTCATCTGCAGTTGAAGGTTAGCAAGTTCGTTCTTGACTTCATTTTGAACACGAATCAGATCCTTGACAGGTTCTCCAATCCAAGAGTTATACACTTTTCTTTCAACCATCTTCTTTAAAATAAAATCTTGACCAGAAACACGTCCTTTGAGATCGTCCTCAACCATAGGGTTAACTTTTTCTTTGGGAACAGATTTCATAGAGTTCCTTTCAGAAGAATAAAGAAACACATATAAGACTTATATATATGTTCGTGAGTACCCTAGCTGGAAACCCTAAAGTTTCTTGAGGAGACACGGACGTTCGTGGACCAGGAAAAGTACAAATGGCCCAAATTAGGAAAACTCCATACCATGCTTTCAAAGATTTTCTATCTCCAAAAGATCATAGTGACAAAGGAAAGAAGTACTAACAGCATAACATCATAAGATATACAAACTGGAGAAAAACAACACAATACTTGAGCATATCACAAATCCTCATTCTTGTATCTCTCAAGTTAGACACAAGAATAGACTTTCTGCTACTAGGTAGCAGAGGGAGACACAGTCTCACCATAGGTTCTGAGAGAATAACAGTTATTTCCTCCAGGATATCTGAACTTAGTATTTCTTGTCCTTCCTTGGCAGTTTCTAGATACGGGAGAATGTCTCACAGTCCCTCTGGGAATCACAGGTGAGGAATCTTTCTGATAACAAAGTCTAGGACCTCTAGAAATGGGTTCTAGGGGATTTTCCGAAAATGGTCTCCATACACTAGACTAAAATTTACCAGAGTTGTTCTTATAAGCACAGGACATGATTTCATAGGTAGTACGATTTATACCACTAGGATTTACCAGTATCCTATAATGATTTCTAGGAGAGAGATCACTCTTATAAGATGCATGGTTCCGTGTGGAAGCGAGGTTCACTGCAGCAGTCATCTGACTATTTACTCCATTGACAGTAGAAAGAAGCAATTTGTAAAGTTTAAAGACTTGTTTCTTTCTGGCAAAACAATGAATAGCATAGTGATTTCCTTTTCCACAGAAGGTACAGGTTCGTGGAGGAGAAGCAACATCAGACACTTGTTTAGACTTCATAGCAGTAAGAGAAGATTGTAAGTTACTAAAACCCTTTTTAACACAATCTTCATCTGGAGAAGATTTCGTTCTGTACGGTAACTCGTGAGAATTAGTTTGTGCAGAAGAATTTCTTCTTAAGACAGAGTTTTCCTTTTCCAAGGATTTACACCGTCCATGGGCTAGAGCAAGTGATGCTTCAAGTTTCTCTTTCTCAACACGAAGTTTGTCTAGAACATATGAATGCGTCTTGATCAAACATTTTTCTCTAATTGAGTCTTCTTTAACCAGCTTTTCAAGATCACAAATCTTTTCACGCTGTTGATTGTTTTCTTGAAGAAGTTTCTCAATTTCCTTAGAGAATGACCCTATAATGTTGTAGAGTACATGTTCACGATCAATAGACTTCTCGAATTCATCAAAGAGCTGTACATGATCCTTGAGATCGACAAACTCTGTATAATTTTTTGAAATTCTGGTGAGCTCCATTTTAGCTTTAACCATTATGTCCAATGTCTTATTGGAGGAAGAGTGGCTGTCACAAGATGAGACAGTCTTCCTACCTCGGGATTCGGAAGAATCAGCTAAGGAGTGATCCTTTGAGGTATTTTCGAGACACTTGACAAAGTTGACAACTTTAGGAGGCATTTTGGTATGCGTATGAGATTCCGTCCACAGACTCAGATTGCCACAAACACAGACTTATAAGGTCTTTAACGTGTTTTCCTGCTCTGATACCAATTGAAAAAGCGGGGGTCTAACAACACCACCCAATATTTCGCTTAGCAATCTATATGTATTAACTCCGAAATACTTTGCTAGAGAATCAACTAGACAGTCAGACTCAATCTAGATAAAAGTATCTCAAGGAGTTAATATCTCTCTCTTGCTTTTGATATTACTCAAGCTAATAAAAATCAGCGAGTCCTAATCAAACACAAGTAATACTTGGACGGTACCAAAGACCAGTGTCCAAGGATCAATCAATATCAATCAAGTACCGAAGGTCGGATTTCCAATTGATGATCACAAACGCACAACCTGTATTATTTCAATTATATAACAAATATAATGCGGAAATAGAAATAACACAGACACCAGAATTTTGTTAACGAGGAAACCGCAAATGCAGAAAAACCCCGGGACCTAGTCTAGATTGAATACACACTGTATTAAGCCGCTACAGACACTAGCCTACTCCAAGCTAACTTCGGACTGGACTATAGTTGAACCCCAATCAGTCTCCCACTAATTCAAGGTACAGTTGTACTCCTACGCCTCTGATCCCAGCAGGACACTGCGCACTTGATTCCCTTAGTTGATCTCACCCACAACCAAGAGTTGCTGCAACCCAAAATCGCAGACTTGATAATAAATAAATCTGTCTCACACCCAAAATCGCAGACTTGACAACCAAGAGTTGTTGCAACTACGATAAAAGTAGTATCGATCTGGCTTCACAATCCCAATGAAGTCTTTAAGTCGTTAACCTGGTTTTAAAGAATAAAACCAAAGGTTAGAGGAGAATCGACTCTAGCGAGCGCACTAATATCAAACGGACGTGTGGGGATTGGTTTTGCCCAGTGCTAGATGTCTCCTATATATAGTCTTCAAATCAGGGTTTTGCCTTAGTTACAAAGCAATCAATATTCACCGTTAGATGAAAACCTGATTTAGATTCAAGCTAATATTTCTCAACCATTAGATCGAAAACTTAGCTTATCACACACACTTGAGATATACGTTTACTGGGTTTGTGAAAACCGTGCCCAAACGTGTACGTGTATGTTGGTTCAACATAGTAACCCAAAAGGTCAACCATATGAGTATTTCATATTAACCTTGTTCTTCTTCACCATAACTAGTTCAATTGACTCAAATGAACTAGTTAGAGAGTTGTTCAATTGCTATGAGATCTTATGTAACTACACAAGACACTATTGAAACAAAGATGATTCGATTCGATTAAATCGGCTCATGAACTTTATAGCCACGGTTTGCATACTGCATTCCTTAGTAATTTAAGTTTCTTGTTCAGAGCACATCTTTAGATCATAACCCACTCAAGTACGCAAACAAGTTCACGGACTTAAGATAACCGGCAGAGTTTTCCAAACTCAGCAGAAAATCTCGGCAAGGAGACTTCCGCCAGTTCGCGGACTAGGTTCGCGGACTAAACACGCGATCGAGTTTTTGGAAAATCCTAGCAGAAATTCTCGGCAAGAGAACTTCCTTCAGTTTGCGGACTGAGTTCGCAAACTGAGTTCGCGGACTTGGCAAAGCCAATTCCTCCGCTTTCTCTCAATCAACAAAGTTCGCAAACTTCGGATTAAGGAATAGGACTTATGCACATATGTGTTTCCAGACAATGCTTATATCCATCATTGGTTATATAGACCTAAACTCTCATTCCAACCATTGAAACATTCTTAGAGGACGTTATATAGTTGTTACACTATTTCTCGTCAAAGCGATTTTCAAAGTGATTGAAACATTATGACTTTCGTCATTAGATGAAGATAAACCCGATCAAAGCGAAACGCTTTACCAACACATGATTTTGAGATATAGATAGGCGAGATATACTCGGATCGAAATATCAAATGTGTATGATCCAGTCTATATAGCATACGACTTTTGTCTCATAAGAAGTAGGAGATAGAAGAGATAGACTTTTGAGTGATAGATAAGTTCAAGTCTCCACATACATTTTTGTTGATGAAGTTCCACGGTTACTTGAGTAGATCTTCGTTGTTGTATGATGAATCGCCATGAAGTCCTTGAGCTCAACTACACTTTTCTATCCTAGTCCGAGACTTAGCTATGTAGACTAGAAATCAAGACTCATAGTTTTGATTATTAACATTGACAAACATGCTTGAGATATCAACGCATGCGAGGTCGACCGAGCTATGCTCTAACATAACACCGAGGCCTGATAGGTTCACTTGACTGAGTTGTGGAAAAAACTTCTCAGTTAAGCGTGCTCGGCCGAGAGCAGCCACAAGATAGGTAACCTCTCGGGAAGCTGTTGTTGGATAACTCTGCAGTTAAGCGTTTGAGTGTGCTAGGCGGTTGAGCTAGATACTGGTCTCATAAGAGGCAAGGAATGTATAAATTATGTCGAGGACTTTTCAGCACAATTGGCTCCAGAGTTAGTAGAAAACTCTGCAGTTAAGCGTGCTCGGGAAGGAGTAATCTGGTATGAATGACCGCAACAACGCCCGTTGAAAACCCCACAATGCCGGATGACTACAGTGGCTAAGTGGGGACATTATAGGTGGAGAAACGGGTCATTACATCAATACGCAGGGGTACTCGTAACTTCATCATGTTAATGAGATGTATAAATTCTTAGATTTTCCATTAAAAACACGAGCATCATGCCTTTTCATAGATACCACATGATAACTTGTGATAACGGATCCCAAAAATTACTTGATAGAGAAGTTCCATTAAAAATTTTCCATGATAATAATACAATCTCAATATTATTCATTAAAAAGTAACTCAACTTCGTTGAGAAATACACTCGAGGAGAATAAGTCTTTTTTTATTCACAAAGCAGACAAAAATAAGAAACATCCATACCTCGAGTGGTTAATGAACTCATAGAGGATAATTTACAATGACAAAAACAACACTAGGATAAGATGATACTAGAGGTACTCGCAGGCTTCAATGAAAGAAAACATTTCCGCCTAAAAACCGTTTGCTGATGCAGTAAAATATCATAGAAAGACTTCACTAAGTACAAAAGAGGTTTAACAGGATTCGACTTGAATACATTTGATTTTCCATGGCAGTTGGGCGTCCAAAAGACAGTCATTCACCAGCTATAGTTCATTCGCAGCGATAGAACTAAGGCTCATCGGTATTGACAGATTATGAGAGTATATTCAATAAGGTTTGATATCAAACCACCAACCAGTCTATTCTTGGATCTGCAACTGCATAAAGGGCTGGAAATAGTTGAAAAGTGGGTTTACTAAGAATCCAACTGTCTTCCCAAAATTTAATTGAAAACCTATTTTTTTACTTTTGAACTTAATATTTTTAGGATTTTTTTTTTCTTTTGCGTTATCCATTTCCAGTAAGAGCTTCCACGTGAACCAGTTAGAGATTTAGAAATCCTAATATTCATATCATGCCCACACTTCTCCTCCATTATTGTTTTTCAAAAAAAATTATCGTCTTAAACATATTACCAAAACCATTCAGTCACAAGAGCGTCTTTCGTAAGTTTTAAATTTTTATATCCGGGACACCAAATTTTTCACTCTTACAAACAAGGTTCAGCTTAACAAATTTTAAGTAGTTTCTACTACTCGAAATGTTTTCATAATTGTTTACAACCTATTAACAAACGAGATGACCATCTTGAAAAAACACATACACCAAACTGGAGGACTATAAATCACACTATTAACTTAATTTATTTTATCCGCCTTAGAAAATAAATGCTTTCTTTTAAAGGCACTCGTTAAATTTGTCAACCGACCTCTATACTGTTTATCCACACCTTCGTAGTTGTTATATTTTATGTGGGGATGGGAATAGTTGCTAAATTTAACACGCGTTTAATGAACTGTAGAATTATTTAACGATGTCGATAGTTTTTGATAATGATGAATATATCAAAATATATCAATGTATTGATCTTTAATCTAGAAATAGACTCAACTATTCTCTTGTGTTGTTCATCCGGTTTCACGGAAATCATTTAAGCTTAATTTGGACGTAATTACTCTCATCTTAATTCCTTAAAAACTAAATCCTAATTCAGGGAAGCATAGATCATTTCGAACGATATGATTCAACAATCCTGAAATCTGAAATTGTTTGTAAAGGTGACTATTTATAATTGCGACATTTACATGTGCTTACGTATTGTGGAGTTATTTTTGACGGGTACAATAGTTTTATGATGTAACATAATATATTAGTACATCGATCTTTATTTCAAACCCAGTTATTCACTTGTAAAATTTATCAAGTTTCGTCAAAATCATCAAAATTTAATTGAACCATTTCAAGCCTCTTTTTCCAATGACTGACGGTGAATTGGAAACTTTTTTTCTTCGAGCCTCCTTAATATTGTTTCTGTGTAGCTCTTAGCTAGCCTTTATACTACTATTTTTTTCTTGTATTTTCCACCTATGCACAACACAATTTAATTTTCTGACAAGATCAATTTTTCTTTATCAATATAAAAATATGAGTCAGTTCCATTTAGATGGCCCCTAGATGTGCTTCTCATATACGAAATAGAAATAAATTTAATTTTATAGAATAAGTGTGCCGACAACTACTTCCAAATATACTCTTGAATAAAGAACTTGATAGATAGATAGATTATGGGCTTCTATTTGGACGACCGAATGGAGTCCTTCTATGTGTTTACCCATATGGAGCCAAAACGTAGTCCGTTTGTAACGTTGTTTTTTGATTTTTCATCGCAAAAATTGAACGTCAATTGGACTTTCTTCCACGAAATTGGATCGATAATTGGATAGTCATCAACCACGAATATGGTTGGACGCAATCAAAACGATCGGAAGTCTAACCGTTTGACGGTGGTTGTGGCGTAAAAATGGCCAAAAAACCGTCACATATATTTTTAATTTTAACCTTGACCGTTGATTACCAACAAAATTCGGCCACAGGATCTAAGGTTGTTGTTGCTATTACAAATTTGTTACAAAAAAATGTTACAAAAAGACAAGTATTACAAAAATATGGCACTTATAAGTATTATTATTTAGATGTTAGAATATTGTTACAAACACCGTACAAAATTTTCGCAAGGAATTTTGATCCAATCTTTGGTCGACCCCCACCGTGCGCGGTAATCTAGTTTAAAGAAGATAATAATAATGAATTAAATGTTAGAAAAACAATGTATTTGAATCCAAAACATAACAATTTACAAATGTATGCAGAATGCATACAGATAAAAAGAAAAGAACAAAAAACAAAATGAAATGACCAAGTATTAGAAAATTAACAGATTACATTTACCTGTATGTATCAAATAACAAATTTAAATGGAAGAATCCATAAGCACAGTTAGATATCAACATCAAATCCTACCCTCTCTTTGATTCTTTCTTATATTCAAAGATCAAAACTAAAAAAAAGTATGTGAACATTCATTCATTGTATATACTAGACAGGCTTGGTTTATGTACAGGTTGCTCGCAAAATCAACCTATTTTTTCTAAAATGAAGAGAGTAATAATTGGGCCGACCGACCAGAAGGTCCGAAGGGCCTGAACGAAGGGAGTCCTTTTTATGGTTTTTTTTTTTTTTTTTGTAAGATGAAACCTAACATAATTGTCCAATTTTATTTGATAAAAAGATTGGATTTGGTGAGGCTTTTTTTGGTGAAGCCTTTTCACATAATTCCATACGTATCATATTTTTCCTTATGTATCATATTCTTTCAGGGGTATAATTGGCAAACAAACTAGAATATAACATATCTAAAAATCCGTGTCTTAGAATTTTACAAATTTTATCTCGTTAGAAAGCTTTTAAAGAGTCTACACAATGAGTACAAACAATAATATCAAATTTAAAATTTTTACGAAAAAATCGGAGGTATTTATCATTTTAGGCACAAATTTAGAAAATTAAATGTATATTCATTATGCAACCATCACAAAAGATGGATCACACATTGTGCAACTATATTTTGTTTTATGCATCAACTAAATTTCCGTTGCAACTAGTAAAACGATGTACTCCCTCCGTTTCAGGAAAATTGATACTTTCACTTTTTCAATTTGATCTATTTGTCTTTTGTTCGGTCGGCACTCCCCACGGTGGCAGCAATGTTCTAGTATAATTAAAAGAATTCGAGAAATAACGTAGTGAAGGCACATGGAGGCCAAGGCTGAGGTTTGAGTTCGTTAGGATTGGATTGCAACAAATTCAGTCAATTATTAATTTCACATGGGAGCTGGGGACTTCTGCATTGTGGTGGTCATTCCCGATTTGAATAAAATCTTCATTCTGATGGATGAATGGACTGTATCGAAATTGTAGAGATAACGTAAAGAGGCTAAAGACTAGAAAGTAGGGAGAAAAGTATGGTTTTAGACTGGGGGCACCACCGCACATGGGAATAGGTGGCGTCACCGATGATGATGTGAGTCAAGCTCAAAAATCTTGGTTCCTTTATTCAGAAGCATCCAAAGCCATAGGCTCAAGTATGCTGTTCTCTACTTTCCGTAAATAGATAATTGGAGACAATAAGACATAAGCGAATGCATTACTTAGAGGTCGTATTATCGAGTCTGATTTGTTGTCTAGTAATGCACTAATTGCAGTACAATGGAATCTGAACCCAAGTCGTAAAAATCCATAATAACAATCTCATTAGTTTAGTCATACAAGGTCTGGTCTTTACTTGTGCTGAATGAGAATTGGACATGCGTCTTTCCAGAAAGTATAAGAAACTTGGCACATTGTAGGAGTACCTCCAGCTTCATGCAACAGGGTAAGGCAGTGGGAAAGCTCCTGAATGATGAAATCCAAAACATTCTTTCGACACTTATCTGGGTTCCAAAGCTCGTTGACTTGGGCACCTGCTGCTAGGTTGCGATTGCTACCTCCAGTAAATGATGCATATTCTCCTTCATTTAATATAAATTTCTTGAAAGGAAAAAAAAGAACCTTGTCAAGTCAATTTCTATAATCCACTCTACACTACCATTTTCACTCACTACTATCTGGAGACGTAGAACTTTTTAAAATGAAAAACAATCGCTCATGGTATTAGTATCAGATTTGGATTGAAATTATACGCTATGCACTGAAACAAAAAGTGCATCGCAATCGCACAAAATCTATTACTTAATCGTGAATTTAGCTTAACGTAGCTTGATACCCTTAAGTGGCACCTATCCTTTTTCCTAGACTAGTTAACACCTCTATATATATTAAATAAACATGTACGGAGAAAAATGAATCTGAAGTTGATTCAATCCGTGACCATTTTGTAGATACTAGATATAAGCATCAACACGTGGCACTTGATTAAGGCATCAGCAACATACAATTCTACATCAACATATACTACAACTATTTTTTGTTTGTTTAATTATTAAGCTAGGGATATTATAGTAATTAGCTTTGCATCTCTTTCCTTGAAAAAGAAAGATATTAGGTTAGAAAGAGGGAGTCTTTGGATCGGTTTTCACTTTCACTCTGGGAGCAGCAGAGCTCTTTGTTAATGGAGGCTCTTCTAACACAGACATAATAAAATTACTAACCTGTGGACGTAGGCCTGAGTATGCCGAACCACATTAAATCTGGTGTCAACATTTCAATATCTCTTACCTCTTTCTTCTTACATTTCGTTGATCATTCAACTGTTATCATTTTCACCATTAAATCTGATTTAGTTGTGGTACTAGATTTATAGTAGCCACAATTTGGCGCTAGGAAACTGGGAGAGATGTTAAAGAATTTATTTCTCCTGTTTTTTATTCAAATCAAGTCTATTCCAGTGAGGGATCTATTCTCTTTTCTTATGTTTCAGTGAAGATTTTACATCGATGTAAAAAATCAGATATCACCAAAGCTATGAAGATTTTAACAGATCTAAACACCATCCCTATATTGTTTATTCCTCATTAAGAAGGTATCACATCTTTCCATTTTATTTACGGATAGAAACTACTAACTACTTTGATCCCTCGCCGTTACAGGGAGAAGAGATCGGACACTACAACCACGCAGCACCAGCAACGCAGAGAAATTTGGACCTTGCAAGCACAGAAATGCAGATGCAAGCTTCATTCCCGCAGCTAAATCTCTGAAGCCTCAAAATCCGCAGCTCAAGTCCCTCCCCGAAGCTTCAATTCCGCTGTTCAGTTTCCGATGCTCAACTCCTATTCCGAAGCTCAAATTCCGATGATCAAACCCCGCTCCGCAGCTCAATTCAACTCCGAAGCTTCAGGCCCGCTGCCAAACTCCCATTCCGAAGCCTCAATCCGAAGACTCAATTCGGAAGCTTCAATCCGCAGACTCAATTCTGAAGCTCAATTCCGCAGATTCAATTCCGAAGCTCAGCTCCGTGGTTAAATTCTGCAGCTCAGGTTGAACTCCCCAGATTCAATTTCGCAGCTCCAGCTCCGTAGGATATCACCCAGCGTAATCACAACCTCCTCGCAACAGATAAGTTTCATTTCCTTTTTCGTTTCATTCGATATAATTTAACATGGTTTGTTCAATCCATGTCTCTACTCTATATGTATTATCCGCTCATGTGTGAAATGATCCACTCTTCTTATACATTTTCTTGCGTACCCAAAGGCTGCAGGTATGATTTTCCTTTTGTGTGGCCTAAATAACAAATTGATTAGTCACACCTGAACTTGTATGCTTAACATTTTTGGTAAAATGCTTAGCCGAGCCACTAGTATGGTTTTAAGTTTCACGTGCACTTCAATTTCATTTAAGGTTAAGTTTGACTAACCATTTCGATCTTATTCTAGTTTAACGACTGAAATTTAGGTTCTTAAATCAACGGATAGTTGCTATTTGAATCTTGTTTGGTGGGGCATTGAATTCAGTAAAGCCACAATTTCGATCCTACAAACAAGAGAAGCTCTGCGTTGTCGCTGCGGCTACAGAAAAGAAGCTGAGTCACCTATGAGATAAGCAGTACTTGATTGTGGAAATGATAAGCTTTACCTAATTCTTTAAGTTTTAATTCTGGGTTCACCAGGGGATTAACATGCCACAGGGTGCAGTCCTCAATGCCACAAAGAAACCAGACCGTAGAGAAAACGATAAGTGTTAGATTCTATCATTAATCTTTAAGGGCATTTTTTGTTCTTCTTCATCTTGACATGGCAGGGGGGCAAAAAGTGAGCTTTAGGCAGGCGCAAAAATGAGTTAATAGCAGCTTGTGACAACACCAACTTCTTCTCAGAAAAGACCCCCCCTTCCTGCTTCCGTTCTGTTCTGTCGTGCAGCCAATAGACCGCAGATCGTCATTATCGTCTTCAACGGCAAGTTTGCATCACGCAACATAGTCACGGCCTCAGGGGAACCAATAAGTTTTATTTCCTTTCTGTCTCATCTGTTTTAGTTTAACATGGTTTGAGTAATCCTTGTGTCTAATCTATATGATTTATTCAATCCGTAATAAGTGTTCAATTCTCTAGCTAATCTTTAATCCGCTAAAATGGAATTTTCTGTAGCTATTCTTCTTGACAATGCTGGGGGCAAAAAGCCTTCTTCAGGCAGATGCAAAAATGAGCTATAGCAGCTGCAAAAAGAAGCTAATATCAGGCTCTTCTCAACTATCTATGCTCTCTTGACAATCTTTATTGTTACATCATACTGGGGAAAGCACTTACATGCAATCTCTCAGGACTCCCCCGTAAGTGTCTATGAGTGTATGAACGGGGGGAAAGCTTCCAGGAGAAAGAGATACCCAACATGACATGCCTTTGGCAGCTCGGCAGAACGGGAGCTTGTTAATATTGCATACACCACGTTAGTGAGAGTTTCGGATCCCCACCGCTTGGTAATCTCCTGGCCAGGGTTTAGCCAGCGGGGTGAAAGGTCCACATGTAACGCAAGGTAAAACCTCCTTGTGAATTTACGCGATCAAACACTCATCCCACACATACAAAACATGAACTTCAGCACTGACCGATGGTTTGATCCACACTAGAGGAGACTTAAAGCTGCAATATACTGGGAAATCTCACAACCAAGTTCTAGGAAGCACCTATCAATCAGAAAGGGTAAGATACATTTTACTTCTTTTTCTGCAGGAATGTCTCAGAACTTCGGTAAAGAATAGGGGCAAGTATTAATACTTCGGTGTAGCATATTCTTTACCCAAATGCTTCTACAAAGAGCCCGAGCCTTTCAAATTCTTATTAACGGTGAAGAGTGGTATTTCTCATTGCTTCATACTTCTAATTGGTCATATTTCATATATACTTCTAATTGGTCATGGTTATCCTTCATACTTCTTATTGGGTATACTTCATACTCCTTATTGGTCATGTTTCATACTCCTTATTGGTCATGCTTCATACTTCTAATTGGGTATACTTCTTACTCCTTATTGGGTATACTTCATACTTCTTATTGGTTGTACTCCATACTTTTTACGCCAAGAGTAATTATTCAACAATGGATACTTCTTATACGTCATGCTTCTTGTCGAAGAGTACTTACTCCAGAGTTTTCTTATATGTTTCTCAATGATACTTATCTCATTAACTCCACACTCATAAAGTACTTTCAGTAGGCAAGATTCATTGGAATCCTTTATACTTATTCAGGAATCAAGGCTTATTATTATTAACTGTGTTTCCACAAGGACTAATGTGGTGTACGCAAGAGCAACAAACGATGCAGGCGCTACTGGCTCCAGTCATGACAAGGTGCTAGTACATACGAAGAAGAACTGAACTCATTCAAGCTACAACTACGATCACCGCACTTTCGGCTTGTACAATTATAACAGAATGATGCAGGAAACTTAACCCAACTCACATGTGTATGCATCCTGCAAATGTTAACAGATTAGTTTCAATGTTCTTTGGTTTTGCAGGTATGTAAGCCTAGAGTAGTACATCCAGTCTACCCTCAACAACAGATTCCATTAGCATTGGAGATGAACCTCGCACCACCATCATTACGCGCATGTGTACTAAGAACGATGCAACTTCAAACCTTCGCAGATTCAATCCTTGAGCTATACTAGCATTTTGTACATTGAAATAACTTTTGATCTTAAGTTTACAGGTGCAAAAGGAGGCAGACATCCAATTAATGTGGCGAGTACACTTTGCTATCAAATTGTAATTTATATTTGAAACTACTTTGTTGGCAGGAAGTTGATCAAAGATTCCTTGGAATCTCGCAAAGAATGGGGGCAAGTATATATACTCCGGCGTAGTTTTAAATTCTTCACTTCAATTCCTTCACCATCAACAGCAGCAGGACAACCGTAAGATTTATGCAAGAAGGAAGAAATGCAGCTAGAGCAGCAGAGTACGAATCTACTGCTGGGGCAGGATCAACTCAAGACCAAAAGACAGCTCCATCAATCAAACAAAAACTCAAGCCACCTACAGGTCAAGTTAAAATTTATTTAATACATGTTTGAGTCGCTGAGCAGTGCTGTTTTGTTGTTTCAGAAAAATGTAACCAAGTGTTCGGTACAACACAATTCCGAAAAACTCAACCGTCGACCATTATGCATGACACAACGCGCAGATAACTCCAAGATGCAGAATAAAACGAAGATCCCTCTATCATCTCCAGAATGCACACGCCACAGTCGCTTGCCTATAATCCGTTGCAACGAAGTCCACCACGCTCCTAGCAAGACACGTAGCACCAACGTGCAACCATATCCATAAGAAGTAAGTGCACAAAACTAAATCTCAACTCTTTTCGCTACATGCAGGTCTAGCCTACAACCACTAGCAAGTGTGTGGGAATCTATCTTACAACTAAAGACAAACGGAGCTAGACACCAATTGAGACAGGATTCACATGCACACCCTTAAAAAAGAGCTAAGTACTCGTAACTCTTGAACCTGACACTTTAAAAAATCGATTTTCAACTAAAACTGCTAAAACTGTTTCAAATTTTCTTGCTTCATCCATTTTGTTTTTATGAATTCCTCGTACCTATGATATTTGTCCATCGATATGAGTCACAAAAAGGCCTCTTACTGATAGTAGCGGCACACTCGAGATGTCAGGTACCAATACAGGCATTGGCACGTACGTACAAATCTGCGTCTAATGACACCTTACAAACTACCCATCTCGATAACCCTCCTGAATTTGAGTCCCCGATTAACTTATGCTTGTATACTAGATGATGTAGTACAGATTTTCATAAAAATTAAATGGGTGGCGAGTCTGATTCATCTAGTTATCATCTCTGTTCATAACGTATTGGGATGAGTCTTTACACTAATGTGTTTGCTTATGTGTAAGTATGGCAGCAAAACTCTGTACTTAAATGGACATTTCAGGCTAAAATCTCTCATCATGACAAGGCAGGGAAAAAGTAACCATCGGGGCAACACAATACCATGGAACAAGACACTTCGCACCATTGCCAAGAAGCACCAACGAAATGGTAGCCGCATCAAACCTAGCCAAGGCGCAGCATAAAACATAGCAACATCAACTGTCAAAGCAAGGTACAAGCAAGATACAAAGACGTTTTCTTAAGGATTGTTCTTCCAACAAACCTTATGGAAAGGGGCAAATTGTAGATACCAAATATAAGCATCAACATGTGGCACTTGATTAAGGCATCAGCAACATACAACTCTACATCAACATACACTACAACTATTCTTTGTTTGCTTAATTATTAAGCTAGGGATATTATAGTAATTAGCTTTGCATCTCTTTCCTTGGAAAAGAAAGATATTAGGTTAGAAAGAGGAAGTCTTTGGATCGGTTTTCACTTTCACTCTGGGAGCAGCAGAGCTCTTTGTTAATGGAGGCTCTTCTAACACAGACATAATAAAATTACTAACCTGTGAACGTAGGCCTGAGTATGCCGAACCACATTAAATCTGATGTCAACATTTCAATATCTCTTACCTCTTTCTTCTTACATTTCATTGATCATTCAACTGTTATCATTTTCACCATTAAATCTGATTTAGTTGTGGTACTAGATTTATTGGAGCCACACATTTAATTTACTTAACTCCATACCATACCTGTGCATTACTTACTTGTTAGCCTTCTTGTAATTACCAATTAGGGTGCAAACTTAGTTAGGAGGAAGCTGTTAGGTTCTGCTAGGTACCAACTACTGTTTGGCCTGCCTATGGAAACGAACATAGTCGCATAGAGCTAGAGTGTGTGTTAGTGCGCGTGAGGCTCGAGACGGGCCCCGCAGTACGGTTAAATCCCGGCGTGATAGGTGGCCGACGAATACGGAGAATGGGTCCCATGCTGCATGTACTATCTATTTAGAGACAGGTGAATATTACTAGTCCATACTCCATATTATTACATGAACTTACAGCATGAAATGAAATCGGTAACATTCAAGATATCTGTCGGATCCGCAAAACTATTTTTTTTGAAGGTTAAGACATTCAAAATTCTTTTATTGCCAATCTATTTTAACCTGGCCAAATTGGGATATACCAAATTTAAATCCATCCAACCTAGTGTGCTAAGAGCAACTGCAGTGGTGCGATCAAAACCAAAGATCAAAGATAAAAAAAAAGACCAAAATTTGGGTTTAGTCCGTGTTGTGATGCAACGGTACATGATTAAAATTTCATCAGGCGGACTTTAAAAGTCCGCCCCATTTTTTTTTGTAAAATTTCATCAGGCGGACTTTAAAAGTCCGCCCCATTTTTTGTAAATTTCATCAGGCGGACTTTAAAAGTCCGCCCCATTCTTTGCAACTTTCATCAGGCGGACTTTAAAAGTCCGCCTCATTCTTTTTTTTTTATTTAATTAAAATTTCATCGGGCGTAATTTAAATCTCCGCCCGTTAACAAGCGTACTTTAAATTTACGCCCAGCAACAAGCGTACTTTAAATTTACGCCCGACTATATTAGAATTTGGGATTTGGTCGCGACCATATTCGGTCTGGAATTTGATCTTTGGTTGGGATTTGATCTTTACTCCGTCCCACTGTGTTACGATCTCATCCCAAATTTTTGGTTATACTCGCCCACTGTGGATGCTCTAAAGGGTGTCTAAAAGGTGTTAAAAGACCAAATTGCCCCCAAAAAATACCATGCCGACTAAAATTCATCCAATTTTTTTTTCTAAAACTCTAACTATGAAACCAAAAAAAAAGAAAAAAAATCAAAAAGAAACTGTAAATGCGTATCATACGGGTTTTGAGATTGCGTATCATTTTGTACCCAATCTCAAACCAAGTATGTATTTATTAGGTTTGAGATTGGGTATAAAATCATATCCAATTTCAAATCCTTTATGACTCGACATTTTTACCAAATGTCGGCAGGGTATTTTTTGTCGACCTTGCCGACTAATACCAGTCGGCATGGTAATTTTTTGTCGATCTTGCCGACTTTTCATCTCTTAAATTAGCATTTACAGGGTTGGCACGTTATTCATCCTTATACCTTGCCGACTATAGTTTAGTCGGCAGGTTATGAAATTAATATCTTGCCGACTAATCATGCATTTGTAACACCTTCTCTGTATATCAAAAATATTATAGTCGGCAGTGTATTTTTTTTGTCGACCTTGCCGACTTTTCATAGTCGGTAGAGTATTTTTTTTGTTGATCTTGCCGACTTTTCATATTTTCATAATTGAGTAATTTTGAGTATGAAATCACTCAGCAGCTTTGCAATCCCCTTTGTAGAAGTGGTTGGCTAGTGTGGTTTCATTTCTGTTACAAAAAAAATCTCAAAAAAAAAAAATCATCAAAAATCGTAACGCATAATCCATGAATTCAATCCAAACAATACCTAATTTGAGAATTTTAATTCAACTAATTAATTAACTAAATTAATTAACATAAACACATTCTTAGTGTTAATTAAGCAAGGGTGGATTAGGTATTTTGAAAATAGCTGGTTAAGGGGTGGTGTGTTTTACTTCATAATGGCCTTGGTTTTGCCTTATTAGGTATACCCCAATTAATCTGGGTATACCCCAATAAAGCTAGGTATTTTAAACAGGTGTAATAACCCATGATTAATAGCGCGATGATACCGCATCATACAGTTTTTCAAACCTTCCTAGTTTGAGGTCTAGGGATTTTATTTGAGGCCTATTGATAGACGCATTTATGTGTCTAATTTGTCCTCAATGTTTCGTATTGTTGGTACTCGTTTTCGTCCTTATTATGGTGTTTTGTGTATTTTTAGGTATTTTTGGGAAATAAATATTGTTGGAAAAATCGGCTCGAAAAATCACTCGGAACACCCCCGGAGGACACTTGTTATACGGAGCCCAGGTTTGGCTAAGGGGCACCCCAAAAAGGCAGCTGTTATTCGCACCCCACAGCTGGTTAGGGGGACACCAACTTCTTCATTTGAAATTTAAAAATTGGCGGGAAAAATGTGGCAGCTCTCTGAGAATGTTTCGATCGAAATTTGAAGATGTTCTAGGTGGATTAAAGGGCTGAAACTTCATGGGTAGTTGTGATATGTCATAAAAGAGCTGATATGGGTGTTTGTTTCGATCAAATTTGGCTGGAAAATCTTTGACAAGGAATCAGGGCAGCCCGTGCATGAGAAGAATAGTTCACGGGTTTTGGAAGATTTATGCGTGTTCTGCTCGTGTATGATGACTCTAGCAACACTCTGGACCATGAAGAAGATAAATGAGGAGATTTTGCAGCTATAGAAACACGTGAGAAGCTAAAACAGGGAAGAAAATATTCCTAGAATATTTTTCTTCACTTCCGAGTTTAATGAAAATTTGTGAGAGTTATGGCGTGATATTTTGCTGCTGTTGAGTATATATAGGGTGAGGGGATCATAGAGAAGTGAGGGGGGAGAGATTGGGAGAAGTTTAGAGCACCACAGAGTCAAAAAAAATCGAATTTGCAGAGAGACCACCTGCTGATATTGATGCCATTGAAGAACACTGAAGAACACGAAGAACGGACCTGCACCAGCAGTCGTTTTCCTACAGTAATAACGACTCACACCTGTGGGTCGTACATCAGGCAGACTTATTTGCTACAGCGTTTGCGACACACCTGCAGCAGTCTTATTTTGTCACTGAGGGTCGTAGTTCTCTAGTTTGTAACACATATAATTGTTACAAACCCGGTTTTATTGTATTTCTCATATTCTCATCATTTGTAAACCATTTTTGAGCATCAATGAAATTCTTTGAGAGGTTTTCCAACATGATGAGCGGCTAATTCTCTCGTAACCAAGGCAATGGATGAAGCTATTCACACATGAACAATGGGTAACTATTTTATTTTCTCTAATATTTAATTATAATTCACTCAATCACTGCTTTTGCAGAGTTCTTAAAAGTTTACATAATTTTCTTCATTAGTTGTGATTCAATTAGATAGATTATGCTTTGGTTAGATAATCTATGCTTAAGGGATACAATTAATTATTGAGAATATGTTTGATTATTTGTGGATTAAGAAATAAAGGATTAAAAGGATAATTAGAGTTATGAAATATTTGACATCATTCATGTGTAATAGTGGATTCTAGTGTCTTGGTTACCTCTCGCCCACTTTGTTAATATTTTTGTATATAATTTTATTAAATCTTTAAATTTAATCTTCACAAGTCCGAGAGTTTGAACCTCATTACTACAACAACAATCAAAATTAATATCATTTTGGCGCCGCCGACGCGGATTTGTGCTTAAGTATAATTTTTAGGTTTTTTTTAATTTCATTTGTTCTTTTTACGTTTCTTTGGGTGTGTCTTTGTATTACAGGTTTGAAGTTGGATACTAAAGACTTGGAATCAAAGCTTAAAGCTAAAAGAGAAGGAAAAAGACAAAGCAAAAAAGAAAAAAAGAGCGAAAGAAAAAATTAAAAAAAAAAAAGAGAGAGAGAATTTTTTATTTTTTATTTTTAGAGACCTTCCATTTTTTGTAATTTTTTTTTTTTATTTCTTTTCTTTTGCACTTTATTTGGACTTTGGACTTGGACAATTATTTTAATTTTTTTAAACCCTAAGGAAGGGTACATTAAATATGAAACTGTTTGCAGGGAAGGACGACGATTACAATATCGTCTCGGCCCCTCGGGTTCGCACATGACATAAGAGTCGTGGCCCGAGTCGACTTCAGCGGCTCTGCGCCCGTCTGATACGGGAGGTAAGCTTTCGAAACACTCGTGAATCCCCTGTCAGCGGGTTTATTGTATGCCTTAAGGTGAATATATGCTGAGGATTTGAATACGGTTGTTTTAATTTCCTAGTAAAGAGCAAGGCCTGGACAAATTAAGATAAGGACTCGGATTTCATCACTGTTTTCTTCTTGACCGCTTTAGGAAAACGAAACCAAACGCGAACCTAAGCTTAAAATTTTAACTAGAACGAGACCTATAGGGTAACGAGCTTAGTAGGAAAGTCGTTCGAAAAATATTGGTTACTCTTTTAGCATACTTTGAAGTTCATGATGGTTTCTGTGAGTTGAATGCGTGACTGCGCCGCCTTGTGATAGCGGTGAGGCCTTGGGTATCAAAGCTCCACTGAGCTTCCCTCGCCTCAATTCAACTTACTTTGACTCGGATTGATTCCAGAGGGGTTTGCTTAAATTGTAACGAATTCCCTTTCGAAGGATTAGAAGCTGGTCTAGAAACAATCTAAGTGGAGCCATCATGCTTGTTGTTTGCTAGATTTTATAGGTTTGATTTGGTCGAGTCAGCCTTGTTTGTGATTGTGTAGAATTCCCTTGCAATTAAGAATGTCGAACTGGTATGATAGAAGCCAATACAATGATTATCGACCTGAATTTGAATATGGACATCATCCTTTCTATGACCATGTTGGGAATAGTGGTTGGGAACGCCATCCTTTGGAAGGATATGGGTCATACCCTGGTGAGCCCAATTACTATCCACACATGCATCAGTCTTACGAGCAAGAAGATTATAGTACTAGTTCTTCGTCTCTAGAGGATACAATCAAACTATTGAAAAGTAGTCCTTTTTATGATCCCTCTGTTCCTATTCCTCCTTTAGAAGAGTCCCTCAGGAAGTTAGCTGAGTCGACGCGTAAGTTAGCTGAGATGAATAGTATAATTATAGATGAAAGAACTACAATAATGAGTGAACCTTTTAGAAGACAACCTCAAGCGGATAGCTGAGACGAACGAAAGAATTGCTCGAAATTACTTGAATTGCCAATATAGTGTATCCAATAATACCCTTGAGAATGAAGATAGTTATTTACATAATCAAGATAACAAGGTTAGAATTGGTAGCACTACTTGTTTTGATGAGGTTCGATCTTTTTCATGTTATTATGATGAGGATAGTGTTGATGGAGAATCATACTTATGTAGGAATAGTGATCAGGAAATGGTTACTCCAATTGAGCTTTACAATGATAATATTATTTCTAGTTCAAATCCAAATAATTTTAATAATTATTCACCTATTCAAAAGGACGAGGATTTGACTAGAGATACCCTCGTTTTAGACGATGTAGTATTTCCTGTTTACAAAGCCGATAATGATTTAGAGGAACGAGTTTATTCTGAGAATAATGTTTTAGAGTCTAGCGATTTAGAAACAATAGTCTTAGACGAAGAAGATGAACTCGTAGAGATGAGTGAGGATGAACCTGACTTAGAAGAATCAATTGACCATTTCCAGGAATCTGATGACCTAGAAATTAGGGAAGTTGTGACTAGTCTTTCTAGAGACACAGAAAACTCTAAGTTTGGGGGTGATTATCATTCTCCATGTGCTTTAACTCTTAGAAAGTTCCCTCGTGTAGGACTTGACATTTATGCCTCAACCATATTACAAGATTATCTTCATACATGTTTTCCCGAACCTAATGATGTCCATAGAGAAGCTCAGTTGTTAGAAACCCATCCTCTGGTTGATGTGGTTAACCCAGGCTATGATACCAAGATTGACTTTGTTTTCCCACCAAAAACTTTTCTTCCAATTGTGGGAACATATGATTTTCAGATGTGTCGGATATTAAGTTTTGAGACTAAACCTAATTACTTTAGGATATTAGGGTCGACACATTTTCTTAAGAATGACCATTATTATGGTCAACTTTGTGAGTCAAATCTAATTGACTTAGAGGATCCCCAATTATTCAGGTTGTTGTTATGTGCTTCTAAGTTCTTAGTTGAGTTTTTCCAGACTCTAATACCTGAACCGGATCTTAGCTTTGAGGAAATCCAACCGATGAAAACCTTTTATTTAGACCCTTTTATAGAGCCTGAACCTGAACCACAACTAGATGTAGTTGTCTTAAGCAAGGGTATGTTCAGTATCTTCTTGGTCTGTTGCAGTTTCCTTTTCTTGTGGGTAACACTTTTTGATCCAGATGACCCACAGTTATTCCGGCTACTACTATATGATTCTACGTGGTGACTAATCCTTGCTTAGTCTGGCTGAAGACTTTAAACTTAGCACTTCTTGGGAGGTACCCAATATTCATGCGACACGGTAATATCTTTCCTTATCTCTTTTGCTTCATTGGTAACAGTTTCTCCTTGTTCATGCTTTTAATTTCATCTTTAGAACATTGAGGACAATGTTAGATTTAAGTTTGGGGGTATGGGAGAAAGTTCTTAGTTGCAATAAATAAGCTCCAGAGACTAGAAATTTATGCTTATTAAGGTTGGCACTAACTAATCTAAGTGGATGGAAGCATTTTGGTTGTAGGATTTGAGGAACCAATCTGATTAGATGGAAACATCTAAAGAGTCTATTCATAAAAGCACAGAGCTCAGGTGTTAGGAAAAAAAACATGGTAGTTTCGCCATATCCTCGTGATGGAAACATCGAAAGAATCCTGATCACTTCTTTTTTTTTCTTTTTACCATTACTAGGGTGAAATAGAGTGACTGAGATGAAAAAAATAAAAAATTTGAGACCAGACCACCAGACCAACCAGAATAAATACAATAAAGTGGACCACTGGTACCCTTGTATATGCCAGCTGAGTTGACCTAGAGTTAGGATTATCGACCACTGGTTCCCTTGTATTTGCCAGTGTGTTGATATTAGTCCAGACCAGTATCTCAATCCATTAGGATAGGTTCACCTTAGTCAAAAACATCCACATTCTTCTCTACATCCATCTTCTTAATTTATCCATGTGATTGGTTGACTCCGGTTTATGATGTCCAGAAACTATCTGAGTAGAGCTCTGTCACTTTATATGAATTTTAGTATGCTTGAGTGTAAACTCGTGTACAACAATTGGAATTTCGCATCAGGGTACTTCCTCCTGTAGTCAATAAGCATGCCAACCAAGGAGATTCTTTAGTGCCTTCCAAGGTTCTGCATAGATAGCTAGGGTCTGGAGTAATGGTTTTGTGGGCACACCTCTGGTAAACCCTCCCGAGATTAACTCGGTTTTATTTATTTTATTAGTTTTGCTCGAGGACTAGCAAATAATAAGTTTGGGGGTATTTGATAGACGCATTTATGTGTCTAATTTGTCCTCAATGTTTCGTATTGTTGGTACTCGTTTTCGTCCTTATTATGGTGTTTTGTGTATTTTTAGGTATTTTTGGAAAATAAATATTGTTGGAAAAATCGGCTCGAAAAATCACTCGGAACACCCCCGGAGGACACTTGCTATACGGAGCCCAGATTTGGCTAAGGGGCACCCCAAAAAGGCAGCTGCTATTCGCACCCCACAGCTGGTTAGGGGGACACCATCTTCTTCATTTGAAACTTAAAAATTGGCGGGAAAAATGTGGCAGCTCTCTGAGAATGTTTCGATCGAAATTTGAAGATGTTCTAGGTGGACTAAAGGGCTGAAACTTCATGGGTAGTTGTGATATGTCATAAAAGAGCTGGTATGGGTGTTTGTTTCGATCAAATTTGGCTGGAAAATCCGTGACAAGGAATCAGGGCAGCCCGTGCATGAGAAGAATAGTTCACGGGTTTTGAAGATTTATGCGTGTTCTGCTCGTGTATGATGACTCTAGCAACACTCTGGACCGTGAAAAGATAAATGAGGAGATTTGCAGCTGTAGAAACACGTGAGAAGCTAAAACAGGGAAGAAAATATTCCTAGAATATTTTTCTTCACTGCCGAGTTTAATGAAAATTGAGAGTTATGGCGTGATATTTTGCTGTGTTGAGTATATATAGGGTGAGGGGATCATAGAAGTGAGGGGGGAGATTGGGAGAAGTTTAGAGCACCACAGAGTCAAAAAAATCGAATTTGCAGAGAGACCACCTGCTGCTTGCTGCCATTGAAGAACACTGAAGAACACGAAGAACGGACCTGCACCAGCAGTCGTTTTCCTACAGTAATAACGACTCACACCTGTGGGTCGTACATCAGGCAGACTTATTTGCTACAGCGTTTGCGACACAGCTGCAACAGTCTTATTTTGTCACTGAGGGTCGTAGTTCTCTGGTTTGTAACATATAATTGTTACAAACCCGGTTTTATTGTATTTCTCATATTCTCATCATTTTAAACCATTTTTGAGCATCAATGAAATTCTTTGAGAGGTTTTCCAACATGATGAGCGGCTAATTCTCTCGTAACCAAGGCAATGGATGAAGCTATTCACACATGAACAATGGGTAACTATTTCATTTTCTCTAATATTTAATTATAATTCACTCAATCACTGCTTTTGCAGAGTTCTTAAAAGTTTACATAATTTTCTTCATTAGTTGTGATTCAATTAGATAGGTTATGCTTTGGTTAGATAATCTATGCTTAAGGGATACAATTAATTTTTGAGAATATGTTTGATTATTTGTGGATTAAGAAATAAAGGATTAAAAGGATAATTAGAGTTATGAAATATTTGACATCATTCATGTGTAATAGTGGATTCTAGTGTCTTGGTTACCTCTCGCCCACTTTGTTAATATTTTTGTATATAATTTTATTAAATCTTTAAATTTAGTCTTCACAAGTCCGAGAGTTTGAACCTCATTACTACAACAACAATCAAAATTAATATCATTTTGGCGCCACCGACGCGGATTTGTGCTTAGGTAGAATTTTTAGGTTTTTATTTTATTTCATTTGTTCTTTTTACGTTTCTTTGGGTGTGTCTTTGTATTACAAGTTTGAAGTTGGATACTAAAGACTTGGAATCAAAGCTTAAAGCTAAAAGAGAAGGAAAAAGACAAAGCAAAAAAAAAAGAGCGAAAGAAAAAATTAAAAAAAAAAAGAGAGAGAGAATTTATTTCATTTTATTTTTTTTTAGAGACCTTCCATTTTTTGTAATTATTTTTTTTTTATTTCTTTTCTTTTGCACTTTATTTGGACTTTGGACTTGGACAATTATTTTAATTTTTTTAAACCCTAAGGAAGGGTACATTAAATATAAAACTGTTTGCAGGGAAGGACGACGATTACAATATCGTCTCGGCCCCTCGGGTTCGCACATGACATAGGAGTCGTGGCCCGAGTCGACTTCAGCGGCTCTGCGCCCGTCTGGTACGGGAGGTAAGCTTTCGAAACACTCGTGAATCCCATGTCAGCGGGTTTATTGTATGCCTTAAGGTGAATATATGTTGAGGATTTGAATACGGTTGTTTTAATTTCCTAGTAAAGAGCAAGGCCTGGCCAAATTAAGATAAGGACTCGGATTTCATCACTGTTTTCTTCTTGCCCGCTTTAGGAAAACGAAACCAAACGCGAACCTAAGCTTAAAATTTTGACTAGAACGAGACCTATAGGGTAACGAGCTTAGTAGGAAAGTCGTTCGAAAAATATTGGTTACTCTTTTAGCATACTTCGAAGTTCATGATGGTTTCTGTGAGTTGAATGCGTGACTGCGCCGCCTTGTGATAGCGGTGAGGCCTTGGGTATCAAAGCTCCACTGAGCTTCCCTCGCCTCAATTCAACTTACTTTGACTCGGATTGATTCCAGAGGGGTTTGCTTAAATTGTAACGAATTCCCTTTCGAAGGATTAGAAGCTGGTCTAGAAACAATCTAAGTGGAGCCATCATGCTTGTTGTTTGCTAGATTTTATAGGTTTGATTTGGTCGAGTCAGCCTTGTTTGTGATTGTGTAGAATTCCCTTGCAATTAAGAATGTCAAACTGGTATGATAGAAGCCAATACAATGATTATCGACCTGAATTTGAATATGGACATCATCCTTTCTATGACCATATTGGGAATAGTGGTTGGGAACGCCATCCTTTGGAAGGATATGGGTCATACCCTGGTGAGCCCAATTACTATCCACACATGCATCAGTCTTACGAGCAAGAAGATTATAGTACTAGTTCTTCGTCTCTAGAGGATACAATCAAACTATTGAAAAGTAGTCCTTTTTATGATCCCTCTGTTCCTATTCCTCCTTTAGAAGAGTCCCTCAGGAAGTTAGCTGAGTCGACGCGTAAGTTAGCTGAGATGAATAGTATAATTATAGATGAAAGAACTACAATAATGAGTGAACCTTGTTTAGAAGACAACCTCAAGCGGATAGCTGAGACGAACGAAAGAATTGCTCGAAATTACTTGAATTGCCAATATAGTGTATCCAATAATACCCTTGAGAATGAAGATAGTTATTTACATAATCAAGATAACAAGGTTAGAATTGGTAGCATTACTTGTTTTGATGAGGTTCGATCTTTTTCATGTTATTATGATGAGGATAGTGTTGATGGAGAATTATACTTATGTAGGAATAGTGATTAGGAAATGGTTACTCCAATTGAGCTTTACAATGATAATATTATTTCTAGTTCAAATCCAAATAATTTTAATAATTATTCACCTATTCAAAAGGACGAGGATTTTACTAGAGATACCCTCGTTTTAGACGATGTAGTATTTCCTGTTTACAAAGCCGATAATGATTTAGAGGACCGAGTTTATTCTGAGAATAATGTTTTAGAGTCTAGCTATTTAGAAACAATAGTCTTAGACGAAGAAGATGAACTCGTAGAGATGAGTGAGGATGAACCTGACTTAGAAGAATCAATTGACCATTTCCAGGAATCTTATGACCTAGAAATTAGGGAAGTTGTGACTAGTCTTTATAGAGACACAGAAAACTCTAAGTTTGGGAGTGATTATCATTCTCCATGTGCTTTAACTCTTAGAAAGTTCCCTCGTGTAGGACTTGACATTTATGCCTCAACCATATTACAAGATTATCTTCATACATGTTTTCCCGAACCTAATGATGTCCATAGAGAAGCTCAGTTGTTAGAAACCCATCCTCTGGTTGGATGTGGTTAACCCAGGCTATGATACCAAGATTGACTTTGTTGGGAACGCCATCCTTTGGAAGGATATGGCTCAACCTTTTAGAGTTCTGTTTATTGTTTGGTCGTTCGGCCAGTGTCTTCCCATATTTTAGTCCATCTATAATAGTCGGGAGTATATTTAGTTAGTCCGGTCAATACCACAACGGTACTGATATTTAGTTGGTCGTGTCATATTATACCGTGTTAGTTATTTGGGTCACAATAGCGTGTTCAAGGCGGTTCATAGTAGCTGGATGGGGCCGGGGTCGTAGTCCCCGGCCGTGGATTAGAAAATTTAAAGGCAAATATGATATCCGCATTAAAATTAGCCGTGATTAGGTAAACTCTATAGAGTCTTCAAATTAATATTTTTTTTTTTGGTAAAATTATAAAGGATATTTATAGTTAGTGCATGAAAACTTTCAAGGAAACCGACACGCATTAGGAAATGTTGATTCGAGTCGCATAAGGAAATGTTGAGTCTCGTTTTGCATCGGGCCGGGGCATAATCCCTGCCGTCTAAAACAAAATATTAAAAGAATATCATCTCACGAACCGACGGACGTAAATATCTCTCAAAATTATTTGTCTAAAACGGACGGATGGATAGAAATCTCGCCAACTATCTTTCTCAGACGTCGGATTGCCGAAATCAAGGGTCGTCTATTACCCAAGACAGACATCACTTCTTTTTGTAACAGCCTTATTATTACTTCAAATTCATATATTCTTATATCGTGGCATCAATCCCGAACGTCCAAAATAATAAAATCCCCGTCATATATACAATGGACGGATGTACATTTCGCGAACTAACGGTCCAAGCGGCAGAATGGCCAAAGTAAATGTTTGGATTTGTCCCAAGGCTAATTTGTAATATGCGTGAATCTAATATCTCTATATATGGTTCTAAAATTTTACATAGAATATTAGTAAACTACACCGAGTTTGTTTGTCGATTTTGTTGTACAACTTTGTCTCCATTCAGCAATTTCTACATTTGCATCCTCAAAGGTCTGATTGACCGAGTCAAACTTTTAGGCTGTTCATTTTTTATGTTTTTGGCCAAGGTTTTATGCTTGCTCCTCGTGCTTTCTTTAAATTGCAAATTAAATTATGTCATTGGGTATTTAATTTGCAAGAGATGATTTCATGGGGTGTTATTCGTGTTTTTGAGTTCGTGTCCATTTGGTAACATTTTCTTTTTGCTTTGTCTTAATTTGCTGCGAAAGGAAGAGAATGAAGCACCAGGTTGCACCCGGGTGAAGCTTCCTTCCCAACAACTTTCTCCAATTCCTTACTTTACCTTACCATAACTTAGTTAGTTTAACTTGATACCTAGTACATATATAGATACTGTGATATTGTGCTAATGTCTTACGGCTGTCTACATTTTTTCTGGAAAAAAAATTGCGAAATTTTTTGCATTGGTTTCCTTTTTTGTTTTTTGTTTTTTGTTTTCCCTTGTAGATGAAACGTAAGTATCTCTCAAAACGTAGTCAAATAAGGAAATTTGAATATATCCCTCTCCCATATTTTTATTAGGAAACGTAGTTAACGTGGTATTTTTTTCCCGATATATAATGGTCAAGACATCTTATTATGGAAGCATAGTCAAATCAGGAAACCCAACAATCCGACGGACGTCTATATAGAACATATACGAATCGATCCACGCCGTGGGATGACGAAATCGATGGTCGGATTTATCAGGCTACACACACAACACTTATTTTTATAATATAGATGTTTTATCCACTGATTCTTAGGGTTTCATTTCCTGTGTGTTTTTCTTGTTAGAATCAGATTACATATGTTGTCCTATGGACCGATTGTTGAACTAGATAAAAAAAAATCGCAAGAAATGGACTTTGGTCACTTAGCCCTTTATTCTCAAGAGCTCCAGCATGAGGATGTTGACATGACACCACTGGCCAGGTACATAGAAGTTTCTACAAGTTCGGATATGGCTGTGAGACCCATTTGGAGCAGGCCCTGGCACTGGCTAACAATCTTGCATTGGAAGAGCTCATCAGGTTTCCCAAGAGAATGAGGGATGTGATTGAAGCTCGGAGGGCACGCACCAGACATTTGAATAGTCTGTTTGAAGAAATGGCTGAAGCAGAAGCTGCCAATGCAGCAGCTGCTCCTGATGTTGGTGCTCCATGATGTTGATGCGCTCTTAGATATCATAAGTTTAAGTTTTAAGTTTTTATGTTTTAAGATTTTTGGTGGATTAAGTTTTTAACACTTTGTTGGATGATTATGGTTTATTTTTTTTGGGATGATTATGTTTTGAATTTAGATGCACTTAAAGTTTGAATTATAATTACGGTTATAATGGGTTTATGGTAAACCAAGTTTATGCATGCTTCAAACTCTGTTTTGCAAATACATGCAAGCAATCGGGCTATACGACTGCACCTATAAACCGATTGTTGAGGATCTATCGTGGAATCGGTTTATGTGGGTGTCAGTATAATTTGATTCTTCATGCCTCATAAATGTTAGGTTTATGTATCTTTTTTCAGTCGGAATCGGATTACATAGGCAAATATATAAATCGATTACTGTCAGTGAAAAGTTCAATTTTTCTTTGTTGATTTTCAGTCGCAATCGGTTTATGTTTCCAGACATAAAGACCGATTCTATTGGGCATAAAAACATAATTGAGGTTTTTGGACATCGAGAATACCGATTCTGCTAAATTATTTCACTTTTTTCGAAAATACTAGTCGTTGGGGTCTTTCCTTATATAAAGAGACCTCATCCCCGGACCCGATTTGCCTCAAACTTGCTCATTCTATTCGCTCATACTCTGAATACTCCAAACCTACTCATTTCATACCTCCACATACAAGCATGACGACATTTGACTCTGTCGAAGATTTGGCAATCATTAAAGCATGGTATGCCGAAACTCGAGTTGTAGATCACTCCTCCGTAAAGGTAGAGTCTGCGATATTTTGGGCGAATATATATATATAACAAATTTAGGCAAGATCATGGGAATCGGAAGAGAAGAAGTCTTCAACAAATCCATGATAGGCACCAAGTGATGCAAAATACAATAGTTGCTTTTACAACTATCCTCAAGCGATTTTGAACGCGAGTCACTTTATCTTGTCCCTTCAACAATTTTTACGTACTTTTATGGTTTATTCTACACAACCTGCTTTTATCAATTTGTAACTAACAAAGTAAGTTTTTGTCGTGTTTTTGTAGCACGAAGCCATGAAAGCGCGTTACTTGGAGGAAAAAGGGGAAGCATTCACATTTGATAAAAGTTATCACTTCATGGTATCCGAAATTCCGAAGTATACTCCAGACTTTATGGTGGGTAAATCATACTCGGGTTCCTCCATCGAAGATTGTTAATTTTAGGAGTTTTGTGTTGATTTTGTGGGTAGATATCTATGTAAACCCTCACGAGACTATAACTCGTCCACGAGGGTTGCCTAGGGGTTTAAAGGCTTGATGCACGTGCTAAGTGCATCCGTGATTCCTACGAAAAGGAGTAGATTTGAAATGAATGAATATTCTTTTTCTTACGAAAATGAAACAATCAGTTTATATATGATGCCAAAAAAGACCGATTATGAGAATCGGATTTTATCTCTGCATACTTTAACCGATTCTTGATACGCTTCTTGAATACCAAATAACACTACCTAGAATCGGTTTACGAGTGCATGAACGTGAACCGATTCTGGTTAGTGTTTTCGAAGAAAAAAAAATCAAATTTTTTCAATTGTTTGATGTTTTGAAGATCGATTTATATTAGTTGATCTCACATCTAACACGGTTAATTAACACTCAAAATGATTAATTTACACCAATTAATCAGGGATAAAATAGGTTGTAAGAGAATAGTTGGTTAACTTAAGGGGTTTGGGGAAATTACTTCCTAATGACCCTTTTTATCTTTTAGTAACAGGCCTCATAAAACCCCTCCGGCCTCAAACTAGGAAGGTTTTCAAAACATGTATTGTTGTCAAACCAAATCTCTTGCAAAATAATTATTTCTCTCATCCCACAAAAAAAAATTACATCTCTTTCCCCGTATAAAACACAATATCACTGCTATGATATTTTCCTTTATAGAAGACTAGATTTTTTAGAATCCAAGTAAATGTACACTGAAATTAAAAAACAAGCAAGTCTAGTGCATCCATATGTTTATATATGCCCATGTCACTTGGTACACGTATATCAATTCACAATGTTTCTTCTATTTCTTTTGAAAATCAACAATTTGAAGTTAACAACCGAAATTATTACCGGTAGATGGTAAATATTTGGTATTCAACGCATTAGTCTTTAATAGGAGGTAAAGGTTTGTAAGACGAACATATCACCAAAATAGTAGCTTCATATTCATTATCCTTTCGGTTTTATGTTTGATCATTTTAATTTCAATCGGAATTTTTAATACATGATTTTCAAATGGACAGATGGTATATTTATACGTCTCAGATTATGCTCATTTTTTGTATGAATGTAAAGTATTATAAGAAAATCATACTACCAGAATACTATCTTTTCATGCAGTATCCTTCGGGTTTTATTAGATATTGTGAGAGTTCCATAATCTATATGATTACGTTTTTGATTTGTATGCTAGAGTGCATGTTTGCACCGATAATGGTTGTGTAGTCCAATGATTCAGTTGTTGAGAATGTTTCTCTCATTTTGATCTGTTACCTTCAGGAGGTAGTGAACGCAATGTTTAGTATGAATTGGGTGCCAGGTCTTGATGGGTTTGACAAGATTTTTTCGCTTGTTATTGGGATGTGGTAGGCCAAGATGTGTTTAACTCAGTTCGATTCTTCCCTGAGCATAATTGGCTTGTTCCAAACGCCAACCCTAGTCATATTGTATTGATTTCCAAGGAACCTGGAACGGATGTCTTGGAGAGGTTTAGACTTATAGCCTTAGGAAAATTTCATTTTAAAATGATTGGGAAGGTTTTGGCTGATAGATAAAGTTCAGTTGCGTTGAAAATTATTTCTCCTCAACAACGAGCTTTTCCTACGGATATAAGCATATTTGAGTGTATTTGTTTGACTTCTGAAACTATCAAAATTCTCGATAATAAATTTTTCGGTCGAAATTCGGCTTTCAAGTTCGATATCCGTAAAACCTACGACACACTTGATTGGAAATCATTATCAACACTTTATGTGCATTTGGCTTATGTAATCAGTTTGTACATTGGGTTAGTGTTATACTTGACTCTGTTAAGTTATCCATACTTATTAATAGCCAGCCTATGGTATAATTTAGTTGTACTCGGGATGTGAAACAGGGCGATGCCATCTCTCCTTTCCTGTTTTGACTTGTAAATGATGTATTGAGTTGAGGAATCTCAAATCGGATGCTTCAGGGAAATATATAACATCTCTTCCCCTCGAGGTATTGTTGCTTCTACTCATATTTTTTATGCCGATGAAAAAAAATTTCATAAAGGTTTTAAAAGAGATGTAAGACACCTTATGAAACTCTTTGAGGACTATGAAACTTTCTCTGAAAAAGAGTAAGCACATCCTTCATATATCCCTAACCATTATGATATCCCAATGAGCACTCTTCCTTTCTGTTTCCTTGGAGTTCCTATTTTCCAGGGTATTCCTACGAAAAGGATGTTACAACCCAGTTTAGATAAATAAAATTTCTCTTTTCTATATAGATGGGTAATTGCTTTCTATGATTGGTAGAGTGGAGATAGTGAAACATATTATAGTGAGCTCCATTGTACAGTTTTCATGTGTATAAATGGACTAAGGCATGTATTTGTGCACTTTACATGTAGATGGGAACTCTTGTATGGTATGGTGATAGTAATACAATTTAACATTATATTGTTGCCTGGAAAGATGTTTGTTTGCATGTTACAGAAGGGGGTCTCGATATTCAAGCAATAAGAAGTTTAAATAATACATCATTTATGAAAGCTACGTACCTGTAAAGTTATTCCTGGATCTTCTTATGGGTGTTCATTTAGAGGGAAAAGAATGTTTACTGCATACTGAAAATATTTTATTTGGCATGAGATGCGAAAACAACCAGAAACTTCTTAGATATTGACATTACACAATGCTATGATATGATAGAGGAAAGTACCGAAAATGAGGTTTGGAACTCCCCTGTATTAGTTATGAACTAGAATATTTATGACATGATTTGTAACATATAGGAATATTACGCGTACGGAGCAATGCCGCGTAGGTCGAAACTCCCTGATGCACCACTTATGAACGAAGTGACCGGGTCTTAAAGATTCAAGCTCATCAGGAAAATGCACGTTCATTTTACATTGCAAACATGCTTGGATGCCTTAAATATAGCTTACACACCTTTCCAACTTACCCTTATTCTGTGAAGGTATGTATCCTTGTAGGGTTCGAGAAACTCAAGCAATAGTAAGGTTGATATAATCATGTTATGACACCCCAAATGGAAGATGATGCAAAACTAAGAAAATTTGTGGCAGAGTCTAGTAAGATTGGAAATTGATGCATCAATAATGATTTTAGTGAGCTGGTAATTTGTTTGATACTTCGTTATTGTTGGTAAAGCGGCGGAAGGCTCTTGTTATTTAAGAGGTAAAGTGGAACCATTCTCTATACAGATAGACTAAACTAAATATGGATAGATGCTCTCTTAGTCATCCAGGTACTTCAGGATGTGTAGTATGTGGCCATAGAGAATAATGGCTCGATGAATTTGTGTTTTTCTACTTTTCTTCACATAACTACTCCAGTTGTGGCTGAATTTTGGGTGTAATTCATTCGTTTCGTTTAGAATAAGACAACATACTATAAAGGTTTTGTTTAAATGCGATTTTATTCTTATTATTCATGATATTTAAAACATTAAACGTGTCCCTTTAAGGATTCAGATACATTAGGAAAATTGTATTAGGTAGTCGAAGAAGATTGATTTCCGCTACTCTCATATTTATAGAGAAGGAAATTTTTTTGATGATATATTCGCAAAACAAGGTGAAATTATGTTGAAGATCATTTTTGGAGTGACCCTCCAATGTTTATTATATATGTGATGGGTAATAATAGAAGTCCTTCGCCGTTTTATCTATTTTGCTGAAACGTCATTCTTTTTTCATTTTGCTTTTGCTCTTCCTGGAGGTGGGGTGCTTGCCTTATAGTTTTTGTTACTTTTTTCCTTTCTAAAGATTATGAAGAGAGATAACTTGCAAAGAGAGGTACCTTTACATCAAGTTTATTTGTGATACAGACACCAGAAGATGGATTCTTAACTCTTCTGGAGTTTTTCTGTCAAATCCTTATACACAAAGTTGATTGCAGAAGATGGTGTGGATAACTTCTCTTAGAAGTTTGTTTGGTAACTATTTATCACTTCTAAAATAAATTTTCTGCCATTCATGGGAAGCTCAACTCCATAGATATACTACATCGTAAAGGTATGAACATGGATAACTGCTTTGTTCTTTGTGGTGGTAGCACACAATATCGAAATCACATTTTAATCAACGTAAAGTGGCACATGATGTTTGGTCTTCTCTTGCTTCCAGATAAATATTGGGCGTGGTTTTTCCTAGTTCTATGCATGCTTTATCTCTTTCTTGGCCGAGCAACTGCATTTCTAGCAATTCTGGGAAATTTATCTGGAATTCAATCCCCGCGGCTATCATTTGGATATCATGGAATGAGACATACTGACGCATTTTTCAAGACAAGTACAACTTCAAGAAAAATGAAGATCTATGCGATAATGCTAAGGTTCTAGTCCTCTCGTGAGTTGCTGCAACTGGAAACAAAATACATGCAAACTTTTCTCATATTATCCTTAATTGGGCATCTGTATTTTATTAATTGTACTTTTGATTTTTCCTATTCTTTATTACAACTGGTTGTATTTTTGTACATTATTCCATAATTTAATATATTTTCTTTTCCAATTAAAAAGAACATAGTTGATGAGTTCATTGCTCAATTTTTTCTTGACAACTCATACACTTCTGATGTCATGGAGGCTTTAATACCTCGTGTTTCTAATTCGAAGTGGATAAGCCCTACTAATATTTCTCAACTGGTGAAAAATAGGGAGCCGATTCACTTTAAGGATGCTGGCGAAATCATTTGACAACTAATGTTGCAGCGAGGTTAAGGCTTGTATGGGATAGAACACAACAATAGAGTTTAAAATGATAAATCTAAAAACTCGCATCAACTAGTATGCAATATTAAGGTCATTGTCTTCTCTTGGTTATGATTTTATTATCCTGATGTTGATATCGTTTTAGTTAGTGGTTTAGCAATTGAGTAAATCTCTTTGTATGACATCCATTTTGATCCATTCAGGTGTATTTTGCATCTTGTTTTGATTTATAGGCTTTTTTTACTCTTGGAGAATTCTCTTGTATATTTTGTACTCTTTTGTACATTATTTTCTTTCAATATAATTCCCAATTTCAACAAAAAGAAAAAATGACAACCATGACCGTTCTGAACCGAAATTTCAACAACATGTTCGAAAAGTTTACTTGGTCCAAGTTGTAGATAACTTTTGAGATAAATATGAAAATTAAACATAATATTTAAACTCACTACACGATTTGCATTATTACCATCATTTTTATTAGAGTAACACATCTACCTAATTAAGTTATGTTATACTCCTGTTACAATGACATGGGTATTGGACTTTTTTTGTATATTGTAAAATTTAATAAAATCATACTTCCATTACAATTAGCAACCTCGAGAGGAAGAAAAAGGTAAAGTTCTTCCAAGTTTGCAGAACATAAATCAAAAAATTGGAGAAAATAATTATTCGGCTGAAAATGTCGAATTTTGTAGAAAATTCAACAACAACAACAAAAAAAGAATACATGTTGCATTGAATTAATAGTCGCCATTAAATTACACCGGATAACGGAAATGTTATGGCCAAGAAAAAAAATCAAAGCCGCCAGTGCCAATACAACTTGGTGGAGTGGCCAAGATATAACCAAACTACTATTTATGGAATCCTATTACTAGGGCTGTATAGTAAAAGCTTGAAGGATGCATAGAATTCAAATGTCCAAAATATGGGTTTACCTCATATCCACAGTCTTTCCTCCACAACTAAACTTAAATATAATAATTATTCAAGGAAAAAAAGAAAAAGAAAACCTAAAATCAATTTTTTTTATGTGTTTCACCAGTGATGATGATAATAAACCCCACAACAAAATAAAGAATTGATTTATCAAGAAGTTAAAACATCAATTAATCCTCCACCAACAATTTCTATTAGGTAAGATTTGAAATATCCATCGTCTCATCTTACTTATGTTAGATTTGATGAAATTAGAATTCAATATTCAGTTTCTGAATTACTTAGGGCTAGGAATCGATGAATTCCTACCCGTAAATAAAAATTACGGCTGATAATCAGTGAACTCCCATCCGTAAGTTGCATATTAATTATTAAGTTATTACGACTGGCAAATGAAGAATTTCTAGCCATATGTTAATTTGAAAAACTAAATTCTTAGGATTTCCTAACCATATGCTTATTTACGGCTAGCGCATACATTGATTGCTAGACATAATCGAATCAGACATCCTGATAATAGTTCAGAAATTTTGCTATGTTTTCTAATTTACAGTTAGGAGTACATGAGTTCTTGGCCGCAAAAAAAAAAACAGAAATTTATGTCTAGAAATTCGTAAATTCTTAATATTATATATCACTAGGAGTTTATGAGTTCCTAGCTTTAAAATGAAAAAACAAAATAAAAAAATTAACTCGGATTTTCTAAATCTACATATTAATCATTTTCATTAATCTAATCTATTCCCTAACACTTAATTATATAAACCAATTAAATATATTAACACAAATTAATGAAAGGACGATGTAGACATTGCAAATAATACGGGTATAAGAGGCTTTTGCACATACTATTTGATGACTCTATTTTATTATTTTGCAAATCCTAAAAACTTTCCTTGCAGAAAAGTGTGTCAATGGATGTCTAAATACCCCGGTTTTCGTTAGAATTCATATTCGAAAATGCTAAATATTATTCGAAAATAACTTTTGGATTTAGATATCAAGATTTTTTATTCGAAATATAACTAACAAGATACGAACTAAGACCGGATTTGAAATTTTAAACATAAATATATATATATATATATATATATATATATATATACTAGGTATCATCCCGGCCTACGGTCGGGGCTCAACCTTTTAGAGTTCTGTTTATTGTTTGGTCGGTCGGCTAGTGCCTTCCCATATTTTAGTCCATCTATAATAGTCGGGAGTATATTTAGTTAGTGCGGTCAATATCACAACGGTCCTGATATTTAGTTGGTCGTGTCATATTATACCGTGTTAGTTAGTCGGTCACAATAGTATGTTCAATTAGGCGGATCATAGTAGCCGGATGGGGCCAGGGCCGTAGGCCCCGACCGTGGATTAGAAAATTTAAAGGCAAATATGATATCCGCATTGGTAAAATCTATAGAGTCTTCAAATTAATATTTGTTTTTTTTTGGTAAAATCAGAAAGGATATTTATAGTTAGTGCATGAAAACTTTTTAAGGAAACCGACACGCATTAGGAAATGTTGATTCGAGTTACATAAGGAATGTTGAGTCTCGTTTTGCACCGGGCCGGGGCATAATCCCTGCCGTCTAAAACAAAATATTAAAAGAAGATCATCTCACGAACCGACGGACATAAATATCTCTCAAAATTATATGTCTAAAATGGACGGATGGATAGAAATCTCGCCAACTATCTTTCCCAGCCGTTGGATTGCCGAAATCAGGACCGTCTATTACCCAAGACAGACATCACTTCTTTTTATAACAACCTTATTATTACTTCAAAATCATATATTCTTATATCGTGACATCAATCCCGAACGTCCAAAATAATAAAATTCCCGTCATATATACAACGGACGGATGTACATTTCGCGAACTAACGGTCCAAGCGGCAGAATGGCCAAAATCAATGTTTGGATCTGTCCCAAGGCTAATTTGTAATATGCGTGAATCTAATATCTCTATACATGGTTCTAAAATTGTACATAAAATATTAGTAAACTACACCGAGTTTGTTTGTCCATTTTGTTGTACAACTTTGTCTCCATTCAGCAATTTGTACATTTGCATCCTCAAAGGTCTGATTGACCGAGTCAAATTTTTAGGTTGTTCATTTTTTTATGTTTTTGGGCAAGGTTTTATGCTTGCTCCTCGTGCTTTCTTCAAATTACAAATTAAATTATGTCATTGGGTATTTAATTTGCAAGAGATAGATTTCATGGGGTGCTATTCGTGTTTTTTTGAGTTCGTGTCTATTTGGTAACATTTTCTTTTTGCTTTGTCTTAATGTGATGCAAAAGGAAGAGAATGAAGCACCAGGTTGCACCCGGGTGAAGCTTCCTGCCCAACAACTTTCTCCAATTCCTTACTTTACCTTACCATAACTTAGTTAGTTTAACTTGATACCTAGTACATATATAGATACTGTGATATTGTGCTAATGTCCTACGGCTGTCTACATTTTTTTTGAAAAAAAAAATTGCGAAATCTTTTGCATTGGTTTTTGTTTTTTGTTTTCCCTTGTAGATAAAACGTAAGTATCTCTCAAAACGTAGTCAGATAAGAAAATTTGAATATATCCCTCTCCCATATTTTTATTAGGAAACGTAGTTAACGTGGTATTTTTTCCCGATATATAATGGTCAAGACATCTTATTATGGAAGCATAGTCAAATCTGGAAACCCAACAATCCGACGGACGTCTATATAGAACATATAACGAACCGATCCGCGCCGTGGGATTACGAAATCGATGGTCGGATTTGTAAGGCTACACACACCACTTCTATATATATATTACCTAAAAAATGTATATATTATTTTTTTGTCTTCTTCATGCTTATTAAGCAGATATTTTGTGTTTCCTCCCCTCTAAATATCACTAATTTGCATTACCTCCCCTAGAAAATTTAACTAATGATTCCTCCCTTCGTCATCTTTTTTATCGAATTCCAATTAACTGACTCAGAAATAGTGCACGCGTGGAAAGGACAAAAAAAAATTTCAACGAACTACCTAAAATACCCATGTGCTCGTATATTGCAGTTACTAACAAAGAAGATGAGGTTAATTGGAAAATTTACCAAAATATTTTTATATTTACCACACGGGCACCATTGTTGAGTCAGCTGGCTGGAATTGGATGGAAAAAATCACTAGGGGAGGTATCACTAATTAATTTTTTTAAGGAAGATAAAACAAATTAGCGATCTTTAGAGGAAAAGAAACACAAAATACCGCTTATTAAAAAATCATTTACATCTTCATCCTAATTAATTTTTATTATGTAATACTACTATTTTATTTGAAAAATACAAAACTTTCTTATTTCATTTTATTTTGTGATTTCGGATCGGATAATCATCCGATATCCGATTAAAAGTTTGGATACAAATTCAAAACTATATCTATTTGAATTTCGAATTGAACACCATATAAATTTTTCGTATTCGGATACGGATAGATCCCTATTCACATCTGTATGCATCCTTTTACGATCTTACTTGCAGCCACAATAATAAGATTCTATTTATGCCAATAGGCTAAGCAAATTTAATTATTTACTGATCCCATCCTGGCCCTGGGCCCTGCGAGGTGCGACTTGTTCTGTGGTCCAGTGTTCAGCTGCAGTCAATGTGGTAAACAACACTACGAGTATACGAATATGAGAAGAAAAAGCAGAAGAGAATAAATAACAAAAGGGGTAACCTGGTCTAAAACTGAAGCGAAAGTCAAAATAGAAGCAAACAGGAGAAAGAGAAAGAAAAAGCACCAGCACACTAGCATTAATTACGGTGTCATAATTTTAATCCAACCCTATTCTCTTACACGTCATCCCAAATCCTCCATCCATCCTCTTCCGCCTCCTCGTTTCTCACAATAAGTACTCCACCTCCTTCACTCCTTCCCTCTTCACCAGTTAACTCTTCTCCATTTCTATTCTCCATCTCTTTCTTTGGTCTTAACTTCTTTTAGTTATAGAAAATGGCCATTTTGAGAGTAGCTAGCAACTTATTTTTGACACTACTCCTAGTACTAATTGTTAGTGTTGATGCCAAAATCCCTGGAGTTTATACAGGTGGTGATTGGCAAAATGCTCATGCAACCTTCTATGGTGGAAGTGATGCCTCTGGAACCATGGGTATGCTTAATTTTAACTCTTCTGTACTCTGTTTTCATTTTTCCAGTCCTGCATTCGACATTTCCCCTGTTCTTTGTCTTTAATATTTGCTCTTTTTTCTCTTGTTTTCTTAAAGTCATAGTGCTAGTAAGATGAAACCCATGCTCGCATTTATGGTCAAACTCTGTATTTCTAAGTTTCTAACCATTAAATTCATTAACCATGAAAAACCCACTTTGGGATTTCTACAATTTTAACGAACCCACTTCTAAATCATCGCTGTTTCTTCAAGAATCCACTTTTCTCTAGCTCTTCAAACTTTCCTCTAGCTCTAACTTTTCTCGATGATTTTGTTTCAGGTGGAGCATGTGGATATGGAAACTTATACAGCCAAGGGTATGGTGTAAACACAGCAGCATTAAGTACTGCTTTGTTCAACAGTGGTTTAAGTTGTGGTGCTTGTTTTGAACTCAAGTGCGCTGATGATCCTAAATGGTGTCATTCTGGTAGTCCTTCCATCTTAATCACAGCAACCAATTTCTGTCCGCCTAATTTTGCTCAAGCTAGTGATAATGGTGGTTGGTGTAATCCTCCTCGACCTCATTTTGACCTTGCCATGCCTATGTTTCTCAAAATCGCTGAATACCGCGCCGGGATCGTTCCGGTTGCTTACCGCCGGTATATCTTCTCTCTTAAATAAAGGTGTCAGAAAAGTCTTTTCTGTTCGTCTGATACCGGTAAAATTATGGCGTTCTTTGACCTAAGATATAAATACAGTAATAAATTAGGGGTATTATGGTCCTTAAGTAGGTGAGCTAACCTTAAATCGCCATTAAAGTGACGCGTTTCCGCGTGCATAAAGTTGTTTAGTCGTCACAATTTTGCAGAGATATGCTAACAGAATTTCCGTTACGATTAGTAACACTAATTTAAGTAAGCGGAACAGATTTTAACGTTTTCTTTGATCTTAAAAAAAAACAGGGTACCATGCCGAAAGAGTGGAGGAATAAGGTTTACAATAAACGGATTCCGTTACTTCAATTTGGTTTTGATATCAAACGTCGCCGGAGCAGGAGATATAGTACGCGTGCTCGTTAAAGGGTCAAAGACCGACTGGATGCCAATGAGTAGAAACTGGGGACAAAATTGGCAATCAAATTCAGTACTAGTAGGGCAATCTTTGTCATTTCGTGTTACTGCCAGTGATGGTCGTTCTTCTGCTTCGTATAACATCGCACCAGCTAATTGGCAATTCGGTCAAACTTTCTCTGGCAAAAACTTCAGAGTCTGAGTTTGTGAACCCTATAAGAAGAAAAAACAGTAATTCCCGCTCTTGTTTTGTTTTTACTTTAATATTGGCGCCACTACTTTAGATTTCTTTTGTTTTTATCGGATGAGAAAGTGAAAAGAGATGGTGGGAAAGAGAGCGAAACAAGGGAATTATTTCTACATGGATTAGGGTAAATTTTTGGACTTTTGGAGTTGTTTTTTACTCACTAAAAGATGCTGGAGTGTGGGTTTAATTTGGTGGCTGAAGTGACTGCAAAAAAGGGCAGTCCGCAACTTAAGTATTTGAACTGCTTTTGTTAAGTGTTTCTGCTTCGTGCTAATACATATACTAGTATGAAACTATCAATGAATGGATGAATATATTTTAAGTTTGCTATCTTATTATCTTCTCTTCTTACATAAATCTTTAAAATTGGACCTAAACGTGCAATGATCAAAGATAATAACATGCCGAACGACTGAACGAGAGAGAGATGACCAATGAGTGTGGGCTTGGGACCTACTTAAGCATGTCAACCACAAAATGAATCTCTGTCTCTCTAACACTCTCCTTGTAAAGAAGAGCGCGGCTGCCACCCTCGGGAGGGAATAGTAATGGTACAAGATAAAGTGAGATTTACTGAAATGTCTAGTCTGAAAGCTGAACTTTGACAAAAATGGAGTGTCTATAAGTCTGAAAGCAAACTAGACTTTAACTAGTTAAAACAAAGTAGCTAGTGGAAATGTCTAGTCAAGCATCTGAATTTACATTTTTCCTACTAAAACATGACTCGGATTCCCAACTCGATTGAAAACAGTTCAAAGTTTGAAACTGTTAAAGGTACTCTCATTTTATTTCATTTCCCTTTCATATTCTTGGGGTGGTGGATAATTGAGAATCCAATGAATATCATTTCCCAAGTCTACTTTTCATACTCTAGAGTGTAGAGTTTCTGCAATTGTGAACTCCACTGAAATCCAAAGACCGTTTTTACTGAAAGACCGTTTTTACCATGTTTTGTACACGGGCCACATGGTTGCCGCCTCATATATGATAAACCGTTTGTACTATATGGCCCGTCAACTAACTTGTCAAGTCAAGATGACATGCACAAAACAGAAAGAACAGATTCTTCAAATAGAGAAATTTGTCTGCTTTAGGAAGGAGAGATCACTTGTATATTATAATCCAGTTGATAAGTCCTTCGTACCCACTTCTACTTTCGGTGGAGATGAGCTAAATTTATGGAGTAAGGTTATATGCGTATGGCATAGTTTGGGTCCCTACACCATGCATACAAAATGTATATGGTGCCAATCAAGAAGACCTGACCTCTCTGCATACAATCTAAGGCTGATATACAACATTGTGGATAGTCTTGGCTCTCTGTGATGGTTTTTTATTTTCCTCAACAAGTGTTGAAAAGAACAAAATTTTTCATTCTTTTCTTTTTCTTTATTTTCCTTAACAAGTATTCAGAAGAACAAACTTGTTCGCATTCACCATATCTTTGTAGAATTTCTTCATGAATTGGTATCTTTGCGTTCCTTTTGGTGGCTCGAATGCTTGAGCAAGTTGGGCATCTAAAGTAGAATCTTGATAACGTTAATTAGCGGTTAGCAATTTAGCATATCTTCATTCTCGTACCTCCATATATTTCTTATTTTTCGGTGCAAGATTTGACTTCTATAAAGAATCAATATATGCCAGCCTTCCATTATCGTTAATTGGCACTTTACCAAAAAAATACAAAAACAAACAAGTGTTCCTACCTCTCATACAAATTATTCTGAAACTGAAACAGTTGGTCCTTCGCACAGTTCAATTCGTGTAAAAGAAGGGAAAACAAAAAAAAATATAGAGTCGTAATACGGGGCATGCCAAACTTTCGTAATAACTCCATCATATAGATAGTTATAAGGACAATTTTTATGGGATGAACAAACCATAGATTTGTCAGTTTTACTCCCATTATAGGATGGACAAATCACAAAGCAGATAGGCAACATGCGCAGATTTATTAGTTTGCGCATTGCGGTCCATCAATATCCAGGAATCTTTTCACAGTTCGCGCGGTTCAACATAATCCGTCAGCGGGTTCAACTCAGCCGCGCTTGTCTTCTTAATTCGCTGGCGGTTCAAGGTAATCCTTCAACGGATACATATGAATGGCTACAAGTTTTAATCGTCTAACAGTTCTCTTTGAATTTCCTATAAATACTTCTCATTTCAATTCCAAAATCACACCTTTTTCAAACCTCAAATATCACATTAAATCTCTTCACTCAATATAATTTGTCGAAAGATGTCTGCACACTTGTTAGTTCGACGAGCTCAGCATACTCGAGCAAAAGATTTAGTTGTTTGCAGAAATATTGTCTTGGTACAAACTCATATTGTTGAAGCACAATTTAGGGGTAGTAAATATATGGGCCGTTATTTACGAGAAGTTCTATAGTGACACCTGTAACCCGAGTCGTCGTGTTATAAGCGATATACAAAATCGTTTTAAGACAATTACGAAAAAAGTAAGTGAATTTGTAGCTTCAACCATGCAAGCTCAATCGATTTAAACTGAGGAGTGAAACTGATGCTGAGTTGTTAAAAAGATCTTTAGAGGCGAAGATGGAAAAACATGGTTTTCTGTTTCGAAAATTGTTTCGATCTCCTTAAGGTGTTGAACCAGTTCAACCCCCTTCTTAGTTGTTGTTCCACCAAGATCATCTTAGTGAAGATGGTCAATTACAAGTGTTTCGATTGGTTAATTGAGTTAGCAAATTGAATGGTTGTTTCTAACTAGAAGTAAATGTAATGCTTATTTAAAACATACGTAATTTTATTTCAGCAGAAAAAAATATTTTTTTATTAATTCAAATTAGAATTAGAAACGTAATAGAAATAAAAGTTACAAGTTTTATAATATCCTTCATTATTGTCTTCTTGCCCTTGATTTCATTCTCCAAGACCCGGAATACTCCCACTTGCCAATAAACTTGAGAATTAACCTATATCTCCATACTGCTGAAAAGCATAAGGGCGAGAATGATGATGAAATACGTATAATAACCTATATCTCCATACTGTTTCGCTGTTAGAAACATAGAAGAGGTTAGTCATGGTGGTGCAACTGTATAATAACCTTCTTTTTGGTTGAAGGGCGAGAATGATGATGAAATACGTATCAGGCCTGGTTGAATTACTTGATGTTGGGAAATAGACACATTTTGGGTTTCTGTTTGTGGCACTTGTGTATCTCTTATTTTTGTATCTCCAGGCTTGTGCCACGATTAATTGTTCCTAGAAGTATTGCCTTAATTGTCACGACCATCGGGATTTATAGACGGAATAAATCGAAACATGGTATCTTTCTTCCATTTTTGAACTGTCTGCAAGTGCAATCTCACTATTTTTTGATTTGGTATTCACTGACCTCCACATTGTAATATGGATAGGTACGTTCTATAGATTAAACTATCGGGATCGTGATTAGCTCGCCTTGTGAAGTTATCTGTTGGCAACCCGAACGTATTTCAGGCATATTTTATGAAAATGATGAAGAACTCCCATCTATGGTGGGGTAAGTCATTAAACATGGTTCTTCTAGAAGCGGCTGGATATAAACGATTAACCTATGACGACTCATACATCCTAACGTCGGGAAATCAAACCCATAGAAATGCATATTGTTAACACGAAATACTGGATTCATAATTTTCTGGTACCATATGAGATAATGTGCTTTAGTAATATGCACTTGAGCGTTTAAGTCAATCTTCGCCCATGCATTCTGTCGCAACCTATCAAAATCTGATGCAGAGACTTGCATCTGTCTTGGGGGGTTAATCGCAATTGCAAAAGTATGTTGTAACTATAAAAGTAGTCTTCTGTCAAATACCAAACACCTGTGTTCCTTTCCGGGGTGTAAAAAACAACTTTTTGAAGTTCATAATCAAGAATAGCTTGTACCTAGAGATTTATGAACTCGGGAAAATTATCATAAGTGTTAGAACATTGTTCGGTTGAACCCGCCAAACGTTGGTATGTCAAGGTTGGTTCTCATATTTTAATATAAGAAATCAAAAGTCGCTTGGTTAGATTTATCGAGTCAACTTCGTTAGGTTAGACTAGGAAATCGAGAAATCTTGAGACATACAAGTATTGCTTCGAACCTGAAGATTCTGAAGACATATCGACAACAACGAAGATATCATCCTTCTACTTGAGGTTAGTAATACAAAATTTGACTGTTTCCATTTCTATCATTACTTCGAGTCGTTTAGATTGAAAACATAACATGCAAAGTTATATATATGAAACTCTGGTATTAGAGACTTGATCATCTTATTATGATCAAAGTGTCAAGGAATAATATACAAGTTTTTTTACGACTTAGGTATATTGAATTACAAAGTATAATGTTTATCTTTGTAACTTGTTACTAGATTGTGTAATGAACTTAAGATTGATTTCATGCCTAGAAAATTATGATTGATTAAATGAGTTTAAGGAAGTAGACTTACGAACTTGTTTCGTAGCTGAAAGAAATCAAGTGGATTGGTGGTCCGGTTTTCATTGAAGATCTAAGGCAGGACCGGTCCCTACCTATATGAGGAACTAGGGTAGAACCGATCCAAACCTATTTGGGGAACTAGGGTAGAAGTTATCCCTACCTATATGGGGAACTATGGTAGAACCGATCCCCTTAAGTAAAACTGATTTTTAATGTCGCGCACACTTTAGGGTTTGTGTGATTTTGGGAATTGAGTTTGTAAAATTGGAAAGTTCAAGATGTCGACACAGTGAGTAATTTGAACATATGCACAAATATTATCTTTTGTTGTTCAAAGATATTCCTTGATACTCAAGGTGAGATCCCAAACCGAAATTGTTAGAGCAATGCTCGGTTGAACCACAAGTTTTGCTATCCCAAGCTTGTTGTCAATGTTAGATGATCAAAAGTATATCGTGATTTATAGTCTACTAAGTAATGTCTTAGACTAGGTTAGAAATTTGATAGTTGAGTATCAAACATCACCCTTGATGACTGAAGATCGCGAAGACATTTGGAGAACTTCTGTACCAGGTATGTGAAGACTAGACCATTCTATTTTAGTAGATTTACAAAGAAGAAATTTCGAGTCAAGCTTGTCTTGTTAACAATATCGAAATATGATCCTAAGCAAAGATGTTCATGGTCCTTAATAATATTAGTTCTAAACAATTTATTGTGCGAATTAACTTGTGGATCAATTGAAAATTTCCTACCCATCACGCGGGAACTATCTGATATTTCTACTCAAGGTAGGTTGACGAACCAGTTCGCAAACCATAAATACTTGAGTTTCAGAAATACAGGAGGGTTGGTGACCCAGTTTGCAAACCGCAAGTTAAGTTGGGGACTGTTCACCAACCGTTGTGAACTAAAATTTGAAAGTTGGTATTAAAGGCTATAGCACTTGAAGAACCCGGTTCACGAACATTGGTCAATTGAATTCGGTTGTCTTGTAGGGTTGGCGAACTCGGTTCACTAACTGTTGCATCCTGACTCGTCGACAAGCCTAACGGTTCACGAACCGTTGTACCGATTGTCCCAGTTTAAGATTTTAGTATATGCTCAAAGACTTATTTTTTAAATATGTTCAGCATTACTAGAACTCTCTCAAACACTTCTAAGACTTCATTATTCACTTAAACACTTATATATGTGCATCATGATTAAATTCTTAGGTGTTTAAAGGAACATCAAATTGCTTTAGTTCTTTGGCGTACTTGCCAAACCGAAAAATCATTATACACGGTTCCAGAACCGGATCCTAGTGTATATACTCTTCTATTGTATTTCCAATACCTAAAAGTGTACTTTGCTTGATTCTCAAGTTATCTTAGATTGAATTCTAAGCAACCCCCGGTCCTTGAAAATATATAAATAAAGATGTTCTTTTCAACTTGGAATATCAATCCCTCACACTTTGTGTCCTAGTTGATTCTAGTGTCGTCCTCTATAGACCTTGGTTTCCTATGAGAAACATAATTAGGTATGCGACTAAAAGACTTCACTTTGGGGATTTGTGAAGCTAGGTCCGACTATCTTTACCTTGATAGTTCGTGTATCCAGATCTTGCTTATCTATTATCAAGGTTTTCGTAATATCTTTCAGGAAAGATAGACATTAATCACAAAGTTCTTTTCGTCTCAGACTTTGTAATTCCCCAAGATAGATATCTAAAAACAGATCTTAATTGATCTCTTGAAGATTGTTCTTAAGAAGTGGTTAAGAATCTAGGCTTCTCTTCGGAAGTCGTAAGTCCCGGATTTGTGAAGTTTGCTAGATTTGCCTATTGCAAACAGATTTCCTCACCTTGATATTTGATCTAAACGAAAATAAAAAAAGGATTAACTGTTAGAGGCAAAGTAGTACCAAAAGTATTCACTTAGGTTGAAGCAACTCTTAGGCTTTAAAGGACGTCAGCTAAGGGGATCAATTATATAGAGCCTTGCGAGGTTCAAGAGACGTAAGGAGGGCGACTTTAACTGAATCGTGTGGACGGTAGATTTGGTCTCAACTACATTCTAGTCCGAAGTCGTATAATAGGCTAGTGTCTGTAGCAACTTAATACGGTTTGCTCACAGTTTTTTTTTTTTGGAAAATCAAATTTTGGTTGATTTTTTTTTTTGAACAATTGTTGAAAATAGACAATTATTGCGATGAAATAATATCTTTATGTGAATTTTCACAATTTGATAGGGGATGTTTATACAATAGAAAATCAGTGGATGTTCACACGGTGAAAATTATGTGAATTGTTCACGGTTTCATAAAAAATTAGTGGATGTTCACATAGTAGAGAATCACGTGAGTCGTTCATGGTTTTATAAAAATCAAGTTTTGATTTTTGAATAATGAATTTTGCTCCTCTTTGCAGGTTTGAAGAAACGAGCAAGTTCTCGAAGTTTTTGTGTCTTAATCACTACTGTTAGTGAAATTGTAAACATGTAAAGTTGGATTGTTACCATTTTTGTGGACGCTGATGTGAGCATCCTTATTGTTCCATTATTACGTGATTCATTCGTTTGAAATTTTCACCTTGTATGAATGATATACTGAAGTAGAAGTGTTGTATGTATGTTACAGCTACTTTGTAGAGATGTCAGTTGATTCTAGCACGGAACATGATAACACTTCCGTTGATCGAGAAGAAGAAGAAGAAGTATCTGAAATCAAGAATACCCAAAACACAAATGATGGCTTCTTCGTAATTCAGTATAGACCCGAAAAACATATCCTAGATTCTGCATTTCGCCTCCTTGTGAATCCTAGAGAAATTACTCATCGAAAAATGGTGTCTCCTCGAGCGATAATTCGATTCTGTCTGCAAGGTGGAAACTATTCTGCTTCACTTATAGAATTTAAGCTTTCCCGAAAACCTTTAACATAATTTTCTGGATGGGCCAGACACATGACAGGTCATGATCACATTCGAGCCAGATTGGATCGTGCACAAGTAACAAAGGCCATTCGAGCAACTGGAGATTTGTTTGTTTATCATGATGTACGAGGTATAGTAGCTTTCATCGCTCGTTGGTGTATTCCTAATCACACTTTCATATGCAGATGAGGAGAGTTCAGTATTACTGTGGAGGATGTGGAAGTCTTGTTAAGCCTTCCTGTTGCGGTTAATCTTCTTGGAGAGCTATCCGCAGAAGAAAATGTGATGTCTGAAACTCTGACAGCTAAGATGCATGAAATTAATAAATCCTATGGAAAATATTGTTATGCCCATGGTTAAGATATTGGTGTCCAAGAGATAAAGTTCCTGACAGGCCTGCTGACGGTACATTAACCGTTGCTGCTTTATTATCTTCGTGGTTGCCCAGTGATGTGCTTGAAGATAGTGGACATTTGTTGAAACCATTTGTGATTCGTTTTGCTATTAAGATGGCTAAAGGTGAGAGGCTTCTTGTTGGTAGTATTTTCTTGGGATCATTGTTCTACAACTTAGACTCCTTAGTTGTAAACTCCAGCGTTTCTAACGGCTTCATGAAAATTGAATCTTATGTTAATTCAATGTTTCTCCAAGCATTATTGTGGGAGCGTTTCAATAATTATGCACCCATCCCTCCCAGTGTCTTGCAAGAACCGAATGTTGATGTGCGCCCTGCTCTCTCATAGAAAGACAATACCAGAATCATGTGTTGATCTACAAAACAACCTCGATCCAAGGTGCATATTGTTGATTTCTTAGACAACGAGACTGAATTCAATTTCTGTCCATGGGTATTAGTTCCTCCTCTTGTTTCTCAACTGATCACTTTCAATGCTGGAGAAATTATCACCTTCAAATCTGGTACAAACCTTGGTGATGGTGAAAGATATTTTAAGTTGAGTTGCAGTCCTGACCATTTAGTATCTGTAATGGGAGGAAACTTTCTTGTGGAAGAATATAATATTGACAGAGCAGCACGACAGATGGGTCTTGGCCAATGTGTTCTGAACGTTCAAAAGGATAAACCATCAGTCAAGAAGCTTAAAACTTGTTTAGATTGCACGCATGTGGATGGGCGTGAATATTTATTTATTTCCTGGTCTTGACCGAATCACGTGTGCAACTCCAGGTTATGTAGAATTCTGGAAGGAGCAACTTGATCGTTTGCACACTTTTATAATGGTTATTCAATTTCCAGAAAAAGAACCTCCTACTGTTTAGATGGTTTCCACTTGACCAAGATTGAAGAACCCCTCTAATGATAAACGGAGAATACTTCCTAGGTGTTCACAAGTAAGTATTCTTCTTGTCGTTTTTGTAGAAGTACAACAATTGCTTCTTTAATCATTCCATTAATTTTGTTGTAGTACGGGCGCATAGTAAGGTCTCAAATCGATGTAGACTCCATGGAGATTGAACCAAGTCCCCAGGGTGGTGAATCCAGAAGTAAGAATTATAGGATGTTACCGAATACTGTAAAGTCCCCAACTGTCTCTTTGGTAAGTTGTTAACGCTTTTCTCATCATGAATTTTTCTTATACGTGTAATTAGGATCACAAAACAATAATTATTACCTTGTTTCAGAGTTTTGCTCCATCAAGTATTGACGGTCTCCGACTTGCTCCGGTTGGACAAGCAATTCACGAATCTAGTGCCATTAATGAAGAAGAAATCGATGTAAGTACTTCTTCGCACAATCAATTATGATACTTCTTGAATGAAATAATAATGATTGTTGTTGATATATCCAAGAGGAGATTATCATGGATAAACAAGATATTAATGATGCCCATTCGTCTTCGGGAGATGGTGAGAAAGAGAATTCTCAATATGCAGAGCCGAATGAAGGTAATAATGCTCCTAATGGTGACACCAGCAATATTGATCCCTCGAACGGTTTAGAGACTACTCAAGTAAGTATCCATATTGTATTTTCTTCATAGAAGTATAATATTTCCGATTTGTGAATGAATAAATGTGAACCCATATGAATGAACGAAAAGTTTTGCCGAAATACGTCACCAGAAAATTCAGAATTCAATCCTTTAGCAAAAACGATGTAGAGTCTTCGTACGACATCTGATTTTTACGATATACCCAAGTTTTCATATGACCAGGAAATTTCCTAGCTTTAACAAAGAAGCTTTTTGGGTTTTGAGCACTTTTAGGGGTCGAAACCGATGAAACAGTAAACTTCCAGGAAGCCTTCAGAAATTTTTCAGTTGTCATGTAGTTCGATGTTTGGGCCACATCGTTTTCCTCACTTATCCAATTACTGTGAATTTTGGATATGTTTTAGAGGACATCCATACAAATAGAATTATATACGAATCAACCTTATATTCCTTACCAATTGATCCCATCTTGTTTATTTATACAGGGCAGTATAAAATCACCTCAGACGAGCTTGCTTTAAAAAATCTTTTTGTGATTTTTCACTATTTGATTGTGTCTTGAATGTGTAAGGAAGAATTTTTATGATGTTAAATCACTCACATTCTTAAATTTGTGTTTGCCACTTGAATTCCACGCTTGAAGCATTCTAACTCACATAATTTTTATATTAGGTGCAAGACAAAGGAGTTGATGATACCTGAGCTGATAATGATGACACGAGAAATATTGTGAACCAAATGGTGACACAACCATCCTTACACTTCAGGATCATGAGGAGCTAGCTACTGGAGCAATTGAAAGTTTCAATGATTGAAATAGAGTTTAGAACTATTGGATTATAAACATAGTGTGCATTCTTGCATGTATGTGATCCACGACCGGAACTAAAGTATGCATACCCTATGCGTACTTGAAGTTGTGAAATTCCGTGTACCAAATACACATACCGGTACGCATACTTGCGTAAGGTATAGGTCCGGGAATTTCTGCTGGATTTTGGAAGTGTACTAAGTATGCGTACCCGTTCGCATACTGGCGAACCCAAACTCAGACCGGCTACTTAAGTATGCATACCCGTTTGCATACTTGAGTGCTTAAAGTTCTAAAATCGGGTTGTTCGTGAACTAATACATTTAATATATTAAGGAATGCAATGCATTCATTGCAAACAGTGGCTATAATTTTCATGAATTGATTCGAGTGAATCAAACCGATTTTGCTTCAATTGTGTTCTTGTATACTTCTATGAGAATATAACAATTAAACAACTCTTTAACTAGTTTCATTTGAATCATTTGAACTAGTTATGGTTAAGATGAATAAGGTTCGTATGAGAGTGTTCATATAGCTAACCTCGGTTAACTACGGTTGAGCCAACATGGTGTACACATTTAGGTACGGCTACGTAAACCTAATTGAAGGTACCTTTCATTTGTGTATAACAAGTTAAGTTCGATCTAACGGTTAAAAGATATTAGCTTCAATCTAATCAGGTTTTCATCTAATGGTGAATATTAAATGCTTTGTTACCAAGGTAACTTAGATTGCAAACCATGATTTGAAAACTATATAAATGAGAACTCTAGCAACTGGGAAACCTAATACACACACCTTTTGTGTGATACTAGTTGCATAAGCTAGAGTCGATTCTCTTTTAACCATATGTTTTTCACGAAGCCCTGTAGGTTAACGACTTGAAGACTTCATTGGGATTGTGAAGCCAGACCCAACTATTTTCTCTGTAGTTGTGTGATCTGATCTTGCTGTTTCTATCGTATTGAGCACTATCTTCTTTAAGATTGGATCGAGATTTAATCTCCGATAGTAAAGATAAAAAGTAGTCACAAACATCTTCGTCTCATCGTTTGTGACTAAGATTATTGTGAGGTGATTGATAATACTAGGCCGTTCTTCCGGAATATAAGTCCGGTTTATCAATTGGTTCATGTTCACCTTGATTTATCAAAAGACGAAAAAAAATCGTAGGTATTTTTGTGGGAGAAAAATTTATCTATTCCAATAGACTTTTCTGTGTGAGGCAGATTTATTTATCAATTCTTCGACTTTGGGTCGTAGCAACTCTTAGTTGTGGGTGAGATCAGCTAAGGGAATCAAGTACGTAGTATCCTGCTAGGATCAGAGACGTAAGGAGCGCAACTGTACCTTGAATTAGTGTGAGATTGATTAGGGTTCAACTACAATCCAGTCTGAAGTTCATTGGTAGTAGGCTAGTGTTTGTAGCGGCTTAATACATTGTGGTGTTCAAATCTGGACTAGGTCCCGGGGTTTTTCTGCATTTGCGGTTTTCCTAGTTAACAAAATTTTGGTGTCTGTGTTATTTCTTTTCCGCATTATATATTGTTATATAATTGAAATATCACAGGTTGTGCGTTCAATCGATCAATTGGTAAATCCAACCTTTGGTTGTTGATTGAAATTGATTGATCCTTGAACATTGGTCTTTGGTACCGTTCAAGTTACTTCTCTTATATCCAGTCGGGCTCGCAAATTCTTATTTGCTGATTGCAGATTGAATTGAGAAAGAGAGATACAAAACTCTTTGATATACTTTTCTATAGATTGAGTCTAAATGTCTAGTTGATTCTCTTGAAAGTATATTGGAGTTTGTCTATTCAGATTTCCAAACGAAATATTGGGTGTGGTTGTTGTACCCCCACTTTTTCAAGTGGTATCAGAGCAGGCAAAATACGTTTAAGACCTGATAAGTCTGTGTTTGTAGCAATATGATTTCTGTGGACCTACGAAGTATCTCACAAGTTACGTACATAGAGATGTCTTCCAAAGTTTCTGATCATGTCAAAAATCTTGGTTTTTCCTCAAAGGATAACTCCTTAGCAGATTCTTCCGAATCCCGAGGGGAAAACAAGAAAATTGACATCGTGTCAGAATCAAAAATGGAAATCACCATATCGTTGAAAAAATCTTCTGAGATCATTGACTTTCAGGATTCTAAAATCAAGACTCTTGAAGAAAAGAATGATCATCTCATTGATGAATTCGTGAAATCTTGAAAGAGAACGTGAACTCTATTGCTTTATTAAATCTCTCTCTAACAATATCGAAAAATTGGTTCAAGAAACTACTCTACGGTGTGAAAACATTAGTATACTTGAAGATATTGTAAGAAAGAACTCATTAGAGAAGAACGTTTAATCAAGGATCATTCATCAGAAATAAACAGTCATCATGTTGAAAGAGAGAAACTTGTTGCATCTCTTCGATGTGCCCAAGAACAGTGTAACACCTTGAAAAAGGAAAACTCAGTTTTGATGAGTAAGTCATCCCATGCACCTTCTTCTGATTCTCACAAGGCTTTACCCAGCGTGAAGAAAATTCCTTCCAAGGAACTACCCACTGAGAATCACTTGCAAAATTCGCATGTGCAGGAAAAGGTTATGGGTCAAGGCAATTATGTTTCTCATCCACGATGTCGTTCCTTCTGTGGGAAAAAGAATCACTATGCTCTTCATTGTTTTGCTAGAAAGAAACCAATATCACATCTTCATAATTTGTTTCTTTCTATTGTCAATGGGGTAAATCGTCCGACTACTTCTACAGTGAATTTCTTTCCTACATAAAACCAGAATTCTTATAAGAATGATCCCTCTTCAAGAAATCATCACAGGTTGCAAGTTCCTCTGCATGGTATAAACTCTTGTGCCACTAATGGACACTGTCCCTGTGCTTATAAGAACAGGTCTGGAAAGTCTAGATCAAGAAGATGGAAATCCTTCAACTCTTTGCTTCTGGAACCGATCTCTAGAGGTTATAGACTTAGTCCTCAGAGAAATACCTCTGATGGACTTTTAAAATGGTTTATCACTAATTCCCCTGGGATAAGTTATAATCAATGGAAAAAGGGGAATACTCAATACAAACGCACAAAAGATTTGTACAACTCATCTCTCATAATTCATAGTGAGAATACTTCTCACTTCTTTACATGATTCCAGGTAAGTTCGTCATTGTGTCTATCTTGAGAGTTGCAAAGATGATGATGTGGGAGTCTCAAAATTAGTTGTATGTTATATTGTGTCTTTATGTTAATTTTATTCGATCCTGTGATCACATCTCGGGCTCTAATTTGAAAATAACTTTTCTAAATTATTGAGCCATGATTAACAAGTATTGTGTTGGATTTTTATTTTTTTGAAATCCTTTTCCTCTTTTGTGACCAGTCCACGAACGTCCGTGTCCCCTTTATATGAGTTCATAGGGTTTCCATAACAAGAGATTCCTTCTCCTGTTTACAAACATATATATATCATATTGTGTTATTCCATACCTAACAAATAACTTATATAGAGAACTTTTCAAAGTCTCAAGAGATTGTGAGTCTTGACATGGAGGAGGAGGACACTCAAGGATGTGACTCGATTCAAGAACTTGTTTTGAAGAAGATGCTTGCAAGGAAAGAGCACAACTCCTGGATTAATGAATATGTTAAGGATTTAACTCGTTTTCAGGGTGATTCGAAGGTCAAGTTTGCGAATGTTCAACTGCAAATAAATCAACAGATCTTGATACGGAATAAGAAGAAACTCATCGTGTACTGCGTTAAGGCTAGACAACTTTCTCGTGTTGTTGATCTTAAAGTTATTGTTCTAACTCATGATCACGGGGTTTCCACGGTAAAGAAAAATCAAGGAAATCAACGACACCTTCTATGATGGATTTATTGAAAGGTATGAAGTTATCAAAGAGCAATAATCATGTCTAGGAAACTTCTTATGAGAATTTATTCTTGTGTTTTTAAGAGGGATAACTAGGGTTTGAAATGGCCATTATTGTTAGTACACATAGCTATTGCCAACGTTTTCATCTTGCAATGTTTTTAGATTTATTTATTTAAATTCTAAAGTTGATTTGGAGGATGATTTTTGCAGTATTAATCTTTATGGTTTTATATATTGCAAATTGTTATGGGATATGTTGTTTACGTCCGTGAACCTTGATTGTCCCATACTTGTTCAAAAGTTAACTCTATTACATGTCGGTATGAAAGTATTGATAAAAGATAGAATGAACTTTTGACTACAAAAGTTAAGCCTTTTATGTCATTATGCAAATACTGATCGAAGAAAGTATGAACTTTTGTTTACAAAAGATTAAGTCTATTACATGTCATTGTGCAAATAGTGATGAAAAATAAAATGAATCCTTGATTATTCCGCAATATTGATCTTTCCTTGATCCACATCTTTGTGTTATACTGTGTTGCTCCGTAAGTTCTTTTATGTTGCGCATGGCCAATTGAATTGATCATTTTCCTTGTGGTTAATTCAATTGAGATTTTTGGATAGAAATTCATGTTTCATGTGATTTGTTAATGTCCAAAGAAATCCTTTTTTTCTTGTAAAGTAAGGCTGCTCTTGTTGTTCTTTCAAAAATGACATTTTATGGAGGAGCATTCTTAATTGAATTTGTGCTTAATTGCCAAATCTTTGTGGGGAGTGCGGCTGTGGAATATTGTAGGGATTATCTTGTATCTTTATAAACTCCTTGATGAATACATTTAGTTTCGGCTATATGATGGCATCTAAACAAGTTGGTATGTTGTTCTCTTTTGGTCATGAAGTATCTCTATGAAAATTTCATGAGGATCCCACTAGTTTTCGTACCTTTGCCAATTTATATTGACAAAAAGGGGGAGAATTAATGTGTAGTTCACACTACAAATACATTCGGTTTACGGATGTAAGAGGGAGTGGTTTTCATTGTGAGATGAAGTATTGACTAGAGGGAGTGATACATATCACCATATTATTATTGTCAAAGTTTTGATATAATTGAACTTTGATGTTGGGTAATGATACTATGACACTGTGTAACAATGATTGAGAGCAACTGTTTTCTCATTGTTATTGCTACGGATCTTCAACAACCATGATGCTGAGTTGAACACATTTGGATTCATTGGAGTACTTGGAAGTGATGAAGATTTTGAGTAATGTTGAAGAATCAAGGAGATCAAGCATTTGTATGAGAAGCTACAAAGTTTATTTATTTTGTAATCCATATGTATTGATAGTTTTATCACTAAAATTGACAAAGGCGGAGATTGTTAGAGCACTTCTCGGTCGAACTAGCAAGCGTTGTTATCTCAAGCTTATTTGTCAATGTTAGTGATCAAAACTATAAGTCTTGATTTCTAGTCTACTTATATATGTCTCGGACTAGGATAGATTGTGTAGTTGAGCATTAGACTTCACGACGTTCATCAATTGAAGACAAAGAACTACTAAGGAGAGCTTGTGGAACTTTATCAACAAAAGGTATGTGGAGATTGAAACTCATCTATCACTTGGAAAGTCTATTTCTAATTTATCTCCTATATTGAGACATAAGTCGTGTTACAATATAGTTTTCAATTATACACATTTGAGATTTCGAGATGAGTTTAACTCGCTTACATATTCCTCGAAATATGTGTTGGTAAGCTTTCGCTTTAACGAAGTTCATCTTATATTCTTGACGAAAGTCAAAAGATGATCATGTGAAAATTGCGGAGTAACATCTTACATGGTTTGTGTGATACAATCATTTGGTGTAGACTTGAAATGTTTCGTTATGATTATCAATAACTTGAAATTTGCTTTGATGCTAATAGTGTGTGAAAACGACTATTGTCATCCTCTAAGAAAGTTTTAATGATTGAAATAGAGTTTAGAACTATTGGATTATAAACATAGTGTGCATTCTTGCATGTATGTGATCCATGACCGGAACTAAAGTATGCATACCCGTATGCGTACTTGAAGTTGTGAAATTCCGTGTACCAAGTACACATACCGGTACGCATACTTACGTAAGGTATAGGTTCGGGGATTTCTACTGGGTTTTGGAAGTGTACTAAGTATGCGTACCCGTTCGCATACTGGCGAACCCAAACTCAGACCGGCTACTTAAGTATGCATACTTGAGTGCTTAAAGTTCTAAAATCGGTTTTTTCATGAACTAATAGATTTATACATTAAGGAACGTATTCTTTGAAAACTGTGGCTATAATGTTCATGAATTGATTCGAGTGAATCAAACTGATTGTGCTCTTGTATACTTCTATGAGAATATAACAATTGAACAACTCTTTAACTAGTTTCACTTGAGTCATTTGAACTAGTTATGGTTAAGATGAATAAGGTTGATATGAGAGTGTTCATATAGCTAACCTCGGTTAACTTAGGTTGAGCCAACATGGTGTACACATTTAGGTACGGCTACATAAACCTAAATGAAGGTACATTTCATTTGTGTATAACAAGCTAAGTTCGATCTAACGGTTGAAAGATATTAGCTTGAATCTAATAAGGTTTTCATCTAACGGTGAATATTGGATACTTTGTTTCCAAGGTAACTTAGATTGCAACCCTGATTTGAAAACTATATAAATGAGAACTCTAGTAACTGGGATACCTAATCCCCACACCTTCTGTGTGATAATAGTTGCATAATCTAGAGTTGATTCTCCTTTAACCTTAGGTTTTTCACGAAACCCTGTAGGTTAACGACTTGAAGACTTCATTGGGATTGTGAAGCCAGACCCAACTATTTTCTCTGTAGTTGCGTGATCTGATCTTGTTGTTTCTATCAGATTGAGTACTATCTTCTTTAAGATTGGTTCGAGATTTAATCTCTCATAGACAGACACTAGAATTTCAATAGTCCAAATTTGAAATGTTCTGGGTCTGCATGATCGTTTTGCTGACACTGGGTCGGTTCTTGTGCATTTCGAGTTTGGTTATCTTTCCTTAATGCTTTTGCAGGAGCTTGGGATGTTGGGGAAGTGTTCTTATGCTATTGTGTCTCAGCCTTCCTCTTGCTCCCTTGAACAACAACATTTGTGGAAGGTTGAAGGTTGTATTGCTTATTGATTAGGCGCCTGGTGCTGCCTCGAGTTTCCCGTGGTTCCTCGACTTTTGTAGCTTTTGCACTTTCCAGTAAGGCTGGGGCAGTAGTTGCTGATCGTTTGGTTGCTTCAAGAATCTCTGAGAAAGTCTGGAATCAAAGATTTTCTAGTAAAGCTCTGTAGACCGGTATCATTGCACAAATCTACAAGTTGTTGTTCAGTGACATTTGGATCATGCCAATCCAAAGCTTGGACTCTGAATTTTTTCACAGTAGTTCGGATGCTCATTGTTCTTCTGAAACATCATTCCCATATCAGAGAGAGTAACTTGTTCTGAGACGAAGAAGTATTTCCGATAGAAAGCGTTCATCATTTCTCCCCAATTGGTGATGCTTCCTGATGTGATGTTATTGTACCAGGTGTATGCTCGGCCTGTCATAGATTTTGAAAATTCCTTCAGACGGAAAACATGGTTGTGCTCATGTTTGCCCAATGGTTCTAGGAATCAAGAAACATGTTCTCGAGCATTACCCGTTCTATTATAGTGTGTGAATGTTGGAGAAGTATAACCCTTCGGAATAGGAATTCTCTATGTAGCAGCAGGGTATGGAGGTTGGTGGCGATGGACAAAGGATGTCTTATCTTTTCCACGATTCTCCACGAGGCGCTCCAAATCTTCACGAGTGATGAAACTGGATGGATCTTTCGCTGGCGGGTTGTCTGCAACGACTTTATCATCTTCCGGAATTCGGATTGGGAAAATTTTAGGATCAGCAGCTGAGGGAACTTCCTTTGATTTTCCTTATTCCGCATGACGTTGGGGTTGAGCTTGTTCAGGAGACAACTTATGAGAGTCTTGAGATAACTACATAACTCTTTCTGTGTTGTAGCCATGTCTATGTGATTCTTGGCGAGAATTTCCTGAACCTTCATGAGATCAACTATGGTAGGTGGATTTTCTCTGATTTCTTCAGGAGATCGTCCGGAGATAGGGTTGTTTCCGATGTTGGTTTGAGGAGGGGTAGTATCATTAACGTCGATGTTGGAAGCGGGAGTAGGATTGAATGCTTAAGATCAACCAGTCCAACTCTAAAACCTAAATATTATTACTCATTTTTAAAAATATTATTCTCATTTTCATAAATTCATTAGATATTATTTCATTAGATATTATTACCAAAATGCAAAAGATTTCATTCAAACCCAAAACCTTAGTTGGAAGGAAAGACTTGGGAATAAAGGAACAATATGTCGACATTTGGGATGGAGGTGTAGCTAAAGGAAATGACTAGCAGATATTTTTGGGAATGAACAGAACTTGGTGGAGCTTTCATATTGGGCGTACTATAGACGTCCCAGCTAGTGACCTTTGGAACTAATTAGTGGATTCTCAGAATTGCTCGGACTAAGTGGATTCATTTGATGGACAAGAAGTGGGCTTGGTGTAAACGTTTAGCATAGGTTCGTTGACGTTGTTTAGTACGAGAATTTTCTTGTATGCCCCAAATCCAGAAGATGAGTACATTGATGAGAAACCCAATGCTAATAATACACATGTATGGTTGCAGACGTTGTTTAATATCCATCTTGTATCTTGAATCCACCAAAAGTTTGGATTTTTGAACTTAGTTCAGCGCAACAGGGTTAGGTTCGACAAATAATTTGGACGCCGAACCTTGAAATATAAGAGCAGTTCGGTTTATACGATTGAATTCTATATAAGCCGAACTGTCGTTGAACTTTTTTCGCGCCAATTAATTTACTTGGTTCGGCTTAGAATGTTGTTCCATTATAATCCGAACCCTGTACTAAAATATTTCTGAATTACAGTATCGTGTTCGGCTGTCACGTATTCCAGCCGAACATAGTTTTATTGGTTTGATAAATCTTAAGTGTGCTGGTTCGGCTTATAATGTTAGTCCCCAATGAGTCGAACCCTTATATGTTTACTAGTTCGTCTTTGTAATTCTAACTCGAACCAGCCGAACCGTAAGATCGGCTTTCAAGTATTTTTACGAATCAGCCGAACCTTACCCTGAACGTATGTGATATTGTTGTATATTGTTCCTGAAATGGAAACTATGGAGGATCAACCACCACGTTGATGTCATTCATGAAGATACTAAAGATCACTTCCAAACTGACTTGGTAGGTAATCTAATTTATTTATTTTTATTATTTTTTCAAGTATGTTGTATTCAAAATCATTAATAAAACTTAATTTTTATACTTGTCACCATGTAGACGTGGAATAATCGAGATGAAGCTGTTCAATGGGCTGAGGAACATGGTTGGAAAATCAATTGCGTCCTAGTTAAAGGAAGACAAAGCCGAAAGGAGCGGGTTGAGATGGTTTGTAAGAGAGGTGGGAAGAAAGTAAGCAAGAAGAAAAAGGGTGAGGTGTATGTTGGGAAGACCGGGAAAAAGTATAAGACTAAATCATATAAGATAACTGTCCCTTCAAAATCGTCTTCAATTGGAACTCAAATGAAAGGGTTTTCACCATGAATAAAGATATGGATTGCCGTCATAACCATCCACGTCCAAAGGATCTTCATGGACATTATAGAGCCGGAAGACTCAAAGCTCATGAATATGCGGAGGTAGATAAAATGACACGAGCACGTATGGCACCCTCTAAAATTCTTAGTAAATTGAAGGAGGATGATAAGAATAACAAGACTACGTTGCAACAAATCTATAATGCTAGAAGTACTTTGAGAAGGAAGGATTTGCAAGGTAGGTTGGTGATGCAACAATTATTGTGGTTGGCGCAAAAGAAGAACTATGCTTGCCAAAAGAAATTGGATGAATTCGGCAATGTGAGGCACCTTTTTATTGCCCATCCGGAATGCGTAAGGTTGGTGTTATGCTTCCCACAAGTTCTCATATTGGATTGCACTTACAAGACCAATAAGTATGAGATGACCTTCATGGACGTTGTTGGTCATACGTCAACCAAGTCACCTTTCACCGTTGCTTTTTGTTTTTTGAAAGATGAGTTGAAAGAAAGTTATGTTTGGGCATTGGAACAAGTGAAGTTAGTCTTCCGGGAGGATGCTCTTCCAAAGATCATGGTAACCGACCAAGAGGCGGTATTGTTGTTTTCTATAAGGAAGGTATTTCAACGCGCAAAACTCTCTTTGTACCTTTCATATATGGAATAATGTTAGGAAAAAATGCCAACCGATAATTCAACCACTTAAGTTGAAAGAATTAGAGAAGATTGCTAAATTACCGGATGGAGAACGAGAAGTGAAGAAGAAACAATTCAAGAAAGAATATGAGGCTAATGAAAGGATGTGGGCATGTTTCTCCAACGATTGGGATGCTTTGGTATGGTCAATCACCGAAGAAGTGTATGAAGAAAATGTTGCAAAACTCGTTGCGAATTGGAGCGTCAAATACCCGAAAATCATTATATATTTACGCAAGCAATTCTTGGATACCAACAAACATATATTTGTAAGGGAATTTAAAAACCACCACAAGCACTTCGATAACCAAGCTACAAGTATGGTATAGTCGGCTCACTATCGTTTGAAGAGGAATCTATTTGGGTGCGTGGACACGTTCCTCACGGTGTTTGACGCAATTGAAGACTATTTCATGAGTGATGTTATAAGAATTAAAACGTTATTCGAGAAAAGTCTAATGATGAAGCATGATGATGTTTTGGATGATAAGCGGCTCCGGGGACTAACCCATCGGGTCTCTCATTTGTGCCTTGAACTTATAATGAAGGAAGTGGATTTGATGGATAAAATGGATGCTAACTCCCAAGAAGAGTGTGTTTGTAAAATGTGGGAAAGCATGGGACTTCCGTGTCGGCATGATCTACTTCGGTACAAGGATTGTATGGTACCTTTCGAGGATATTGATCCTCATTGGAAACAATTGAGTTTTGACCCTATCCCTGACGATGACGATGATGTAGAGGTAGGGAATGTATCTACTCATTTCGCCGAGGTAGGGAATGTATCTACCCATTTGTCATCTTCCTTTGCCAATTTCAATTCCGGGAAATGGTCATATATCCATACCTACATCAAGAATATATATAAAAAAAACAATACTATTTATCATGATCAATGGAATTGGATCATTGAGACTGCTAACTTAGGGAAACGGAGTAAAGTTTGGCTGATAAAAAACATCAACAAAGCGCCGAACAAATAAAGTTCGACTCAAATGTCAAATATCGAATAAGCCGAACCTTGTTAAAGTAAGTTCGACACAAACATAAAATCTAATTATAAGCCGAGTTTAGTGATTAAAATTTAATTATAGTGTGCAAACTTACCTGAAGCATGGTGAAATAACCTCCAATATTTGTACTTGATAACCTAGAGGCGGTTCCAAGTTGCTCGAAAAGGAAATAAAGAGTTGCGGTTCCCCAAGAGTACTTGTGGCAGCTTTTCAAATCCTTTAACAATTGAAGATATTGAGCATTCACCTTGTTCCCACTGTTATCGGGAAATATAACACTTCCTAGAGTATACAACAAATCGCGGTAGCAGTGCGTCTAGCTGCGACTTCGTCCATAACCATCTCTCCTTTTGAAATTTTCCCATTTGTATCTCCAAAACACTTTTCAAAGCGGTGAACTTGATTTTCTTCAACTTCTTTGTGCTAGAATCCACAAACTTCACCTCTTTAGCAGCGCATGCAAACTCCAATTCTGTCTTGTCTTTTGGGAAACCAAGAGTTTCCTCGGCAAGTACATACAACTCATCCCAAGTCATTTCATAAACCTCAGATTTCACATTTTTCGCCTTCATTCTAAGGCCACTAATCTTTTGTGCATCATCGGGAGTAATTGTTATCTCGCCAAAGGGGAGACGAAATGTGTAAGTCTCCGGACAAAATCTCTCATTGAAGGCTGAGTTTGTAACTGCATCAAAATCCTCTTGTACATAGAAAATAGCAGGCCATAAACCAGAGCCTTGTACTAAAGCCACCACCTCATGTGCCTCTTTGAAAATATCCCAATATGCGGAACTTTGGTGTCTAAGTACGCGGACTGAATCCCTGTGATCCGGAGTCTCATAAATTCTCTTCGCCCATGACTCCTTGTAGCCAATCTACACTCTTCCTCCATCTTCCGGAAGACCATGGGGCAAACCATTCTCGCGAGCACGTATCACATTATCATCACTAGGAATGTGCTTACCTTTCTCCCTTGATGTAACAACTTTCTTCTTTCCTTTATCTTGTTTTTGTTGCGTTTCTTGTTGTAGTTCTTCCTCTTCATCATCACAATCCTTATCTTCATCATTGTCGGGCTCTTGTTCTTCTACAGGAAATGAGACACTTGCGTCAGTTCCCCTTTTCCCTGCATGCAAGTTATTTCTACCACCAGCTCGAGGTTTGGGAGTTTTCGAAGTAGAAGGAGTCACTTCCATTGTTCTCCTCTTAGGCTTCTCTTTGAATTTCCCCGGATGGTTACTAAAACAAATGATACACCTTAATTAATTTTCCTAAAAAAATAAATATGTTTCTACTACTAAGCAATATGATAAGTCACCTATAAATACACAAGTTTATACCAAACATGTTAGCCATACACATAGTAAAGTTTGGCGCATTCGATATTTATCAAAATGAGCCGAACAATCTAAGATAACATATACACGTACTGAAGTTCAGCTGATTATCATCAAAATTATGATGAGCCGAACAAGTGGGTTCGGCTGCTTCGATATTTAAAACACAACATACCTATCAGCCGAACTGTTCTTCGTCTGTAGAAAAAAATACAGGTTCGGCTGATAAATATCAGCCGAACAACACACAGTAACCACTGAAACCGCAATGAATCATCGATTACATTCATCAAATCAATGAAATACGAAAAACCAAGCAATGGGTTTGTGGGAAATACCTTTCTATGTGCAATTTTAAGGAATCAGGGTCTATTTCTCGCTCTCCAACACCAATTAATCTACTATCCTCTTCAACTTCATCTTTATCAAAATCCCTAGGTTGAGTTGCTGCAGAAACAACTCTTGGATTAAGCATCTTGCCTGATCTAGCAACTCGCTTATAACGAGGTGGCATAATGTCTATGGGTTTAATCGAATTTGTTTTTGGTGATTCAACGTTTTTTACTGATTTTTGAGAAGAAAATGAAGAAGAGAGAAGAAGGAGAATAAAAAGAGGGAAGAATGAATAAATTTGTTTTAAGTTTTGAATTAAATGGGTTATTTAGTAACAGTTAATTAGTGGAAGGATAGTTAATTAGGGGATGGTTAATTAGTGGGAGGGTAGTTAATTAGAGGATGGTTAATTAATGAGAGGATTTTAGGATTAAAATTTAATTTAGAGGAAGGGTAATAATGTAATTTAAACTACATAAGGGTATTACAGTAACTTAAGCATCACTAGAAACCCCATATCATGAATCTTTGGATGGCATAATAAGTCTGTATGCCCCAGAATTTTATTGTATGCCCCAAATGATGGTACTTTATTAATGGACTCCAAGTCTAGTTCACCAAATGTAATTATTTTGGGTTCACAACATATTTAATGCCTAGGACCACTTCGGATACGATACTGCGGCAACATTCGTGACCGTGCAAAATTGGGGTGTCTACACTAGTGAATATCCCCCAAGTGACGTGATTGATGTCTCACGAATGTGGAGTCTGAAAGGCAGACAAGTGTAATTAATTAATTAATCAGTTGTTGACTTGACTAGACGATGGGCATTAGCCTTGATGAGTCGAGCATAATGAATGAATGTAGTATTCTCTGAGACTCATGGATTGAGCATAAGGTGTCTTTTGAGACTGAATAACGGAAATACGTTGAGTCTTGATGAATTGTGATATATCATTTTACCAGTCGAGATAATAATGGTGTTTTCATAATTTGGATCGAGTGTCCGATGAGATTTCTCAATCAAGGATTTATTTTGATATGTCGAGTATTCGACAAGAAATCAAAGATATTGTTGAATTATGCAGATTGCTGGATCAATAGAATTCTCGAATATTGATAGTTGAATCAACATGAGGAATATTGCTCGGTCGAGCTATTGATATTTGAATCAATGAGTTCTGAACCCAGTTGATCATATATTTTGCTAACTTAAGAAATTTAGTGTTGATAGATGAGCAAAATAAATATTGCTAGTTTAAGCAAATATTGCTCGTTTTGAGCAAATCTTGCTCGTTTGAGCAATCTTGCTCGATTCATGAATTATTGGTAGCGGGACCACATAAAATATTAATTAAAAATACTGGCAGCTGGACCGAATATTGTATAATTAATTAGGATGTTGATTGGTGGATCAACATAAAATTATTAGTGTTTTAACTTGCTCAGAGTTATGATTTGCAGAACATTTGGTTTGAAACCCTAATTTTGATCGATTGTTGATCAATTGATGATTTACTGAAAATCAACCAATGAGTGAGAGAGGGACCAACTACATGGGATGTGGCTGACCATGTAGAGGTAAGTTTCTCGAATGAGCATGCACCAAAGTCCTTTGTAGGCCAGTTGATGAAAGGATGATTAAATGCTCGTTTAATCATTATTAAATTAGTGCTCGTCTGAGCATTAGGTGGTAGAACATAATTATGGAGAGAGAGGGACCTACCAAGGGGTATGAGACCGGACCTCGGTGGTCGTGGGACCAACTGATGGTCGATTAATCAAATTCCAAGTTGTTTGGAAAGAGTTTGAACTCAATATGAATTATGGAAGATTAATTAGGTCAAAATCATGATAGAGTATGGGACCGGAATGTGCAAGCCAAAGGGCCGACCTTGGTCGGCCAAGGTGGCATTCCCGTGTCACCATATTGTCCGTGACTCAATCCTGAGAATTTTGGTATTTTCTGGTGCGAGTTCGAGCAATATTTTGGATTTTTAGAAGAGTTTGATCTTGACTGAAACTCTCGATTTTGCGTGAATGAGAAAGTAGAACTTTGCTCGTGCGACCAATATTTTGAGAATATTAAAATAATAATATTTTAATATTTGCCGTAAGAAGTCCGGATGGTCGTGTGACCATTTTACTTTTTGGCTTTTTGGTAGTTTGAGCAATATTTGAGAAATATGAAGAAAAAAAACAGGTTTTTGCTCAAACGAGGGAGTTTAATAAGATGGGAGAAGAAATAATAATAATAAAATAAGAAATTAGGGAGGTGTGTGACTGGCCACGGCCAAGGCATGGATGGCCAGCCCGTATGTCCGATCTCGTGCTTTTTCCTATTTTATATTATTATTTTTCATCATGTGAGGAAATATGGAGAAACTAGGAGTTTTTCTCAAACGAGGAAGTTTGCTCAAACAAGAAGTTTTCAAGAGACAAGGAAAATAATAAAATAGGTTAAAACAAAATAAAGGGAGAGGCGGGACCGGCCGGCCGGTGGACCCGGTCCCGCGTGCCTCTTGTTTATTTTATTTTATATTATTTTATTTCCCTATTTTGCATTGGTTTCCTCTTTCGTCCATATTTTTGAATGCTCGTTTATGCATTTGGGTGCTCACTTATGCATATTTGGGTGCTCGTTCGTGCATTATTGTTAAGTACACTCACACCATTTCTCGGGGCTTACTCGGTGCTGGCCTAATTAAAATAAACAAAAACAAAAGTAAATGAAGAACATACGCAAATACAGTACCAACATAATTTGAATCAATTTTGTTGTCTCCGAGTTTGACGAACAATTCATAATCAGTGTACACATGGATACATTATTAGTAAAATAAAATTCTCTCAATAACAATATAAGGTTACTTCAGGAACCGTAACAATATCACTTTGTTACGGGTCACTTCAGGGACCAACCAATTAACCGAGTGAATTCCTTTGGGCCATATTGTTGTGGAGGAAAAACTAAAGTTGGAACAATTTTGAATTTAGGAGATTCCGATTGTGGAGGAAAAACTACAGTTGCGCTATCCTTCAAGGATATCGCCATCCCTCCTCTCTGTAATGATGTGATCGACAATTGTTGGTACCATAACAAAAATATAAATAAAATTTTATAAGCTTGTGAAGTCATGATTCTTTACCTTTATTTATAGCAATATATATATATATATAATAAAATAAATGGATATCAATCCATTGACAAAATAAAGACAAATTCAAAAATCAATTATTTGTTTAAATAAATAGTCACTGTGAATTATCATATGAAAAATACTAGCAATTTTGCGATAAAAATAATCCACAAAAACGATTTAAGGTTTTTGTAGTGTACTGAAGTACAACTACAAGGAATGAAGAAGATAACTAGCAGCAAGTTTCTTTCTCTCTGTAGAACAGAGCCTAACTTTCAATTGAAAGCAAATAAAAATTTCATTCATTGACTTTTTCGGTTACACTGATTGGCCTCTTAATACCCTATCGAGTTAACGGCCTTCAACAACTCTTATTACATCATTAATGACACTAGACTCGAGAAAACAACAAACCCTATTTCCCTCTAACAAACAATTTCCAGTTTTACCCCTTGTGACCAAATTAGTAGGCTAACTTTCCAAGGCTCGCTAGTGCTTCATGACATGGGTACATGACATTTCCCCTCCCTTCAAAGATCCTTGTCCTCAAGTATGAAATTTGGAAATTGAGCTTTAATGTGGGAGAGGTCTTCCTAAGAGGCATCTTCGACAACTGAGTTGGACCACTGAACTAGAAGTTGAGGAACAAATACATCACCTTTGAGTGTAAGACGAGTGTCCAAAATTGCCACTGGTTCGACAACATAGTGACCTTTATCATCCACCACTGGTAGCTAGGGCAATGTAGAGGCCTTGAGTCCAATGTGCTTCTTAATATGGGACACATGAAAGACATGATGGATGCGTGGCCCAACAGGAAGCTGTAATTTGTAGGTCATAACACCAATTCTCTGCACCACCTCAAAAGGACCAAAATATTTAGCTGACAACTTGGAATTCTTGCAATAGCTACAGAAGATTGCCTGTAAGGTTGTAACTTGAGAAAAACTAGATCACCCACTGCAAACTCTCAATCTAGGTGGTTTTTATCAACAAACAACTTCATTCTGTCCTGAGATTTAGATAGGTCCTCTCTGATAAGCTGTAGCATAATATTCCTCTCCTTCAAATAAGATTCAACAGAAGCAACTGAAGTTGTTGTAGGAATAGGAAAGATGAGGTGAGGTAGTTGATAACCATAGAGAGCCTGAAAGGGGGACATCTTCAAATATGTGTGATAATTGGTGTTAAACCACCACTCAGCGAGAGATAACCATTGAGACCATTTCCTAGGTTTGAGATGGTAATGCACCTGAGATATTGTTCTGCATAGGCATTAGTTCTTTCAGTATGACCATCTGTCTGAGGATGGTAGGAAGTACTGAGCTTGAGGGTGGTTCCCAAGGATTTGAACAAGGCCTACCAAAATTGTCTCACAAATATCTTGTCTCTATCACTGACAATGGAGCTGGGAAGACCATGAATCTTGAAAATGTTGTTAAGAAATTCTTTTGCTACTGTAATAGCTGTGAAAGGATGACTCAAGGCAAGAAAATGGCTATATTTGATAAGCCTGTCAACTACAACTAGAATGACACTCTTGTGGTTGGATAGTGGAAGACCTTCAATGAAGTCCATGGAGATGTCTTGTCATGCTGTCTCAGGAATAAGTAGTGGTTAAAGAAGACCACCAGGAAATGAAGAACTGCCTTTGTTACATTGACAAACCTCACAGGTAACAACAAATTGAAGAATATCATGCTTCATTTTTTTTCCAAAAGAAATGAGACTTAACCCTTTGGTAAGTACCCAACATACCTGAGTGTTCACCAACTGCAGAAGAGTGCAAGATGGAGTGCCTGATATTATTGCCTGAGCCAATATAGCGCCTGCCTTTAAATCTTAAGATGCCCTGTGTATAAGAGAATGGTGACTGTTTTGGGGAGATAAGTAGATGAGAGATATGTTGTTGCACAACAGAATCATTCTCATAACTGGAGAGGACATCATGGGTCCATCGTGGGGTACTGTTTGTGGGTGAAAACCGTTTCTGCTAATTTTGATAATTTTGAGTGTGTGGATGAGAAACGAATCTAAACCCTAAACAATACACTGCACGGGAGTACTTTTGATTCGAGAGATCAATATGTACAATCCTGGCCTAAACCAAGAAATGGCCGTTCCAGGCTTGCTTCGGTCACAAAGTGAAGGAGAAGGGTTGGTCTTAGGGAGGGAAGCGAAGAGAGTGTTGAGACCAGAATAGTTGATTCTGAAGGTGTAGTTATTTATGACTTGTATCTGAAAGTAGAACTGGCTAGCCGAATGGAAAGCTACCAGGTGATTTCTAGATACTGTGTTGTTGCCGACCAAAACTTGTTTTTTGGTGAAAATAGGTGAAGCCTATTGTTGATGGTGGTTTTTAGCTTAAGGTTAAAATTATAAAACCTTGCATCTGATGTGACGTCACTCTATAAGGAAACAGAGCCATGAGTGTTAACCTCTCCACTGGCATATTTATTGAGCCATTCAATATATTTACATGAAATTTATCTAGACTGGCGCATGTAGCAACCATCCCAGATGTTCTGTAAATTTTGGCGCCTTGCCTATATTCGCTTAATATAAGTTTCTTTGAATGCTTTCTATGCTATGTTCCCCGGCTGAACCCTTAATGTTGATATGGCATGACAATTTGTGTTCACTCGCAACAGAGTAGCACGAATTTCCAAATATCAAGGATAAGGTCTTTGCATAAGGCATTCAATCAGAAAGCATGTTGTTCTCTGGCAATGAACTTAAAGAACTCGGTGTCAACACATAGAATTCAATCAATTACTTTTGCGCCTTGTGCAGTATACCAGACTTTGCTTGTCGAAATTTAGCCTAGGCAAACTAGGAAATTAATCCTCCATGGATTAGTAAGTGCAAAACCTTGCCCATAATCAGAAAACGGGGAGACGCAGCAGCAAAGGGAGGCGTGGCCATGCCTTAGGCCAGCTGGCGCCACTTGCCATTGGCCACGCCCCATCCTAAACCGGACCTATTTACCTCGACCAATCAGGTCACTTTAAACTCGCCACACCCACATAAGTTGTGGTTGGGCCCATACTTGCCGGCCCCATTTCCCATCGACCAATCAGGTCGCTCTAAAGCCGCCACACTCACACCAGAAGTGTAGCCACGCCCATGCTTGGTCGGCCCCTCTCCTTCCTACCGACCAAACAGGTCACTTTAAAATGCGCCAGAAGCACTAGAGATGTGGTCGCGCCTTATGTTTGGTCGGCTCCTTTTCTTGACCAATCAAGTCGCTCTAAACTCGCCACCATACATTAAAGGCCAAACGCGCCCTGCCGTGCCACCATACTAACTGGCAATCCAAACGCGCCCTGCCACAACAACATATTAATCGGCATGCCAACATGCCACTCTGCCGCAGTAACATTCCACGAGCCACTTTAGCCTTGGACACGGCGCCAAATCCTAGCCTTGTCCACGCCGCCAAGCCCTAATTTTGGGCGCAAAATCCTAGCCTTGGTCACGGCGCCAAGCCCTAATTTTGGCCACGGCGCCAAATCCTAGCCTTGGCCACGGCGCCAAGCCCTAATTTTGGCCACGCCGCCAAATCCTAGCCTTGGCCACGCCGCCAAGCCCCAATTTTGGCCACGACGCCAAATCCTAGCCTTGGCCACGCCGCCAAGCCCCAATTTTGGCCACGACGCCAAATCCTAGCCTTGGCAATGGCGCCAAATCCTAGCCTTGGCCACGCCGCCAAGCCCTAATTTTGACCATGGAGCCAAATCCTAGTTTTGGTCATGCCACAACGCCACAGGCGTGGCCATGCCACAACGTCACAGGCGCGACTATGCCATTATGCCATTAACAGGTGCCAACAGAATGTGGCCATAATAAACGGCCACCCTCTCTCCTGAATTACAATCTCAGCCATCGAAGTCCGCCACCGAACTGACAGACTTATGGCAAGTTTTAGGCGACCAGCTGCCTAAATCTAGCCGCCATGGCTACGCCAGGCGCCATTTACACCACCGTGCCACTGGCATGCACGAGCCATGCCATCCATGCCACATTTCCACTGGCGTACACCAAAACACCACGGTCATTATCAAGCGCAAACACAAGGTAGCCATAATTAACGGCTACCCTCCTTCATGAGATGCGATCTCAGCCATCGAAGTTCGCCACCGAACTGACAAATCTGTGGCAAGTTTTAGGCGACTAGCCAAAACGAGCCTAATAGCATTACACGCTATTTTCCTGCGGTAAGTCCTTGACTTTGACTTGCCACACGTAGCAAAGTGCTACATGTTTTCCACGAAAACACTCGAGACATCAAACATGTCACAAATTGGGGGATGCTCATCGGGGTATTGGTCTGGCGGTTTACAGCGTGCGGCGTGCAATGCGCCCGTTACAAGAAAGTGTCATGAAACAGGACAATTAGTGGTGGTAAAAAGTAACGGTGTAAACGAACTCACTTCCTTCATCATGGAAGCATAATGACCGACGCTTACACATTACTCTATTCTTCCACCACTCAATCGTTTCCACTTCCTACGAGACCATGGTACGTTTCAATACGACTTGTATAAATAGGCTTCACCTATTTTCACCAAAGCATAGGTGTTGGCCGGATACAATACAATATCTAGAAATCACCTGGTAGCTTTCCATTTTGCTAGCCAGTTCTACTTTCAGATACAAGTCATAAACAACCACACCTTCAGAATCAACGATTCTGGTCTCAACACTCTCTTCGCTTCCCTCCCTAAGACCAACCCTTCTCCTTCACTTTGTGACCGAAGCAAGCCTGTAATGACCATTTCTTGGTTTAGGCCAGGATTGTACAGATTGATCTATCGAATCAAAAGTACTCACGTGCAGTGCATTCTTTAGGGTTTAGATTCGTTTCTCATCCACACACCCGAAATTACCAAAATCAGCAGAACCGGTTTTCACCCACAAACAATTGGCGACCATAGTGGGAGATTAATCTCTCGGTTGCAATACCAATTTACAATTTCATTTTTTCAATCCCGATCTCAAGATGGTAAAACTCATGTCCGGATCAGCAACAAACCCTGAAAACACTAGCGCTGAGATTACTTTTGGTATTAACGTTTCTTCCAGTGGCATTAATATTCCACCTGCCAACACCAGCGGCGCGGAAAACTTCCTTCAGGCGTTACACCTCCAGTCACCACAGCCAGAGCCGCTGCCACCACCCCCAACGTTTCTTCAAGTGTGACACCTCCAACAGTCACCAGAGCCGCTGCTACTCCACCATCAGGACGAGAGACTGGGGGAGCTGATCCCTTATTACCATTACTGATTTGATGGAAATACAAGAATTTTTTGCTATGGATCAGACAGACATGGGCACAACTCAAAAGGAGCAAAACAATGAACATCCGAACGGTTAGTCAAGGGATTCAGAATTCAGGCGTTAGATTGTCATAAACCAAATGTGTCCGAGCATCAATTGGTGGGGTTATGCATTAATGATTTCTGGGGAATCTGTTCACAAAACCATGTAATCTATAACGGAGCATGTGTGTGAGACTTTTTATTTCTCCAAGGTGCAGCACCGAGATATATTTTCAAGCTCTCAGCCGTGTTGCGTTGGTACTTCGAACTTTGCTCCAGGAGCCGCTTCAACGTCTCAACTCCAGAAGCCGCTCATATTCAACGTTTCGCTCCACAAGCTGTTCCGCTTCAACGTTCTCTCCAGAAGCCGCTCCGCTTCAACGTCTCGCTTCAGGAGCCGCTTCAACGTTCTCTCTAGAAGCCGCTCCGCTTCAACGTTTCGCTCCAAGAGCCGCCTCAACGTCTCACCTACATAAGCCGCTCCTCTTCAACGTTTCGCTCCAGAAGCCTCTTTAACGTTTCTCTCCAAGAGCCGCTCTGCTTCAAAGTTTTCTCCAGAAGTCGACACTCCTCCCTGTCAAGGATCGTGATCACAACCAGCCAAGGTTTGTAGTTGTGGCCACTTTTTGATCCATCCCGCCAAACCTCGTAGCCGTGAGCAGTTTACTCGCTTACGCATCCAGCCAATCCCTTTACTTCCATGGACGCCCATGCAATTTTAGCCAACCTATTTTGGTTCCCACGACGATGTAGTCTCTTTCGATCACATCTGCTGCCAAGAAATGTTGCTGCTCGTTTGTCAGAGCTTTACCACAACAACAACCACTACAGAGGTAATCCATACTTCTCCATGTTTTAGTTTCACGTGGAAGAAGTAATGGAGTCACCAGTACGGATGCAAGATGATGTCTTTATCATGGTCAACTCACCGACCATACAAGATAGAAACATGTAAACCACACTTGGGGACTGAGGCTCTACACGGGATTCCTTCACTGTCAAAGCTAAGAAGACACGGCCAACCAAAAATCATAGCCACGACAAGGTCACCCACCCTTCAAAGGTGTACCGTAAGAATATCATCACTTATCTATCTAGAAGGCACCTGCAACACTTTAGGAGGCCGCGGCAGATCCCAAGCCTACTCAGAGAAAACAACTTTAGTAACCAAAGAGCAGTGCGACTGGGGACTGCTCATCACGGTCCATCCCCGGTAACTATTAAGAATTCATGAGATAACTCTAGAGACGCAGTTGAAACATTTTTCTTGAAGAGACAAAGGGATCCACGATTAACGACATAACTCCCTCACTTCTACCTTTGAGTTCAGAAGAGTTTGATCTTGACTGAAACTCTCAATTTTGCTCGAATGAGCAAGTAGAACTTTGCACGTGCGACCAATATTTTGACAATATTAAAATAATAATATTTTATTTTTTGACGTGAGAAGCCTAGACGGTCATGTGACCATTTGATTTTGTGGCTTTTTCATGGTTTGAGCAATATTTGAGAAAATATTGAAAAACTAGGGTTTTTGCTCAAACGAAGGACTTTCATGAGATGAAGGAAATAATAATATGAGAAAATAAGGAATTTTAAGATGTGAGACCGGTCACGGCTAGGGAATGGTCGGCCAGCTAGATGGCCCGGTCCCGTGACACCTTTCCTTATTTTTTATTATTTTTTCATTGTTTGAAGGAAAATATGGAGAAATTATGAGTTTTGCTCAAACAAGGAATATTGCTCGAATGAAGGAGTTTTCATGAGATTAGGAAAAATAATAAAATAATGATAAAATAATGAAAGAGGCATGGGGCCGGCCACGACGGCATGACCGGACGGCCGGTGGGCCCGGTTCCCTAGGCGCCTCTTTTATTATTTTATTAATATTATTTTCTCCTCTATTTTGCATAGGTTTCCTCGTTCGTCCATATTTTTGAATGCTCGTTCATGCGTTCGGGTGCTCGTTTGTGCATTATTTGCTAAGTACACTCGCACCATTTTCTCGGGGCTTACTCGGTGGTGGCCCAGTTGCCCGATCGGTGAATATTTATTACTAATTCATGAAATTAAGCTGAGAATAAATCATGAAACAGAGTAATAAAAATTATTTGAGTATTTATTACTAATTCATGAAATTCATCTGAGAATAATTCATGAAACCGAGTAATAAAATGAGTTGAGTATCTGTTACTAATCCATGGAATCCAGCTGAGGATCAGCCATGAGACAGAGTAATGAGATAGAAAAGATTATTTTCTAGGAATTCAATTGATGAATGACACGATAGAATTAACTTATTTGCAGAATTGAGATATGAGATAATTGAAGCATCATACTCGTTCTGAGGGGGTGTATTGTCAGGGAACAACGAATAGGGTGACATCCTGAAGGCGTTAGGCTCTATACTAGCATACAATATGTCTAGGAGACGCCCAATCATTAAGAGATTTTATACACGGTCTCTCTACGTAGTCATGGAACAAGGAGCAGTGTGACGTCCTGAAGGCGTTAGGCTCTATACTAGCATGCAATATGTCTAAGAGCCGCCCAATCATTTTGATTATATGTAGAGGTGATGATGAAATGTGTGAAGCATTTAAAGCTCAGCTGAGAGGCCTTTCGAGAAACATATTCATCATATCTCTGAGAGGAACGCTCGCTCAGTCAGAGATCGTGAAATGGTTCACGGATCATAAAATATGAATTGTCACATACATTCCTGAAGTCGTGCCAGAAACATGCAGTATCATGATTTTACGATTTTTGCCCTTGCCGAAAATCCACCATCAATATTAAGTCCTCTGCTTAGTGAGGGACAGTCATTATCCGCAGTAAGCACTGGATGATGATTTTCCAGTAGACGAGATAAGTAGTTAAACTTAATCGTACAAAGGCATTTTCAGAATCCCCGATTTGTTCAAATGATGTCATGTACGAGCAAATGCCCAGATAAGGACCCTGTCATTACTATAGAGTGTCATATCGTGAGCACAGAGAGATGAAGCACTGCTGATTTGGACGATCAGACGTCCAGTTTTGGTCGGTTTAGCGTTTACGGGCCCGGGCCCAGAAAAGGAAATCCTTGTTTTAGGAACGGATGTTCGTTTGTTCCTTAGTTTAAGAAACAAACAATAATCCATAGCATATGAGAGATTTTTTTTTAATAGACCTGCGTCTAATGGTAAATTTTTTGTCTATAGGCTTTCACGAAAACCAAATTTTATTTTTTTAAATATGTGAGACTTCACAAAATGGAACAAACTCTCGTTTCAAAGGTGGATGCTCGTACGAGAGAAAAAGTGTTTTTTTTTGAAGATGGACGTCTATCTAGTAAAAGAAAAGAACCATGTTTTTTTTTATATGTGTGAGCTTTCACAAAAGTTTTGCTTTGGGAACGAACGTCCGTTCGTTTTAAGAAACGAGTAATTATCCCTAGCATATGAGGGATTTTTTTTTGAATAGACGTGATTCTGTTAGTAATAATCTATGAGCTTTCATGAAATTTTTTATTTTCGATATGTGAGCTTTCACAATTTTTTGAAAATATACTCTCGTTTTAGAGACGGATGCTCGCACGAGGGTGCAATTTTTTATTTTTATTTTGTAAAATCAATGTTTTGATTTTGATCAACTGTTGAAAGTAGACAATTATACATGGTGAAATAATGTATGTATGTGAGGTTTCACAATTGTAGAATGGACGTTTGTCCAATTTTTGAAAAACTAGTGGATGTTCACATAGTAAATTTTCACGTGGGTTGTTCACGGTTTTATGAAAAACAATTTATGATTTTTAAATAATGGACTTTGCTCGTCTTCGCAGGTTTGAAGAAAAAAGCAAGTTCTCAAAATTTTCGCGTTATAATCACTACACTTAGTGAAATTGTAAACAAGTAGGGATTGAACTGTTACCATTTTAACACGTATTGTTACCAACTTGTTTTGACTCCGCACTTTTAGTAACAGCTAATGGCGGCTCTCGGTGATGACCATGTCTCTGACTCCTCTGGGAAATGCTCCAGAAACACGAAACCGAAAATGAAAGATTTTGAAGATGTTCATGCAAAGGTGGATCATACCTTTAGCAAAGCGAGGGATTTGATTCGTTATATCCTCTCGATCGTCTGGTATGAGGGATGAACAATTGACCAAAGTTGATCTCCGAGCCGAATGTGAGGAAGATGAATATTTAGATGCGATTTATGATGATCCTGATGAATCTGACGATTAGTCTTGCTTGCAATCTTCCTGGATGGTTGAATGGATGAAGATTTATGTGAATGAATGAGGAATTTCGTCATAATTCATCATCAGATTATTCAGAAATTAGGTTGTCGTTGAAAATGCTGTAGAATCTTCATACGTGTCTGTTTTAGATGATCTGCCCCAACTTTTAGATTCCCAGGAAATTTCCTAGCTTTAACAAAGAATCTTTTTGAGTTTGGAGCTCGTTTAGAGGGTCAAATAGACGAAACAAAAGTTCCAGGAGAATTCAAAGAATTTTCTGCAGTGACGATGTCAAGTGTTTAACCCACGTCTCTTAGATAGTTCATCCGATCAACTTGAATTTTGGATATGTAATAGAGAACATCCATACGAAGAGAATGGCATATGACCCCACGTATTTATCCGTTTCCAATTGCTCCCAGTTTATCGTCTTATACAGGGCATCGTAACACGACTTCAGTTGGACTTGTTGTAAAACGTCTTATTTGGTCGTTGGACCATTTGATTGTCGTCTTGGATGCTCGATGAAGGATTTCAATGTCATTGATTAATTTGCGATCTGAACCCCTTGATTGATACATGAGTATGGTGTTTGCAGTTCCATCTTGTTTCTGTCAGTCGTACAAACATCATTTGTGAAACCCTGGTCACGGGACCATAACTGAGGTTGCTCTCAAGAGCGGATGATGTAATGACCATGGTTTCATGTCCCGATGGTAGTATTCCTTTTATGATGAATGATTAGCACATGTGAGTCCGGTGCCATGGGTCTTTGACTTTGAAACTGATCGTCATGATCAGTGGACCGTCAGTCCCCAGTATTTTGTTAAATCTCTCCCTTTCGTTTTCCCTTATTCTAGTAAGACCTAGATAGAGGGCCCAGGTAGAAAAATTGATGTAAATACCTAGGTGGTCGAAGTTGTAGGAACCTGATGAAGGAAAGACCTGGTGGACATCGATCAACTGTGGAGGTAATGAATCCTGTCTAAGAATTGCTACTTGCATGTTGTATGCTATGGAAGTTGTAGGAACCTCATACGATGTCGGAATTTGGTGCTTGACCCCAACTTTTGAAGCTAAGAAACTGAGTCAACATATGAGGAAAGAATAACTAAATTTGGATTTGTATAGGTCATCAAATGAAGCGTGCACATTTGTTATTTGTAATCTCATGCAAAATTTCCAGATTTTATAGAACTGACGGTAAAGGCCATATCTTTCAGATCATATGTCCGATTGATGCTCCCTTTTGGTATGTTGTGGAAGAGACATAAATGAACATATTTCATTTAGGAAGCTTTGTACCATTCCTCACCCATTGGTACGTTTTTGTAAACCCATGGCCTGAAGTGTGTTGTATCTCATTTGTAGAGGTGATGAGAACATCTTGTAGAAGACTTTGGCTTGTGCCCTCCCGTCGTGCAAGCTTTGGGAAGACTTTCATGTGAACATGTTTTTACGTCTACACAACTTGATATGAATCATTAGTGCTTGGAGAAGTCTGCTTCATCAAGTAACACTTCAGAGAATGGTTAATTGATGAAGCTCTGTCATGAGGATGTTGCTCCTGAGACCGTTGTTGATGTTGAGATCACGATTGAATTTTCTATACACATTCTTGTTGATGTTGGGACCATGGACGGAGTTCCTCGAGATATCCTTGTTGATGCTGGGACCATGGAAAGAGTTCCTCCAGATATCCCTGTTGAGAACAAATTCTTTGATAGTTGCACTTGAAGAGTCTGATTGAGCACAATTCTCAGGCCTAACATGCTTTACTTTTTTGCAAGAAGTAGGAGTATCTTTGACATCAGAAGAAGTCTTTGGTTGGGAAGAATTTGTAGCTTTAACAAATTTTTCCTCTTTGTTAATATTTAAAGATTTTATCACTGTTTGTAACCTCAATAATTTTCGCTTTCGCTTAATCTTACTTTGACTCATGTCTTACAGGTTGGATCACACCAAACATAGATTGTTAGATCTTTTCGTGTTTTCCTCCTCTGATACCAATTGAAAAGACGAGGGTACCCAAATACACCACAATCTTTTATTTATCAACCTATAAGTCAGGTATCTTAAGTGATCGTCTATGGACAGTGTCGAGACAATACAACTTAAGTCTTATACCTTGTGTTATTGTCTATGGACGAGGTCGATACAATACAACAACAAGATATTTACTTGACAATAGTTAAGGTAAAAACCGATTCACTATTACGATCAAACTAAAGAAATTCGAATTAACGTACAAGTTCGATTTACTTTAATTATAATAAAACAATTATAATGTGGAATAATAAAGTAAATGGTACAACAAGATTTTGCTGAGGAAACCGCAAATGCATAAAACTCCCGGGACCTTTTCAGGTTTTGAATACTCTCAGAATTAAGCCGCTATACAAAATCTAATACGAACTTCGTATAGTTAAGACCAAGCATACTACCCCTAGCTACTTAGTTTCGTCAGTATCCTTGCGCCTTCGACTTTGGGAGTTATGCATGTGAATCACTACTTCTTTGGATCGTATTTCAAACAGTAAAGGATGAAAATCTATTTGGTAACAACTCTATTCAATCTTAGTGATAATATAATGAGTTTGACAAAGGCTATTCCGTTTAATCTAATAAACTCCTTGGTCGAGTTAGATCAATCCAAACTTTGATAACCAAATTATGGATTTACAATCAATCAATGTAGAACTACTAGGATCAAAGTAAAGTAATTCGGATTAACGTACAAGTTCAATTTAATTTCATTATAATAAAACAATTATAATGCGGATTTATAAAGTAAATGGTACAACAAGATTTTTTTAACGAGAAAACCGCAAATGCAAAAAAATCTTGGGACCTTTTCAGGTTTTGAATACTCTCAGAATTAAGCCGTTATACAAAATCTAATATCAACTTCGTATAGTTAATACCAAGCAGACTACCCATAGCTACTTAGTTTCCTCAGTATCCATGTGACTTCGACTTCGAGAGGCAAGTACGTGAATCACTACTCCTTTGGATCGTATTCCAAACAGTAAAGGATGAAAATCTGTTTGGTAACAACTCTATTCAATCTTAGTGATAATATAATGAGTTTGACAAAAGCTATTCCGTTTAATCTAATAAACTCCTTGGTCGAGTTAGATCAATCCAAACTTTGATAACCAAATTATAGATTTGCAATCAATCAATATAGAACTATTAGGATCAAAGTAAAGTAATTCGGATTAACGTACAAGTTCAATTTACTTTCATTATAATAAAACAATTATAATATGGAATAATAAAGTAAATGGTACAACAAGATTTTGTTAACGAGAAAACCGCAATGCAGAAAAACCCCGGGACCTTTTCAGGTTTTGAATACTCTCAGAATTAAGCCGTCATACAAAATCTAATACCAACTTCGTATAGTTAAGACCAAGCAGACTACCCATAGCTACTTAGTTTCCTCAGTATCCATGTTCCTTCGAATTTGAGAGGTACGCACGTGAATCACTACTCCTTTGGATCGTATTCCAAATAGTAAAGGATGAAAATCTATTTGGTAACAACTCTATTCAATCTTAGTGATAATATAATGAGTTTGACAAAGGCTATCCCGTTTAATCTAATAAATTCCATTGTCGGGTTAGATCAATCCAAACTTTGATAATCAAATTATTGATTTGCAATAAGTCAATATAGAACTCAAAGAGTAACTATAAGATGATGTCGATCTCAAACAACTGGACGACCAATTCTATCAAAGATAAACACGATTCCAGTTTGACCCCAGCCGATCAAGATGTGTGTACAAGATTCACAAAGATACAAAGACTAATAAGAATATGTTCAAATCTTCAACCGCCTTCTTAAAACGTGCACAACACAAACTTGAATCCTCTTGTGATCAATCTCACACAGAACGGAGTCTGTTAACAATGGATTATCACAAGATGTATTTAGATCCGAAGATGGTTCTAAAGATCCCGTCGATACTTTGATCTAGTTTGAATGACCCTTATGTCAGAAGAGAAGGATCTCAAGAATAATCAAACTAGGTGCAATCAAAGTTACAACAACCGATAGTCAATCAAATCAATCATCGAAACTAAAATAACAATGCAATTACCTAGTTTCCCACCAACGGTACTCGTAGAGCTTTTTGATCCCACAGAAGTCTTTAAACGAGCGGTTGTAAGAGATTTTGCCTAATTAGGGTATTTTCCTATCCGAATAGACGGCTCCACCAAAAACTACACGAATAAAGTTTGCCTGGCTCTTAGGACAGTTTGCAAGAAATGCAAACTCAACTATTTATAGACCAAGGTTGTTTGGACAACAAGGAAATTCCAAAGCCGAAAATATTCTCAAGATATTAACATTAAAGTACCTAATTTCGGTTTACCTATTTCCAATTAATTACCAACCCATATTTTTGAAAACTCCCTTAAAAAACTTCTATTATTAGTCTAGCACATCAACTAATAATATTTTCTAGAGGATATGCTTTAATTGCTGGTAATTAAAACATATATTATGAAAATCATAATTAAGTGCTTTTTAATCTTTCGGTGTGGGATCAGCTTGAGTATTAAGGAATATCTTTGAACAATTAATGATAAGAGTTATGTACATGTTCAAATAATGTCGACATCTAGAAGCTTCTCATCTTGGCAAACCCTAAACCCAAATTCATACACATCATTAATAAATATGTGAATCATGGATACTTGGTTTTGCTCATGGAACCGATTATACCATCACTCCAAAACATGTTGTGACCGGTTATAACACGATTCCCAAGATAGGTTGTAATCGGTTACACCTTGCTCCACAAAGTAGCTTGTGACTGGTCACATCTTGCTTCCCAAAGTATCTTCTGACCGGTTATACCTTGCTTCCCAAAGGTAGCTTGTGACTGATTACAACTAACTTCCCAATTCATCCTGTGACTGGTTATACCTTGGATTCCAAAGTAACTTGTGACCAGTTACAACTTGCATTCCAATATAGTTTGTGGTCGGTTACACCTTGATTTCCAAAGTAACTTGTGACCGATTACAACTAGCTACATATCATTGGCTATGACCGGTTATACCTTGTTAGATCATTGCTCAGTCGAACTCACAAGTGTTGCTATATCAAGCTTGTTTCCAAATTTAAATGTCAAAACTATATCTTGATTTCTAGTCTACAATTAGTTAAGTCTCGGTCTAGGAAACGAACCAGTCCTCATTTGCGTTCTACCGTTTGAAGACGAAGATCAACCGAAGATTTTGGAGAACTTCATCAACAAAAGGTAAGTGAAGACTGAACCACCTATTTCTCAAGTTATATTCACTTTTCTATCTTTGAGACGATTGTCTTGGATAGACAAGAATTTCGAGTCGAGAACTAATTATTTAGTTTACGAATTTCTCTAAATAATGACTAAGCTTAATGAACATTTTTTCATACTTGATCAAATTCGGTGGAGAAAAATTTATTGTTCGAAACCAAATCATGATTCAATTTTATCATTCGAAAATAACCTAGAACAGTGATATGTCATTGATGTTATTCGGGAATGTTTAGAATCAATTTAGAGAAATATAGAACTACTATATTCGGAATACAAGACAATGTTATTAGTCTTACAAACTGAGAAAACTGTTATATGTCGGAAGTCGTATTACATGTATTCGTACACGTAGCGGAGTAGTTATATATCGACTTTCAGATTTGTGTAATATGCATACTCGTGTGTAGACCGTGGGAAAATCTATTTGTTTCGTGATATGTATATGTATGTATATTCGTATACAAACCATTATGGAACTGACGTAAGAGAATCGGGTTAAAATAATCAAACCGGTATGCGAGCCAAAATAATTATATGTTCTAGACCCAGTTTATTACCCAAACCGGTACGCAAACTGAATGTTCTGTGAACTCCATAACCGACAAAGGTCCTAAGTTTGCAAACCGGTACGTGAACTAAAAAGTTTTGTGGACTCCGGAACTTTAAGATAGTTCAAAGCTTGCAAACCGGTACGTGAACTGAAAAAGTCATGTAGAGTCCGGAACTCGGTAATTGCATAAGTATGCAAACCGGTTTATGAACTGAGAAGTTCAGTTGACTCCGGAATTCGGTTATTGCATATAAGTTTGCAAACCGGTCCACGTACTGTGACTCAGCCGATTTACGAACGATTCAAGTAATTGTACTTTGTACATTTCCAAACTATGTCGATTATGATTCAATAGTGATTACATTATTTCCATGAAGTAATTTGCATTTGATCAATTCTCTAATTAACACTAGACTCATTTGATCACATGATTGTGACTCAATATTAATGTCTTGTGAACATGAAAATGAGTGTTATGCTTTTAAGTTCAAATCGGCTAGTTTCGGCTAACTATGTTGAACATAGTCTGTTAGAGCACTGCTCGGTCAAATTCGCAAGCTTTGCTATCTCAAGCTTGTTTATAAATACTAGTGATCAAAACTATAAGTCTTGATTTCTAGTCTACTTATAGATGTCTCGGACTAGGATAGATTATGTAGTTGAGCTTTAGACTTCATGACGTTCATCAATTGAAGACGAAGAACTACTAAGGAGAGCTTGTGGAACTTCATCAACAAAAGGTATGTGGAGACTGAAACTCATCTATCACTTGGAAAGTCTATTTCTACTATATCTCCTATATTGAGACATAAGTCGTGTTATGATATAGTTTTCTATTATAAAAATTTGAGATTTCGAGCTGAGTTTAACTCACTTATATATTTCTCGAAATATGTGTTGGTAATCTTTCGCTTCAACCAAGTTCATCTTATATTCTTGACCAAAGTCAAAAGATGATCATGTGAAAATTGTCGAGTAACATCTTACATGGTTTGTGTGATACAATCATTTGGTGTAGACTTGGAATGTTTCGTTATGATTATTTCAATAACTTGAAAATTGCTTTGATGCTAATAGTGTGTGAAAACGACTATTGTCATCCTCTAGGAAAGTTTCAATGATTGAAATAGAGTTTAGAACTATTGGATTATAAACATAGTGTGCGTTCTTGCATGTATGTGATCCATGACTGGAACTAAAGTATGCATACCCGTATGCGTACTTGAAGTTGTGAAATTCCGTGTACCAAGTACACATACTTGCGTAAGGTATAGGTCCGGGAATTTCTACTGGGATTTGGAAGTGTACTAAGTATACGTATCCGTTCGCATACTGGCGAACCCAAACTCAGATCGGCTACTTAAGTATGTGTACCCGTTTGCATACTTAAGTGCTTAAAGTTCTAGAATTGGTTTGTTCATGAACTAATATATTTATATATTAAGGAATGCATTCTTTGCAACCCGTGGCTATAATGTTCATAAATTGATTCGAGTGAATCAACCTGATTTTGCTTCAATTGTGTTCTTGTATACTTCTATGAGAATATAGCAATTGAACAACTCTTTAACTAGTTTTATTTGAGTCATTTGAAATAGTTATGGTTAAGATGAATAAGGTTGATATGAGAGTGTTCATATAGCTACCCTCCGTTAACTACGGTTGAGCCAACATGGTGTACACGTTTAGGTATGGCTACGTAAACCTAAATGAAGGTACATTTCATTTGTGTATAACAAGCTAAGTTCGATCTAACGGTTGAAAGATATTAGCTTGAATATAATTAGGTTTTCATCTAATGGTGAATATTGAATGCTTTGTTACCAAGGTAACTTATATTGCAAACCCTGATTTTAAAACTATATAAAGGA